>NC_132921.1:46432763-46735620 GCF_047675955.1 Chlorocebus sabaeus
CCTCATCCATCACAACATTCCCTTTAAGGGATATGAAGTTCAAGGAAGGGAACTCTCAGCTGCCAGCTTAGCAAAGCCAAAGGAGAACCCGGGTCATGAGAAGTTGGCCCTCTAACTCACACCCATAGCAAGGGCCCTGGGGTTACCCGAAGCTTAGGACAGGAAGATGAAGAGTTCATTAGTTGTCCTAAAGCAACCACCAGAGTTAAGGGATGAAATACAAATCCTCCAAGGATGAAGGAGAGGCGCTGCTGCCTACCAGCTGCCAAAACACACACTGTTGGCCTTAAACCTAATTGACTAGCCTTGGAAAAGCTAGACCTGGTTACTGTGCCATCGGCATTCCTTATCAAGGATTCTAGACTGGCCCCATGATCTACTCTTGGCCATAAGGGTCTTTCTACCTAGCAGCAGAGGGCAACACGCTGTGGCAGAAGAAACTTGCCTCAGCCTGAGAAACACCTTCCAGACTCACAGCCGCTGACCATGTATTAGAGTTTGTCTCCCTCACATACCCGCAACAAAGAGACCTCAAGTTGCCTCCTGGCCTGCCATCAGCCATGCCTAGTGCCGACATCTGCCTGCGTGTTCATGGGTATAGGAGCCCCCGTTAAAGGTCCTGGATGTTTTTCATTAACTTTCATTTAAACTTCTAAAATAACTCAAGCTACTTTCTTTCACATTTGGATTCAGCATTCAAAGGTGGGTCTGAGTAATGCTAAATCACAGACACAACTGGTTTGAATCAAAAGTACAATGTAGGCCGCCCGTTTCTTCCTGACACATCCTGGCTGCTTTATGCATAAGTGTGCACGCACACACACACAACTATAAGGAAATATACCAACAGGTTAACAGTGATTATCTTTGTTGAGATTAGAGGTGAATTTTTTTTGTCTTCTTTAACCTTTTCCCAAGTTTTTATAACAGTAGTATTACAATTACAATCATAAAAAGAAAAAGGATTGTCAAGTTTTTGTTCTTGAGTCTTTGTGGGGATGATAATAAAACCTGGGTCTTACTGGGGAAGAAAACAAACAACAAAAGACAAAAGGATAAAAATCATTTTAATTGGGAAGCATTTTAATTCCAGCCTTCCCAATATCACAGGGTCCACAGCACGTTACACAGTAAACCAGAGCAGAAGCTCATTCTTCGCCACATGTTTGCAGCATGCCTGCTGGCTCTGGGCCAGTTAGGGCGCTAGGACACCATGCTGGGAGACAGAGACCCCATCCTTGAGCAGGCAACCTCAACTTGGAGAGACAGGGATGGGCAACACCACCACAGCAGAGAAGAGGTACATACATGGGCTTTAAAAGCACATGCCCAAGGCAAGGGGGTGGGGATACAGCCGGGGTGAGAGAAGGCGGTGGCAGGCGGGCAGGAGTTGAAGGGTGAAGGGTCCCCTTAGCCAGGGGACTGACTTTATGCTACAGGCACTGGGAAGCCACTGGCAGGTGGATATGACCAAACTGTTTTGGAGGGTTGCCAGGATCATAGGTTCAACATAGTGAGGGCCTGAGTAAGGCAAGGCAGGGGATGGAAGGGGATGGAAGAGAGGAAGGGAGGTTCTTTTTTGTTTTGTTTTGTTTTTAATTATACTTTAAGTCCTAGGGTACATGTGCACAACGTGCAGGTTTGTTACATATGTATACATGTGCCATGTTGGTGTGCTGCAACCATTAAGTCATCATTTACATTAGCTATCTCCTAATGCTATCCCTCCCTGTTCCCCCCACCCTATGACAGGCACTGGTGTGTGATATTCCCCTTCCTGTGTCCAAGTGTTCTCACTGTTCAATTCCCACCTGTGAGTGAGAACATGCGGTGTTTGGTTTTTTTGTCCTGGCGATAGTTTGCTAAGAATGATGCACATGTATGTTTACTAGGGAGAAGGTTCTAGAAACATCTGGGGGTCTTAAGCAATGAAGCATAGAGGGGAGGGGAGGAAGGAGCCAGGGCGACCTTGAACAAGACAGGAAGAACAGGAGGAGGAGCTGGACTTCTGTGTTTCGGTGGCAGGAGCTTGGTAGAGGCAAAGACAAGCTCAGCATCTGACCTCTCCCAGGTAAGCCCATGATCACTTTTCTTTCATTATCAAACCCCATTCTGGCCCTAAGCTTTGTGTGCTTACTATCCTAAACAATGTTTCTTGCAGTGGAAAGTCCACATCTCAGGAATTCTGTTAATTCTTAAATCTGTCTCAAACACATACAACGCGGAAACCTCCCTACATTAGACACCATCACCTTCACGACATAAGGGGGCAAGGACTACTCACCTCTTTTCGTGTCAACAGCAGTGATAGCCTGAATTAGGAGAGGCGCGTTGGACTCCGAGTACTCTACAAAGACGAGCAGCAGCTTCAGGGCTGTCTTCACCACCAGGCGGAACTGGCAGAAGAGATAAAACCATCACATCGCTGCCAACAAGGCCCTGTGCACCTGAGAGCATCTTCCTAACCGCGGCTGGCACCCAGCATTTCCTAGATGAGATGCTCTCAGCGATTAAACGGATTGCTTCACAGATCCTCACAGTCCTTCATTAGAGGCCTCAGAAGGCAGGTGTTAGTACTATCCCCATTGTGCAGATCAGGAAACTGAGGTACCAAGTTCCCTGTATGCAGTCACGCAGTAAAAAAACAGAACCAGGACGTGAACCCAGGACGCATGGCTCCAGAACTCACACCTGGCAACTCTCAAAACACGAGCATTTGCTGAATCAATTATATCTTCATTTTACCCCAACTATAACATTGTAAGGTAGGCATAAGCACAGTTCTTATTTTTCCAGTTGAAGAAGCAGAAATAGCAGGTTAAACAATTCATCCAAAGTCACAACAGCCAGCTTAGGTAGAAGGGAACCGGAACCAAGTCCCCCTTTCTTAAAGCCAAGCAGAGAAGGCCGCCTGGAGCCGGAGAACCCCTGCTCCCTGGATCCAGGGCTCAGCATTTGCCAGGAGCTGCATGAAGCCCAGAGGCCTTCCCTCACACAGGCAGAAGCCCCTCCCTCAGTATGCGCCCTCAGGGAGGTCACAGGTTATTCACCTACAGAAAACCCCAAACCTCCCAACCGAAGCGGCCACAGATTCCTAATCCCAGCTTTACCAGCCCCGGGGCTGCAGCAGCCTTGGGGTTTCCGGGTCAGCCTCCGGGGCCCCTTAGATGCTGGTGTGGGGACTTGCCCACAGTCTTGCCCTTGACTCCACTTCCTTCCAAAGCCTCCTCCTAAAGGAACTTGCACACCAACTACCTCAATCTTACCCTTGACTCCACTTCCTTCCAAAAGCCTCCCCCTAAAGGAACTTGCACACCAACTCCCTCCTCCAAATGGGTTCAAACTGTGCAGCTGAAAAACAGCAAGGTTGCCTTGGGCTGTACATTCCACCCCAAGCTGCTGGCTTGCCAGTGGCCCCATCCCGCTATGGGCAAAATGCACTTTCAAGGGTAGAGGGAGCTTATTTGCACTGTGGCTGCAGGACTTGGAACTGCACTTGGTGCAGAGGGAGCTGGAAGGTGTTTGCTGACTGAATAAATCAGTCAGTGACCAGAGCAATCAATCCACGACCTCTCGCCCACCCCTTGAGCCTGTATCACTGGTTGTGGCAAATCAGCTCCAGCTTCTTCCTGTGTTCTGTAGCCCAAGGAAGATTCTGTGCCTCTTGGACGCATCTGCCCACATCACAGTGTTAGGGGACATGGGTAGAATTTATAGGTAAATTTGGGGGAGCCCAAAGAGGGAACTGCGTTGTGCAGTCCACAGGGAATAGCTTAAAAACACCACTCACCCCAAGTCATTCATCCACATTCATGCAACCCCTTTACCCCCTTGCTTCCCTCTCCTCTGCTGTCATACCTACCAAGCACACCATTTGTCTTTTCCTCAGTTCCACATCTCTCTCCAGCCAGTGCCCAGGTGCACAGCTCCCCTTTATAAGGAAACGTCTTCAAAGAGGTGCTACAGCCCCTGGCTCCACCTCCTAACTTCCCTCTGACTCTTCACCTCAATTTGATAGGACTTCCATCACCACCTTGACAGATTACTTGTCAAGGTCACCAGTGGCCTCCATGGTATCAAATCCAGTGGTTACTTCTCTGCCCATTTTTATTCAACTCTCAGCACCATGTGACAACTAACTGGTCTCTCCAGAAACAACTTCCTCTCCCTCTGGGCAAGCAAAGTTTCCTGAGTGGCTCCTTTTTCATTGGTTCCTTTTGGGTGCTCAGTCTCTCAGTGTGGGAAGACCTCTGAGTTCACTCTTCTTTACTCTCCTTCTCTTTCCACACTCTCTCTAGGTGAGTTCAACCAGTGCCCTGGTTTGAAAGTCCATCTAAGATCAGATGCTAAATATTGCATTCCAGCCCTGACCAAACTCCTGAGCAGGCATCATATAATCTCCTGACATCTCCTAACAGATTCGCTGTGGCCAAAACAGAACTCTCAGTTTTCATTCATGCTTACCCCCTTCCACCTACCACTCCTAGCCTGCTCCCTCCAAAGCTCCCACCTCAGGACAAAGCCCCACCACCCTGAGCACAGGGAGGGGTTCACCTGCACTTCTCTCACCCCATCTCCACAGCAAATCCACCCCCAGTGCTGCAAGAGCTCCCTTCAAATTCTATCCCAAACTTGCCCCTTTACATTCTCTCTGTCCATCACCCTGGACCACTACAATAGCCTAAGTGCTCTGGCCTTGTCCTTCTGAAGTCCATTGTCCAAACTGCAGCCAGAGTGACCACTGCACCCTCCTTCTCTCAAGCCTCCATCACTCCCCATCATGCCCAGGGTGCTGCCTGTCCCGGCAGGCTTTCTGTGCTGGCCTCCACCAAGCCCTCTGATCTCCTTTCTTGACACCCCCTCTCCGGCCCAGTGCGCTTCACATGCTAAGCTCTATAGTTGTGTGAGTGTTTTTCACATGGCAGAGTTCATCCACGATTCAGGGTCTTCTCATTGGTTATTCCTTCTGCCTGAAAGCCACCTGGAACCAGTCATCACAGGACTGACCTCATTCTTCAGGTCAGAGAAATTCTCATTATAGAAAATGCCTTCCTGACTCCTTTACCTAAAGGAGCCCCTTGGTCACCATCACATCACCCTGTTTCATTTTTATTTATTTATTCTGAGATGGAGTCTCGCTCTGTTGCCCAGGCTAGAGTGAAGTGGTGCAATCTTGGCTCACTGCAACCTCCACCTCCCAGGTTCAAGTGATTCTCCTGCCTCAGCCTCCTGAGTAGCTGGGACTACAGGTGCATGCCACCATGCCTGGCTGATTTTTGTATTTTAAGTAGAGAAGGTGTTTCACCATGTTGGCCAGTCTGGTCCTGAACTCCTGACTTCAGGTGATCTGCCTGCCTTGGCCTCTCAAAGTGCTGGGATTAGAGGCATGAGCCATCGTGCCCAGCCACCTCGTTTCATTCTTTCGAGACAGGGTCTCATTCTGTCAGCCAAGCTGGAATGTGGTCGTGCAAGCACAGCTCACTGCAGCCTCAAACTCCTGGGCTGAAGTCATCCTCCCACCTCAGCCTCTCAAGTAACTGGGACTATAGGTGCGTGACACCACACCTGGCTAATTTTCTTTAACATTTTGTGTAAAGATAGTGTCTCTCTATGTTGCCCAGGCTGGTCTTAAACTCCTGGAATCCAGCAAACCTCCCACCTCGGCCTCCCAAAGTGCTAGGATTTCAGGCATGAGCCACTACACTCGGTCTTTTTTATCCACATCCTTTAGCATGACCTGAAATTGCCGAAGACACTTATTCACCTATTATGCCTCTGTTACCCCTAAGAACGTAAGCTTCACAGTAGCAGACAGGCTTTATCTGCCCCATGAGGTGGTGTTCAGTCCGCATGTGTGTGAAGGGTAGGCCAGCCTGTCCCCCAGTCCATCCTCCTATGCTGTGTGAAGTGAGCCCTCCCAGCCCCCAGCCTCCCCTTCTCACCTTGTAGTAGCCCCCAGCAAAGCCAAGCCCCCCCACTCCCCCACCCCAACCGCTGCACTGAGGGCAAGCCATGCCCTGGGCTGTTATTCTCAAGGTCACCTCCTCCCCACACAGGGAGCTGAGTGCTTTAGAGTGCTGGGAACTCTTCACAGAGTGTCTGCCCTCATAACCTGAGGCCCACAATTGCTCCTCTGCTTCTATTCTGGAGGAATAGACTACATTCCAGTGTATTTTTCTCAACTACACGGTTGGAGGTTGAAGGGGAAGGTATGGCATAATGAGTTGCGCTTTGTACGTTTAGGGCTGAAGAAATTTCTTCAAGTAAATAAAAAGACCTAGCAAGTTCAGGCTTGGCAACTTCCTCAGTGGGTGGACTATTATTATGTGGTTTAAGCCTCTAAATGCCTTCCCAGGAAAGAACCTGGCTGCTGCCCAACCCACTCCCCCCATTAGCTGGTCTCAGCAGGGCCCCTTAGCCCACCTCACAGAGACTCCCTCTGAGTATCTCTGTGGTCAAGGGGCCTTGACCGATACGGTCTCAGGCACCCAGAATCCCTAAGCCATTCTCCTCTATGTGGCTCTCTAATTAAGAAACCACTGTTTTCTAGCAAAGCCTCCTTTTTCTATCGGTCTCAGCATGTCTATTCCTGTCTTTCTCTCCTCTGAGATACAGGCTCTGTTTGGAGCTCTTTTGGCACTCTAATTTGTTTTTTTTTAAAATCCCCAAACATCTTCTGATTCATAACTTTGGGTTTCTATGAATTTGGCTTCTATTGAGTTTAAGTTTATGTGGATGTACTTTTGGAAGCTTTACTATGTAAATTAATAATAAGCATATTAGTTAAATCACATTAGGAAAAAAAGAGCACTAGAACATTAATTTTGTAGAAATGCATGGTACTAATTGCAAGCATGCACTAACTCATTGTCAAAATATGTCCTGCAGGATCCTCCTCAGAAATACCTTACTAGCATTACTGCATTGACTTGAAAGTTAAAAAGGTACATTCTATCAAAAGAACTCTATAAGCCAACCTCATTTATCCAGAAATCATTTACTCTGATGCCCTCATGTATCTGGAATGCAGTCAAAACCCTTGACAGCTTGGAACAACCACAGTGGAGGCCACACACCGTCTCCTTCAAGTGCAAAGACACTGCTCACCCCATAGCTCTTAAAAATCCACCCCTGGTGCCCCTTGCACTTATGTTAGACACATTTTATAATAAGTGGAGTGGATATTAAGATTCACAGCCCACATCTGCTGAAGAAGAGGCAAATTGGAGAGGACAATGACAGAGAAGGAGAGGCAGGCCCAGTGTGGCAGCAAGAGAGAGTGTCACAAACTAGGAGAGTGGATTAAGTTGCAAGGATGCCAGAGCACACACCGCGGTGTGGCCCAGATATGTCAGCAAAGCGTCACTCCAATCTGAACTGTCTGATTTTCATCTCTGCCTGGCGTGCCTTCACGTGGTAATGAAGGGTTTCACTACGACGTATAGGCTCAAGCACCTGCCCATTTGTCCAGCACCGAGAGAAATCAATCAGAATTGATTCTCAATCTTATGGAGCATCCAAGGCCATGGAAGATACAGGAGTCACAAAGCAGTTACACAGGATTATAGGGCAACAAGCAGGCAGTGTCAGCATCAGTGGTCTCAAGACAACCAAGCTGGCAGGGAGGGAGTCGTTTCCCTGTCTCTGAAGGCTCTGCACGGCCACTTACTAAGGCCTTTGCAGAAGGAATTCAGAGCCTGCAGTGGGTGGACTGGCTGACCTCACGGGTAAGGTCCCTCCGAATTCAAGATTCTCTGCTTCTACTTTCAACAACATTTTGAGTACTGGGTTGCTGAGGACAGATGCAAACAGACAGTTTTCTCAGAGGACAGCTCCGGCATTGTAGATGAGAGCAAGGCCCAGAACTGGATCCAGCCAGCCCTTTCCAGCTTCCATGGAGCAAAAGAACCACGTGATGGCTTTTGGGCTCCTGTTCACACAAACAACCCCACTTTCTTTGGGCTGGAGAAACACACCAGAGCTCTAGATCCAGGCTTTGGGCTTTCTGTTACCTACATTTTCTTTAATTACAATCTAGGAAATACTAGTATTCCGTTTTTAGTTGTCTGTTATAATGAAGACTATGTTTATGTTGTTCTAAAGCATGCAGCTAAATCACAGTATATAATAGAAATCTGAAATAATCCCCTTGCATAAGGGGGGATGCAAAAGCAGGAACATACAGATGGCTGTGAATTATTGTACATTTCATAATGATTTAGCACATTTTTGGTGTTACTGAGCTGAGCTTTACTTTCTGTTGCAGCTATCATTTTGCACTCTCAAAATAAAGGCTAAAAGCCTTCAGAGGACCAGAGATTCCTCTTGACCCAAGGAAGTGACATTTTCAAGTCAAGCTTCAGTCCAGGGACTGAACCTCCATATTCCATAAATAACTCAGGGCTCAATGTCAGCTCCACAACAGGGAGGCTGGGTTGGAGGGAAGGGTAGCAGGATGGTGTCAACAAAGAGCCTTGTTGCTGTTGTTTTATTTTCCAGGTCAACCCAAAGGAAGAGTGTGGAGTTGCCTGTATAGAACCTCTGTATCTAGATTTCAGATAAAATGTAATCACCAAATATGTGGGAGGGTAATAAAAAACAGTTTCTTAATACTTTTACACATAAAAACAAACTGGAAGTCCCTTCATCTTTTATTGCACTTACAGAAATGCAAGAACTATACTTAGCAGGTCAAATATGCTGCTCGTTAAGCAAAAATAAAAGAATTCCAAAAAATCTTCAAATTCCTAATTTTTCTTCTAAAAATTCAACAGCCATAAAAAGAAAACAATTTCCAAACCTCAAGATTGAAATTACAAAGGGGGTTGGAAAACCATGCTTCATTTTATTTGTTTCATTTTCCACTAAAACATCATAAATATATGCTATATAAATGGATGCTGGTTATTAAAACTGAATTCGAAAGTGGTAAGATAACTTGATCTGTAAAGCTTTACCACATTGTTTACAAGCTCACCAGCACTTTAGAATATACTAGTATTATATATTGAAGTATATATAGTATATATATTAGAATATACTAGTATTATATACTGTAAAGAAAAAAAAGATCTCAAGTGACTTAGGATACAAACTCTTTATTTAAATATTGTATCCCAATGCCATATACTTAAGCTCAGAATTTCTGAGCAAGCAGCTCAGAGTGCGCCCTAAAGCCTTCCTAACTGGTTATCAAACAATCCAACAGACATCCCAGACTCCAAATCTCTCCCTTCCCGACCTCTAACAGGTTATCTGCAACATGAGGTGAGTATTACCAGAAATAAAGAACAGGCGCAAACATATTAACTAAGTACAGAACTCTGGGTCTTGGTTTGCAGGTGTCCTTCAAGGGACAGTGTAGAGACCAGGGTTGGCACATCTACCAGAACAGGAAGTCATGTGCACCAAACCCACATGGTCCAGCCTCAGGGCCTGATGGCCAACCTGCTTATGACACAATGCAATTTGCAGAAGGTATATTAGCCAAGGATAAGGCTGGGTAGCCCTTAGGATTTTACTAGTGAACAGGAAATCTTACAGAATGTAAAATAAAGCAGACAACACAAAATAATTAAAAATAACAATAAATGGTACTACAAATTAGCATTTTATCTCTCTCTCTCTCTCTCTCTCTTTTTTTTTTTCCAGCGCCAGGCTGGAGTGCAATGGCACCATCTCGTCTCGCTGCAACCTCCACCTCCCAGGTTCAAGCAATTCTCCTGCCTCAGTCTCCGGAGTAGCTAGGATTACAGGCACGCACCACCAAGCCCAGCTAATTTTGTATTTTTAGTATCTAAAATAATGTTTATTTAAATAAGTATTTAAAAATAATCTAAAATAATCGTCCAATATGTTGGTCAGGCTGGTCTCAAACTCCCAACCTCAGGTGATCCACCCTCCTCGGCCTCCCAAAGTGCTGGTATTACAGGCGTGAGCCACCGCGCCTGGCTGGCATTTTCTCTATTGAGATAAAATTCTGGGGCTTAGATGAAGGTTTTGTCACCCCAGAAAAGGCCTATATGACCAAGTGAATTTCTATCCTACCTTAACTCTGCTTATCTTTGGGAAATAGGATGCCTGAGGTCAGAAGTTTCCCCTCCTGACTAAACAGGGTCCAACTGCTGGGATCCAGGGTGGCCTCTCACTTGGCCTCTGAAGAGTTTCTAGACTTCATTATCATCTAATTCTCATGCAAAAAGATACTTCCACCAGCACCCTGACAGTTGATAATCACCATGACAACAATCAGAAGAAACCATAAAAGGACAAAAAGAAAAGTTGCATTCCAGTTTCAGGAGTCCCTCCCCCACCATTTCCAGAAAAGACATGACTATTCCTTCCCTTGCTTTTAATGCCCCAACCCCTTCATTAAAGATGCCCTGTATCTGTGGCTTCCCTTGAACTGAGGAACTGATTTGTGAACCATGCTTCCACTTCTCAATTCCATGGCCATCGAATAAAGCCTGCACTGCTTGGTGCTCACTTTTGGTTTTGTGTATTCGCTTCACAGCACAATCAGGGAAACACCCCCTTTTGCAGGGACTGGCTTTGTCAGTAAGAACTTCTTTAAAGAACCATTAATAAAAGTGGACAAGAATCAGAAAACATCCACTTGGTTAACTTTCCCTTAAGACATTCAAGGTAATTATGAATAACTGACAAAAAGTAACATGCGGCTGGGCATGGTGGCTCATGCCTGTATCCCAGCACTTTGGGAGGCCGAGGTGGGCAGATCACAAAGTCAGGAGTTCGAGACCAGCCTGACCAACATGATGAAACCCTGTCTCTACTAAAAATACAAAAACTAGCTGGGTGTGGTGGCACGCACCTGTAATCCCAGCTATTCAGGTGGCTGAGGCAGGAGAATCGCTTGAACCCAGGAGGTGAGGTTGCAGTGAGCCAAGATGGTGCCACCGCACTCCAGCCTGGGCGACAGAGTGAGACTCTGTTTTAAAACAAAAAAAACAAAAAAAAACAAAATGCACATCTTTTATTGTTTACTTAGGAATACCAAAATCCCTGCACTACAATATTGCCCGAAGGAGCACCCTGATATGCAAAACAAAATTCTTGGTTGAGGGAAATCAACAAGACTGGGTACTTTCCAGTTGGCAGCATTCCCATTTTCAAATGCAAAACTTCAC
Organism: Chlorocebus sabaeus; assembly: GCF_047675955.1. Taxonomy (NCBI): domain Eukaryota; kingdom Metazoa; phylum Chordata; class Mammalia; order Primates; family Cercopithecidae; genus Chlorocebus; species Chlorocebus sabaeus. The sequence goes on from NC_132921.1 coordinate 46,443,911, forward strand.
ATTCTAAGGAGGCTATGTAACTTGTCGCATAGCTCATTCCTGGAAGAAGTTAAAGAAAAGCCCAGGCCAATCTGATTCTTTCCACTATACTATGGAGGTTTCCATCTTTCACTCTGGTGCAAAAACTTAAGCCTTGGGAAAAATGTGACAAATATTATCTTCTGAGTAACAATAAAGGTTAAAGAACTCTCTTAAGTAAATAACCAGCCCTGGAAACATGACAATGAATAGCTAAATCCCAGGTTTGGCAAACGTGCTGTTAGAAGAGTGTGGCAGGCAACTCACATCTCTTTGGAGTAGGGGGAGAAGTGCTGGCAGACGGGGGCTGGAGTAGAGAGTGGCAGAACCCTGCAGGCTCCCAGAAGTCTATGATGCTTCTGGTTCTCTTGCCCATCCAACTCTCCTAGAAAAGGGTAGAACATCTCTCTGGGAGGAACAGCATGCTGCCTACTTTGGTGTTTTTGCATTTCCCTAAATGTTCTTGCAGACTGCAGCCACCCACTTCTACTCTTCCTCCAACTGCTAAAACTCAGCTGGTTGCCCTGGGCTACAGGGACAGAAGAGTCAAAGGTGTACCCTTAGTTTCTGCTTCCTGTGTTCACAAGGATAACGTCTTTGTAAGTTACAATTCGGGTTTATCATCAAGCCTCTTAAGATTTGAGGAACCACAGTCAGTTCCCTGAAGATGATCATCTCAGAGTGAATGGAAGAAACTGCTGTTTAGCCCTGTGTCTGGAGACCCGTCTGGACAGTGGGGCCTCCTCAGCCTGCTGCCCTCTTTGAGGCCTGGCCTGAATCACTTCTCTCTCACTCTGAGGTCTTCCTAAAACAATAACTAGTGAAACTTGCTTTTTCCATTTTTTCTCCTGCTGAGATTATTCTCACGTGGGGGCCTCTAACATATCAAATCAGTGAGAATGAGTGTTCTGGGTATGCACAGCCAAGTGGCCGGCAGAAGAGCAACAGCCCTAAGGAAGAAGCTGGCACTTTATACCCACAATGACTCCAACACAAATATTACATGACTATGCCATTAAAACCCACGGAATTTTAGAAATCTCCTCTAATATAATGTTGATAAACATGCAAAAATTCAAACACAACCTCATTCACTAAACTATTTTTATGCCATTAGAAACAAAGCTCTTTAAATACAGCATAGCATTGGAAACAATTCAATTAACAAGATGAGAAAAGTCAAATGAATAATAGTACATTCATATGACTGTATATTACGTAGGCATTAAATACTGCAGTTTAAAAATGTTGTAGTAACACAGGAAATGCTTATAATATACTTAGAGTTAACTTTGTAAGAAAAATTCAAAGAAAAATCAGAAGAAAAGGTACCAAAAAATGATGATCTTTATGTGGTAGTGTTTCCAGGTAATTTTTATTTTACATTTTTTGTATTTCTAAAGTTTTATACAAAGAGAATGCTACTTTTATAATCACAAAAAATTCAGTAAACGTTTTAAAAAGTTATTTTTTACTATCAAGATTTCCATACTACACCAGTGAACTTTAGCTATTTTAGTTTTTTGAGATGGGGTCTATTCAAGCTGATCATGAACTGGGATCCAGGGATCTTCCTGTCTCAGCCTCCCCATAGCTGGGACTACAGGCCAACATGCCCACTTGCCATATTTTTTCTTTAATCTGTTATCTTTAACTGCATTATTAAAATAATTAGTCTTAATCAAATTTCTATTAATGAAACATATTTCAATTCAATTGATGTGGGAATTATAAACACAACATCCAACATTAAGGATGGATTTAAGACAATAGTACAATTCAAGGAACTAACTATAATGTTCTAGTAACTGCCTTTACCTGGACCATATAGAATTTTCTGGCTGAGTATATCTCATGCTATTGCAGTGTATTTACAGTGTTTTTATAATATTAACGATTGGACTTCTGGCTTCCAGCTGGAAAGATGTCGAGTGTCACTCCCAACCTAATAATAAGAGAGAAACAAACAATCTTTCACACCATAACTTTTCTTAAGCCCATCATATAGCTGGGGTTGCAGGAAAACCAAGTAGCCTGAAATCTAGGGAGGGAGTGTGTTCTCTCCACTCAGAAAGGGTGAGAGGCCAGCAATGGACTATCTGAGGCAGGGCAGGGGAGGAAAATGAAGCCATTTATACAAAGCAGTAGGAAAAACTCAGGCCAGGCACTGTGGCTCATGCCTGTATTCTCACCACTTTGGGAAGCCAAGGTGGGAGAATCACTTAAGCTCAGGAGTTTGAGACCAGACTGGGCAACATGGTGAAACCCCATCTCCATCCAAAACACAGAAAATTAGCTGGGTGTGGTGGTGTGTGCCCTGCAGTCCCAGCTACTCAGGAGGCTGAGGTGGGAGGATTGCTAGAGCCTGGGCTGTCAAGGTTGCAGTGAGCCGAGACTGTGCCACTGTACTCCAGAAAGGGTGACAGAGCGAGACCCTGTCTCAAAAAATAATAATAATTAAAACAATATAACCTCAGATAATAGTTTTAGCAAATCGTCAAATGTCAACTGTGGGCTACCATGAGAGCATAAACCCCTTGGAACTGCAGACACAAAGGGATTTGGCACCCACCAGTAGGCTGCTCTCCATGGCACTCACAAAGAAGCGGGGGGCAGGGCTGGGACCAAGAAACTTTCCCAATAGTGCAGGCCTGGCAGTGCACAGTCACACAGCAGGCAGAACAGCAGCAACCCTAAAGGAGGAAGGGAGCAGCCACCACTGTGAAAAGACGGGAAACCCCAGCCAAAGCCTTCTCCCCATTGAGACAAAAGCCTTAAGCCACAGGGAAGGTCGGCAAGGTGGTGGAGGAGAAGGGAAAAGAATAAAACCCTGTACTCCAGAAGGCAGGGACGGGAAACCATACTGGGCATCTCCTGCTGCTTAGTGTTTCACATCTTCTTCACTATTATAACTCCCATTTTAAAGATGAAAAAGCAACCCACCCCAAGGATGGTGCAGGCGTGTGTGACTCCAGAGCTCTGGCACTGACTGACAGATGCAGCATATCTTGATTCCAGGAAGGCCTTGTGAACCCAGTGAAGAAACACAGCTGGATGGTCAGAGTTCAGCAGCTTCCCACTAATTGCACAATGACCCTAAAATGCTCTGACTGATCAGTGTCAACCTGCAGGCTGCACTGGTTTATGCATTCCTTGTCTCTGTCCCACTAGACATTTTCATCAATGGCATGGAAGATCTGCTTATTCATTTTTTGTTAAATAAAATTAGCACTAACAGTTAATAAGAGAAAGAGGCAAAACAGAATTCTTAATTATCTTGAGGCTGGAACTCTGGCCTACAATCAATGGGGGGAAAATGCAAGCCCTGCATTTAAATGTGAATCAATCAATCACAGACATGCAGAATGGAAGAAACTGGCAGATAAAAATATATGACAAAAATTCGGAAGGCTTAGTGGATTGCCAGTTCAAACTTGAGGCAACACCCAGGGCTGCTGCTAAAAGATGTAATAAATCAGAGGTGGCATTTGTGGAAGAATGATATCGTATCCCAGCTACCATATTACTATTCTTTCTACTACACGAACAGAAGAGTTGGTAACCAGTAGGATGAGGAGCTGAAAACTATGTACCCAGGTACTATCTGTAGCAGCCATCAAGTTTAGCTTGGACAGGGTTCACATGGTGACTGCCTTTAAATACTCAATGAGCTTCCACAGCAAGTCAGAGTGTCTTGTTCAAGAAAGCAATGCACAAGCATTTGGTTAATGACAGGTAATGCATGTCCCAAAAAGGAAGGCTTTCCACCAATTCCAGCATGCAACAGTAACCCTGGGCAACCTAGGCAAATGATTTGATGGCCCCTCTGCCTCTAGCAATATCAGGAATGGGATTGAAGATGTCAGGAACACCATTAACATGACATTGCCATCTGTTCAAGGCTAGGATTCCATTATTTACATTAAGTAACTTACAAAGGTCTTCAGTTCTCACCCCAACATTTGGGTCATCTGAGCAGATCACACAACAGTGCCATGCCAGTGGCTCTAAGACCAGAGGGCTCACCGCATCTCCTCTCCTCGTCCAACAGCCAGTATCCCCTGGGGCACATGGAGCACCAGGCTCTATGGCACTTAGCTCTCTTTGGGAATATTTCCTTCATCTCCAAACCAGTGTGTCCAACGTTTTCTTGCCAACAAACCCCAATGTCCAACTCTTCAACTGCCAGAGGCACTGCCGTATTTATAGCTGCAGAGTCAAACTGTGATCCCCACCTTTGGTTCCTTTTATTTTCTTATATCTAGAAATCTCCTCCTAGAAGGCTGGCCCTCAAAATGTCTCCATTTTTTCATTATTCTGTTTCTACTGCTACTCTCACCTCACAGCTGTGATACTGAGTTAACCCTTCCCACCCAGCTTTCCTATCCCTGTCAATTTCCCCTCCTCCACCACTTTCTACACAACATTCTACACACCATGTTACTTCTCTTCATTTTGCAGTCCTAAAGAAACTTTCAGCAATGTCCCCAGTTTTGGGGGTGGGGTGGCGGGCAGGCACATAGGCTCTCTAATGTGTATGACTGAGAGAGAGAAAGAGAGAGAGCAAGCAAGCGAGTGTGCGTGCGTGTGTGTGTGTGTGTGTGTACATGCATGCAAGGAGGGCCTTGGCCAGGGCTCCTCCAGCTGGGGCTACACAGGAGTAGCAAGGCCTGCTCACCCTCACACAAATAGAAAGGAAGTCTGGAGACCTGTGATCAGCAATGTGGGGCACAGATGGAAGGATGAGATTCAATGGGGCTGGTGGGAATGTAGAGAGAGCAGGGCAAGCTAACCTGAAGAGCAATGCAGACAGGGAAGCCTCCAAACCAGTACCCCGAGGCACCCCTAAGAGGCAGCAAGGAGGTGAGAGTTTGTCAGGCTCAGGGCCCTAAGGCCTTCCCTATGGGCCAAAAGAGGATCCATAGAGATAAAGAGACAGACTTTCCGTGCTGGGTGACAAAAGGGCCATGCTGTATATAGACTGAATCATCTTAACTCAATTAATTAGAATTCCAGATTTATGAAGAGAAAAAAAATCCACATCCTGTGATAAGTCATGGGCCTGGCATCTGCCTCTTACCTCTGACTGGGGAGTTTAAAGATGGGCTCTTGTAAATAGAAAGTAATACTTTATTGAAAACACTTTTTTCTTTCTTTTAAAAAGTCATTATTTGGCTACGAATGCATCATTTTCTCCCCTGGCTATGAGTCTCAAATATCTGCAAATATGCATTGCATAATGAGCCTCTGGCAGGCTGCAAAATCACATCTTGTTGCCTTTCATGGAAGAAAAATGAAGAATTATGAAAACACAATGACAAGATTTTTCTACTCCAGTATTTCCTTTATCAACTCTGTGACTGTATAAGGCAAAGGCAACTGGATGTCAAGGTAAACTTTCCAGGTTAAGATAAATCTGACTCTTCGTCAAAACAAAATGATAGGGCCCCTGGCTTTCCTGATTTCTTAATTTGAATTGGGGGAAAACCTATTGCAGCTGTATTGACCAAACTGTATGTTTAAGGAGGAGACTGAGGCTTCATTCTCAAAACCTAAGGGTCTTGGGTTGATGTATCTGTTGTTCTTTTCAATTTCTCACTATTCAGATGGGGGTGAGGGAAGAGTGTCAGCAGACACTCTATTGGTTTTGTAAATAAGAAGTGATCTCATTAGAACTATGTAGACTGGAAATAAACTTGGCAGCTACTGCCTTTGTTAAGTTTCAGCAACTTGCCTAGAGCAGAGCACACCCTGCAGAGTGGCAGGAGACCTTCATGTGACATCACAGTTAGTCGGACAGGCTGCAGCGTCACTGTTGCCCAGAATTCTCCTTTCCAACAACACAGTGAACTCCAAGGCACAGGCTGACTCTTGGCTCTACTCTCACGTCCTCATTGTGACCAGCACAGTGCAGAACACGGGAGCCAGCGACTATTCTAGACCTTCCTTTGGGAAAATAAAAGATGGAGACAGAAATCCACACAGATCCAGTGCTGATGGCCCAAATGGCTGGGGAGGAGGCGAGTGTGCCACCTCAGACAGAGGCCCTGAGGAGGCAGCCCAGAGTCCTGAATCACCGCTGAGGAAGGACACACCAAGTGCACCGTGTAGGAGGGGGAGGCTGGGAAAGCACAATTCCTAGAAATGTATTTTTGAAACTTTTTAATTGTATAATTTTTCCATGTTATTTACAAATGCAGTAAAGATTTTCCTGTGTGTTCATTCCTTCCTGATTGCTTATTTTCCTTACAGAATGATTCCAAAGTAAAATCAATATGATGCTGTTGCAACACCAGAGACTCTGAGCCACGGCATGCATTTCTGTTATTTCTGGGTTTTTTCTCTGCTTTTCTTCTTTTCCTCCTCCGTGGTCCTTCTCCTCCCTCTTTTCTATCTTTCTCTCTTCTTTTCTTTGCGCCTGTCCTCTCTTAGTCTATATATGCTGCTATAAAAAGAAATACCTGAGACTGGGTAATTTATGAAGAACAGAAATTTATTTCTCACAGTTCTGGAGGCTGGGAAGTCCCAGATCAAGGCACTGGCTGTGAGGGCCCAGCCTCTCCGCATCCAAGATGGTGCCTGTTGCAGTATCTTCTGGAGGGGAGGAAGATTGTGCTCTCACATGGCAGAGAATCAAAAGAGAAAAAATGCACTCCTTCCACAAATCCTTCTTATAATGGCATTAATCCATTCATGATGGCAGAGCCTTCATGACCTAAACACCTCTTAACACTGCTGCATTGGGGATCACGTTTACAACACAAAAATTTAGGGGGCACATTCAGGCCACAGCATTCTCTATGTCATCTCTCCCTGCTCACAGTGCTTCTTCCCCATACCCATCCCACCTTCCCTAACTTTGCCCTCACTCTATTCTCTGTCTGATGATGAGCTATTAGACTGTCAGTTTTTCTATTGTAAGCATGTTAGGTTTTGTTTCCTTTTAGAAATAGGGCAAGTTGTTGGTGTTTTATCATGGCCATCATAAAACCACAAAGATACCTTAATTCAGTTGTGTCATGTACAAAAAGTCATCTTTCTTGCAAAATCTCTTCCCGTCTCCCTAGCTTTTAGGTCCTCGAGACCATTTAGAGCGCCTTGGGGAGGGAGCAGGTTCCAAATGAACATGAAAGTTAGGGAGGGTTCCCAGCACAAGCAAGGAAAAAGGAGAAGAAACTGAAATAGGATATGAGATATAAATCTTCCCTTGGCCAGGCTGAAGCAACCTAGAAGGCCCAGCATTCCACTCAGCGTCCAAGGTCACCTATATCAGTTTCAAAATAGAGTCACTTCCATTTTCCATAGAAAACAAAGCCAAAACATTCTTTTAAAAGATTTTCAGTCTTCCTAGGGAAACCATAGCTGTATCTAATATGAAATGGGGAAAAATTTTCTCATCAATACGTACTAGAAAAAGGAAAACTGAGGGGAAGATGTGAAGGCCACTCACAAATGTGGGACCCCATGGGGATTTGCATGCCAACACCAGCCACAGAGAAAAGGCCCTTCCCACCACACAAGGACACAATCACCAGGATTTTGAGAAGTCTGAGAAGGAGATACAGCCTAAAACTAGAACCATGCTCCTCCCCAGATCAAACCAGGGCTGAGTGTTCCCAAAGGACAGTAGAATCCTTGGGAGGCAGGTGACTCCAGGGGCAGGGGCAGGGCCAGGGGATGGGCTCCCCAGCAGAGCACAGTACTGTGCACAGCAGCCTGGAAAGGTTCACTCTAGTGGGGGTGGGCAGTGAACACAGGGATGGGGGACAGTCTGGGCAGACCACATGTGATATGGTTTGGTTCTCTGTACCCACCCAAATCTCACCTTGAATTGTAATAATTTCTACATGTCACAGGAGGGACCCAATGGGAGGTAAGAGAATCATGAGGGCATGTTTTTCCCATGCTGTTCTCATGACAGTGAATAAGTCTCATGAGATCTGATGGTTTTATAAAGGGCAGTTCCCCTGCACACACTCTCTTGCCTGCCACCATGTAAGATGTGCCTTTGCTCCTCCTCTGCTTTCCGCCACGATTGGGAGGCCTCCCCAGCCATGTGGAACTGTGAGTCCATTAAACCTCTTTCCTTTATAAATTACCCAGTCTCGAGTATGTCTTTATTAGCAGTGTGAGAACAGATTAATCCAATATGCTCTTCAGGGCCCCTACAAAGCTCTGCTGATTCTGTGACCTGTTTAAGTCAGGTTCAAATTCTGTATCCAGGCCCTCAAGATCCTCCACTCCATCTGACCATGTTGCCCGCTACGGCCACTCAGATCTCCACAACATGCTACCCGCACAGCACTTTAACCTTGGTGCATCCGCACCTGCTCAGGACAGGGTCCCTTTTACTACTTCTCCCAAATCCCCCTGCAGTCAAGTCCCTAACACATGCTCCTCCACATGCCAGCAGAACCCAGAGAAGACCATGCCAGAGGCGTGCCCAGCGTTTGGCACACCTGAAGCGATGGAGTAGATCTGCTTCCTTGGCAGGACTTCCAGAGACCTCAGGGACCTTGCAGCCAAGGCATGGCTGGTGGTGATGTGCCAAAATGCATGGGGAAACCAGCTACGCTTTCATAATCAAGCACTGCTTCCTCAACTACCAAATGGGAATTACATTACTTACCTGATAGTGGCCTCATGAGGATTAAATGAGATCATGCTTATAAAACACCTAGGATGTTTTATGGGCCGGATGTGGTGGCTCATGCCTGTAACCCCAGCACTTTGAGAGACCAAGGCAGGTGGATCATTTGAGGCCAGGAGTTCAAGACCAGACTGGCCAACATGGTGAAACTGTGTCTCTACTAAAAACACAAAAATGAGCCCAGGGTGGTGGGTCATGCCTTTAATCCCACCTACTTGGGAGACTGAGGCATGGGATTTGCTTGAACTCAGGAGGTGGAAGTTGCAGGGAGCCGAGATCATGCTACTGCACTCCAGTCTGGCAACACAGTAAGACTCTGTCTCAATAAATAAAAAATAAAATACCTAGTTTGGTGCCTGGCAAATCTGTAATAAATATTGATTACTTTTATAATTGATGTTAGAGCTGAAAGGTAATCCCAGATTCTTGTATCCATATAGGAATATGCATATACGTATGTACAACACAGCAATATATATGTACACATGAACATGAAATACAGGTGGTTCACAGATCTTACATCTATGGTATAACTTTTTTTTTTTTTGAGACAGAGTCTCTAAATATACTGCTTATTGTGTCAAGGATATGTCCAAATAATTTCTTAAATTTTTGAGTTCTTACATATTTAGGAGCATAGTTTTTCCCAGAATAATGTGGTTTTCTTTTCTTTCTTTTTTTTTTTTTTTTTTTTGAGACAGAATGTCGCTCCATTACCCAGGCTGGAGTGCAGTGGCACCATCTCAGCTCACTGCAACCTCCTGCCTCAGCCTCCCGAGTAGCTGGGACTACAGGTGCACACCACCATGCCCAGCTAATTTTTGTATTTTTAGCAGAGACAGGGTTTCACCATGTTGTCCAGGCTGGTCTCGATCTCCTGACCTCGTGATCCACCGGCCTCGGCCTTGCCAAGTGCTGGGATTACAGGTGTGAGCCACTGTGCCCGGCCCTATGGTATAACATTTAATTAAATATTAAAAACCAAAGGTTCCAAAGGCACTTGATTAAAGCTTAAGAGAAGAGAAAACAGAAATGCATTAAAATTTCATGAGCTACTTGCCATTTAAGTGTATCTTAAAATCTATAGAGCAGTAGTCCTCATTTATACTGTAATGGCTTGAAAAAAGCTGAATAAAATTTCTTTCTGCAAAACTCACTCAAAGAAAAAAGAAAGGCAAGTGATATGACAATTGAACAAAACAGTCAACCATAACTTCTCCTTACCTTTGACCCAATGAGAGTGTACAGCCACTGAATGGTTTCATTGTGGTTTATTACTCCATTCATTCCATCCACATACAACATAATCTGGCCCAAAGCTACAGAAAACAAGAAAAAGGAGACATTAAAGATTTATATAGAAATACAATCTTCAGTGATCATAATACCAATCAAGATTTTCATACTTTAAGTACACAGCATGTTAAGGATCAAATCTGAGGAGAATTCCTGAGCTCTGAAATTAGCTAAAACTCATTTCAGAGAGAAAGTGTCGAACACTAGAAGAAACAAGGGCTATTCCAGGCTCCTAGAAGATGCAATTAAGGCACCAATCCAGTGATTGTTGTTTCTGTGTGCCTTGACGTATAAATGCATGTTTTTCTGTTTCTATATCTGTGTGTAGTCCCAGACAGGACAAAGATATTCATGAGATGGTGTCTGGGTTGTGGCCTCCCACGGGGGCCACAAGGACAAAAGTTTCCAAAAGCAACCTGTCCAGTGCCCCAGTCTGTGATCAGCAAGTCTCAGATTCTGTGGGATGATCCTGAATTAATCCAATTTTATTCCAATAGGTCAGCAATAAATGTGTAGTTAAATATTACGAGCAATTCCCCTTAAAGATTTTCAAGTAAAAAACATCAGGTATCATGAAAATACATGATATCACACGTTCATCACACATCAAATCCTAAATTCTTAGTTTAGGAAAATATAGTCACCACATACTATCATTGTTCTCCAAAGAGAAAATACTGGCTATGTTTTTTTAAGCAAACATTAAACTCAGGTTTTCAACTCCATTAGTACAAAGATAATCTGAATGATAGATAATGAACAAACAGAAGTTACCTAAAGGAAGAAGGATTCCTTCAATCACATCTAACGTCCTAATCATATTTCACCCAAAACTAATTGCAGGGCATTGACATTTTTCTAAACAACATTTTTTTTTATGCTGGTAACAGGACAGCTCATTTTAGAAAAATACAGAAGAATAAAGTGAAAATAATTCATATTCCCATAAATTAAAGATAACCATTCTTAAAATATTGATGTATTTTCTTATATTTTTTTTTATGCATTACACACACATATAAAGTTTATATGTGGGTTGTAAGAAACATTCTACATGAAATATGTTGATTAAAAAGAGCAAAACACAAAACAGTATACACAAATTCTAAGTATACAAATATATATGTAATATTAGAAAACTCATCCTATCCAACAGAGGATCAAATAAGAAAACCACGTTAGTGGCCAGGCACAGCGGCTCACGCTTGTAATCCCAACACTTCGGGAGGCCAAGGCAGGTGGATCACATGAGGTGAGGAGTTCAAGACCAGCCGTACCAAAATGGCAAAACCTCGTCTCTACTAAAAACACAAAAATTAGATGGGTGTGGTGGCGCACAACTGTAATCCCAGATACTCAGGAGGCTGAGGCAGGAAAATTGCTTGAACCCAGGAGGTGGAGGTTGCCGTGAGCCAAGATCGCGCCACTGCACTCCAGCCTGGGTGACAGAGCAAGACTCTGTCTCGAAAAGAAAAGAAAAAGAAAAGAAAAAGAAAGAAAGAAAAAGTAAAAGAAAACCACGTTATTCTGAGAAAAACTATGCTCCTAAATATGTAAGAACTCAAAAATTTAAAAAATTATTTGGACATATCCTTGACACAATAAGCAGTATATTTTGAGAAATAACAGATTCATATTATGTTTAATGGTAAAACACTAGAGATATTCCTACTAATCAGAAAATAATTTTTAAATGATGCTCATTAAACGTATGGATTATTTAACACTGCTACAGAATTTTAGACAAATTTAATAAGATATGAAAAACAATAAGATACAAAATTGCTGGAAATACAGATTGTCATAATTTGCAAGTAACATTATAGATACAATAAAAAAATTCACAGAATTACAAAGAGATTACAATTATAATCACATTTCTCATCCTAATGAGAAATCTGTATGTAGCATTTGAATGTAGCATATAAAAGTTTGATATAAAATTATACTAGATAAATGGATCTATAAAAAATATATTAAAGAATAGAATTATTTCTTTTTAAAATAGTTAATACAACTAGTAAAATATTAAATACCAATAGAAAAAAGGCAAATACATTTTATATGAGACAACAAACTTGTTTATAATAGCATGCAAAATTGTTCACTCTCACTATAAAACAAATGCAAATTAAAACAATAATAAGGTAGTGTTTTCACTCAAGTTGGCAAAGGTATTTTAAAAAGAAGTGATTATGTATCAAACACTAGAGAGGTTAAATAACTTCATGCATTGGTAGTGGTAGGGCAAACTGGTAGAAACCTGCAATAAGGCTATCTAGGGCTATAATTATTTTGTAAAGTTACCATGTATTTAGTGCTCACTGTGTGCCACGTTCTCCGGAGGGATTTTATAGGTATTATTAATAGAAGGGCCATATGCAGTGGATATTTTTACCTCTATTTGGCAGAGGAAAAACCTGAGGCTCTGAGAAGTGAAGGGATGTGTCCAAAATCTCCATCACTGCCTAAGTAGCAGAGGCCACTTCCAGCCAGGGTGGGAGAGCATGTATATGTTTATACTAAGAACCTTAAAGTCCTCTTCAAGCCTTTCCCCAGTCATCATGATTTGGGAAACCTATTCTAAGGAAACAGCTCTAAGTTTAAACAAACAAAATAAAAAAGGAAGCAAAGGTGTTCACTGAAGCATTATTTAACATACCAAAATAATAACTAAAACACAAATACCTATCATGGCTCTAGAACTCAGCATACACAGTCATTTACCAAAGCTATGTCCTAACTTGTAAAATGTTTCTCATAAAATAAGTAAAAAGCAAGTATAAGTAAAAAGCAACATCACATAATTAAATAAGTAAAAAGCAACATCATATAATTAAACAAAACACTCAAATCTTCTTTCAGTTGAGATAAGGTCTCACTCGGTCGCCCAGGCTGCAGCACTGGTGCCATCATGGCTCACTGCAGTCTTAACCTCCCAGGCTCAAATGATCCTCCCATCTCAGCCTCCTGAGTAGCTGGGACCACAGACACATGCCACCACACTCAGCTATTTTTTTTTTTTTTTTTTTTTTTCTGTAGAGACAGGGTCTCCTCATGTTATCCAAGCTGGTTTCAAACTCCTGGGCTCAAGCGATCCACCAGCCTTGGAATCCCAAGTGATCCACCAGCTTTGGAATCCCAAAGTGCTGGGATTACAGGCATAAGCCACCGTGCCCAGTCATAACACTCAAATCTTCATGCATACAAAGAAGAAAAGGAAATCCACAAAATATTAACCATTGTGATTGAGTACATGCTCTTTGGATGTATTTTTCGTATTTTTTCTATTTTCCCAGTTTTCTAATATGAGCATCGGTTACTTCTGTAATGGAAAAGTAAAGACTGAATAATGTAAGGTGCTACATGCTTTTGTCTTTAGAATTTTTTACTAGTGCACCCTTTCTTAGCAACACCCACCCCTCCCCCTCCATCCCACACCCTCCTGCAGAAAGACGCAGCCCCTACCTCATGGAAGAGCTCCAAGAATTCGGCACATTCTGCCCTAATTTTTTTTCCCATTTCTTCCCTCCTTCCCTTCGCAAACAAACTGGCAAGTCTCCATGGAAGGGGAGTTTGCTCCACTGTCCTTTTCCCATTCTGAGTCCCACTGCTGAAGAGGCCAATCCTGAGGTACATTTTGGCACCTTCCTTTAAACCAGCCTAACCACACAGGGAGAGAGAAGGTAGACTCTTTAGCCTTCTGGAAGGTATATCCACAGGGAAGACTCTCTCCCCAAGGCTGAGAAACTGGGACTGAAGGCTTACACCCTAAGAGTTCAGGGCCTCTGGTACTGGCCAAGGGCCCAGGAAGCCAGGACACTATTACAAATGGGAGAAGGCAAACTAAGATTTAAAAGCTGACTTGATCTGTTCCCTGCAACATTCTATTAACTGATGACACTGGAAGAGGTGCGTCACTAGAAAGTTCATGTCTAATGGAATTCAAGTGTCTGATCACACGAATTTTTCATATTTTGGTAATCAAATCTTTCCCACTACATCTTTTTTGTACCCTACCCGCTGCTACTAAAGCAATCCCGCCTGTAAACCACTCCAGACACAAGATGGCGCTAAAGAGATTCATGTGGGTTATTACTGCACTATGAGCAGCAAAAACCCACCAACCTCAAACGTGGGCCTGAGAATAAAACCCACACAGAAGAACAAAACAGATAACTTGAAAACACACGTCTGGGTCACAGGAGCCATGAAAATTCATGATTTGTGTTTTCAAGAAGGATGTGGAGGCTGAGACTATCAGAACACAAAGGTAGATGTCACCACAGGTCTAGGAAGAGAGGATTTCCTGTTCTGCCACTCATGGAACTTATGACACTGGAGGTATATTTATTCATCCTTCTGTGTGCCAGTTTCTTCATCTCAAAAATGACACAGCTATACCATACTATCTATTTTGCAGGGGTGTGGTGAGGAATGAGTTAGAATAGTGCCTCCATTGAACAGAAGCACACGCTGAACAACTCTCAAAAACAGAAAACCGGGAACAAGCTCTCCAGGCTAACCTTACCCAGCTGTGGGTCATGAGAAGTGGTGGAAGAACTCCTTGCCTAACTAGAAATCAGAAAGATTTTCTCTTAGGCATTCTCCTAAAAATGTATAGTTTTTCGTCTTTATATGTAGCTGTATGATCCAATTTGAGATAACTGTTGTACAAAGAAGCGTAGATTGAAGTTCATTTTATTCATACGTACAACTGCTATAACGCCATTTGTTTTTCTATTTCCAAAAATCAACTGGTTGTGTTTGTACAGGTCTGTTTCTGTTGCATTGGTCTGTCCATCCCTTTGCCAATACCACACAATCTGGATCACCATAGCTTTACAGGAAATGTTAAAATCAGGTAGTGTGATTCTTCCTATTCATTCTTCTTTTTCAAAATTGGTTCAGCCATTCTTGTTCTTTTGCCTTTTAATACAAATTCTGGAAGCAGCTTGTCTAAATCAACAACAACAAAATCTTTCCGGAAATAATCTATAAATTCTAGGAGAACTGACATCTTTACTATGCTGAATCTTCTAATCTATAAACCTGTTATGTCTATTTATTATACATCTTTGCAGATTGCTTTTATCAGTGTTCTATAGTTTTCAACTATAAATGCAACGTTTGTTTGTTTGGGATGGTATTTTTTGCCAAATTTATAAGTAATTCACATTCTTCGGAGCTATTACAAATGGTGTTTTAAAAACTTTTCCATTCCTAATTGTTTGTTAGTATATAGAAACAAAGTTGAATTTGTATATTGGCCTTATATCCTACAACTTTGTTAAACTTAATTCTAGGAGTGTTTGATTTTTTGTTTTGTTTTTGTAGAATTCCTGGAATTTTGTACATAGACAATAATGTTGTCTGTGAAAAAGAACAATTTTATTTCTTCCTTCCCAATCTATATCCCTTTTCCCATCCCTATTGCACTAGTGAAGACTTTCAGTATAATATTCAATGGGCGTGGTGAGAGTGAACATCCTTGTCTTGTTCCTAATATTAGGGGGAAAGCATTAATCATCATTTACCATTAATTATGATGTAAGATATACGTTTTTATAAATTGTCTTTTATCAAGATGAGGAAGTTTCTCCAATTTCTAGTCTGCTAAGAGCTTTCTGTAAATCATGAATGAATGAATTTTGTCAAATGCTTCCTCTACATCAACTGATAAGATGGTGGTTTTTCTTCTTCAGATTATTAATGCAGTATGTTACACTAACTGAATTTCAAATACTGAGTGAGACTTGCATCCTTTTTGACCATGGCATATTATTCTTTTCATATATTGCTGGATTTGATTTACTAATATTTGTTGAGGATTTTTTGCATCTTTGTTCATAATAAATATTGTTCTGTGTATTTTATGTCTGGTTTTCCTACCATGGTAATGCCGACCTCATAAAATGAATTGGGAAGTGTTTCCTCCTCTTCTGTTTTCTGGAAGAGATTTTGTAAAATGGTTTTATTTTATCGTTAAATGTTTGGTGGAATTCACCAGGAAACCATTTGGGGCTGGAGATATTTTGTTCAGAAGGTTAACTGCAAATTAAATCTCTTTAATAGTTACAGTAATGGGGCTAGTCAGGTTATCATTTCATCTTGGGTGGGTTTTGGTAGTTTGTGATTTTTAAGGAAATGATCCATTTAAGGAATTGATCCATTTCACCTAATATATCAATTTTATGTGCTTAGAGTTGTTCATAGTATTCTGTTATAATTCATTTAAGTGAAGTTTTATCTCCTTTCATTCCTAATGTTAGCAATGCATGTCTTCTCTCTCTTTTTTCATTTGTCATTCTTGTTGGTCAACTTTATTTTTCTTTTCATATTATCAGCTTTTTGTTTCATTTATTTTCTCTATTTTTTCTCTGCTTTCAACTTCATCAATTTCTACTTTTATTATTTTCTTCATTCTACATATTTGGTTTTATTTTACTTTTCTTACCCTAGTTTCTTAAGGAAGATGCTTATATTATTTCCCTCTTTTCTAATATATGCAGGTAATGCTAAAAATTTCCCTCATGCATTGCTTCAACCACATCCCACAAATCTGATGTGTTGTATTTTCATTTTCACTTAGTACAAAGTGTTTGCTAATTTCCATTGAGAATTCCTCTTCAACACATGGATTATTTAGAAGTGTGTTAATTTCTAAGAGTTTGGACATATTCATGTTATCCTTCTGTTACTGATTTACAGTTTAATTTTATTCCAGCCAGAAATCACATTATATCAATTCTTTTAAATTGGTTATGGTTTGTTTTATGACCCAAGATATGATTTATATTGGTGAATGTTTTATGCATATTTGAAAGTAATATGTATTCTCTGTAGTTGAGTAGCATTTTCTAAAGATGTCAATTAGAACTATTTGGTTGATGGTGCCATTCAGTTCCTTCATAGACTTGCTGATTTTCAGTCTGTCAATTCTATTGATTACCAAAAGAGAAGTAATGAAGTCTCCAACTACAACAGAATTTTTTCTATTTCTTATTTCAGTTCTGTTTTTGCTTTATGAATTCTGAAGCTCTACTTTTCTGGGTGACCTGATTCTTTTGTCATTATAATGTCTGCTTTACCTCCAATTATTTTCTTTGCTCTGAAGCTACTTCTTCTAATAATTAATATAGTCACTTCACCTTCTTTTGATTAGTGTTTGCATGTTTTTTTCCCTGCATCCTTTTGCTCAACTATAGCATTATAATTAAAGTGGGTTTCTTGTAAGCAGCATTTAGTTGGGTCTTGTTTTATTTATTCATTAATGTCTCTCTTTTAATTACTGTGATTAGACCAGTCATATTTAATATAAGTACTAATGTGTTTTAATTAAGGTCTATGATTTCCAATCTGCTACTGAGCCCATCTGGTAAGCTTTTTACGTTGGTTATTGTATCTTCCGTTTCTAAATTTTCCATTGGGTTCTTTATATCTTCTATTTCTTGCTGAGACTTTCCATCTTTCTATTCATTTCAATAATGTTCACTCTTACTTCCCGAAGCATTTTCATAATGGCTACATTACAAACTGACAAATCCGGTATCTGCATCAGTGTGGCCCTGGGGCGGTGATCTATCTTTTCCCATGCAAGTTGGGATTTTCCTAGTTTATTGTGTGCCAAGTAATTTTGGCTTACCTCCTGGATGTTTTTAAAATAATGTTATGAAACTCTGGGTTTTGTTTAAATATTACAGAAAAATGTTGACATTTTTGTTTAAGCAGGCAATTAACCTGGTTCAGTTTGAGTCACAAGTTCTGACCTGTCTTCTATGGTTCCAATATCAGTTCAGTTTTCAGAGCCCTTGCTGTACCATTTGGTTCAGCTCTGTATGTGCACCGCAAAGTAGACAGTCTGGGGCCCTGGGCAGTATCTATCTTGTTCAGTTCTCAAAGTCATTGCTATGCTGTTTAGGGTTAGATTCATGCATGCAGTCTGTGTGGAGCTCAGGGGTTCACATAAAACTTTCGCATTCCTGAGATCCTCCTTCTCCTTTATATTCCTGATACTTTTAGGTTCCCTGAGGCTCCCTCCACCACCTTTTTTTTTTTTTTTTTTTTTTGAGACAGAGTCTTGCTATGTCGCCCAGGCTGGAGTGCAGTGGCGCCATCTCAGTTCACTGCAAACTCCGCCTCCCCAGTTCAAGTGATTCTGATGCCTCAGCCTCCCAAGTAGCTGGAATTACAGATGAGCACCGCCATGCCTGGCTAATTTTTTTTTTTTTTTTTTTTTTTTTTTTGTATTTTTAGTAGAGATAGGATTTTGTCCGGTTGGCCAGGCTGGTGTAAAATCCTGACCTCAAGTTATCCACCTGCCTCAGCCTCCCAAAGTGCTGGGATTACAGGTGTGAGCCATCGTACCACCTGAGGCTTCCCCTTCTAGCCCTTCAGTCAGAGAGCTAGGGCATTATTTAACCTGTTCAGCCACTTAATTTCTATGACTATAGCCACAACTGTGGCCAAGCAGAAGAACAGAGAAGGAAAAAACAGACTTCTGTGAGTTTCCATCCCACTCCTCAGAGTTTTATGTGCCTGTAGACCCCTGCTGTTCTCACCATGGGATTACCTGGGGGAGAGGGGGCAAGATAACAGAATGAGGAACATGTGAGACTTCTGCACTGAGTCCGTTTTCCTCCTACTCAAGCCAGAAATAGAAAGATCTTGAATTCTCTCTGTCCACACCCAAGTCCACTTCTGGGTTTTGTGCTAATTTGAGTCCAGATCAGAGAATACCAGAAGAAAATTGTTAAAAGCACTGTCAGTTCAATATTTCAAGTTCTAGTCTCTTCCCCAATCTGCCTCCTACGATTTACTCTTCAGAGTCTTCAAATAGTTGCTCTGAGTATTTTATCCTTGAATTTATAGGAAAGACAATTGAATAGTTGTCTTTATAGGTTTTACAGTTGAATTCATTGGGAAAGACAGGATCCTGTGTACTTACTCCATCTTACTCCAAACCAAAACTCCCCCTTGCTCTGTTTTTACAATAAGAACTCTAGCAGCAACATGGAAGGTGGCCTGGATCGAGCAACTCCTGGGGCCAGGGTCCATTCACAATTCTATCTCAGCATGCTAAGCCCATGGTTTTCAATCCTTTCTCTTCTTTTTCCCTTCCTCCACCTCTTCCTCCCTTCTTTCCTTCTTTCTTTTCTTCTTCCCTTCCTTTTTAAAGCTGGTAGCTCTTTACTGCAAGGAACCATTAAAAGGAAGCCTCACAGACAATGGCTAACTCCCAGATGCTTTGCTGGAAGCAGGACTGAAGGGTTTTGACCGCCCTTCCCCCTCAGCACTAGACACTCCCCACCCCACCTACCTCAGTAGGTCCTAAGGGGCCCTGATAACAAGACACATCACCCAGTAACCCAGGCTAGACGCTGCAGCTCACTGTATACCTGCATTTTCAAAGACCGCTACAAAGTTGTAAAGTCAATCTAATAAGACCAGCAATGCATATTTTTCAATAAATGAAATAGAAGAGAAAATGGAGTACACTGCACTTATTAAGGGAAATGCTGTTCTTATTTTCTTTTTATATAAATATAATTTTTCTTTTCCTGTAGGTCTCCAACCAAAAAGTTTGGAATCTGCTATTCCAGACTCCTTCCCTTTCCTCATCCTCCACCTTCAGTGAGTCGCCCAATTCCCTTAAGTGTTCCTCTGAGACAGGTCTTCTCTTCTTCTCTACTACTGCCCCAGGTTCAAATTCCATGATCTCTCCTGGACTATAGCAACTGCGGGTCCTGGCTGGTCTCTCGCCTTTGATGCCCACTCCTTTTCAAATACATAATAGATGTTCTTACCGGTGACTTTTCCAAGGCATTAAATATGTCAGCGGAAGCTGGAACACCTTCTGGTTCCCTCTTGCTCGGGACAGGGCCCAGGGACCCCCTACATCTCCAGCCAACCCTCTGGCCCTTTAGTTTGTTGCCCAGACCATCTGGGCTCCTTTGTCTCTCAGCCTTTTGCTACCATCTCAAGGCTTTAACTCGAAACCTATGAATTTTCAGTGAGTTAAACATGCCTTACATTTAAGAGAAGTCCTTACAAATAAAATATACATTCATTCCACAAACAGAGCTAGACTTGATTTTTTAAACATGTTTTCTTACACACTGCAGACATATAAGGATCCGATATCAAATCAGTTATTTGCCTGCTTGTTCATGTCCTGTCCTTCAGCCAAAGATACCAAAAATGCCATTGATGAAGTAGAAAGATGATCTCTTCCTGGCAAAATCATCTGACTTTCTGCACAAACAGCTCTTAAATACTGCTGCTCTGTGTAATCTTTTAATCAATCCCTCATCCATTCTTCCTTTTTCTATATGACAGTGAAATTAAGGTTGTATGTATTCTATAAATGGGCACAGAGATATAATCCTGTTTAAGGGGGTTATCTAGTTTAGGTCTAAGTATTTTAAATGCATTTTTTTAAAGCATTATTATAACTATAGATATATCACAACTTTTACCACAAACCAGCCCTTTTTATGTATGAGACAAGGCTTTGGTTTTAAAAACCAAGTGTCCACTTGCATATTTGAGGCCACAGAGTTCCACCATGAAATGTGAGATTCCTCTCACTGATGTGTGAGTATTTTGGCTTGTCTGTCTTCCCAGTCCTCCCACTCTTGACTTGATTTTCTTTTACAGAAGCAGTATAAAGAAAATACTTTTCTGTTGCCATTCAATAAGATATTTTGCCATTTGAGAATGTGACTGGAAATAATTCCTATTTATTTCTACCAAAAGTACAGAAAAAAAATAAGTGAATGGTATGAAACATTAAAGAAACTTACTTTACCACAGGGCAACATTCTGCTATAAGCAAATATCAGTGGTAACTAGGGTTTTATTTTGTTTTGGGAGGAATGATCTGTGATTTGCACATTGAAAATGAAGATGGGGAAACTGTAGGGTACAATCAGTTCTTCCAAGAGCCCAGCACTAAGCACCAAGATAGGCACTGCTTTCTTCAATTAGAACAGAGGAGCTCTGAAAATGTGCAGTGAGTTTTTAAATCAAAGTAATCTCCAGAGAGAAAAATAAAACTATTAGTATCACTCACCCCTTATCTTCTGGGAAGGGTTAATTCATCTTAAAGAAGGGATTTCAATTAATTTTAATCAGACCATTAAAATTCACTCTTCTTAACTCTGAACTGGATTTGTCTACCCCTAATTTCCATGATTCACCAGAGCCTGCAGTAAATATTAAAAAGAGGTTGATATTGTTGACATTCTTGGAACTAAATGAAGACCTTGGAGTCTAGTTATTATTCTTTTCCACTGAATTGTCTGCCCTAAATAACAAGCTCCGGTCCAGTTTTCCCCAAGGGCAACTGTCAAAGAAATACTCTTTTAATACCTATTACAGCATGAAAATTAAGGAGAATAAGCTGCCAATTCTAGGCTGGAGACAAGAATTTAATCAGCACAAAGAGCTCCAACAAGGTGTCAAAGTTTTGAGTCCCTTGCTGACATTTAGCAGCATTTGCAATGCAAATTTTTCTAAAGCAGTCTTAGATTACTACCCTCTCTCTACCTTAGAATGACCATTTCCTAAAAAAGGGCCCCCAAAAAAGTTGTTAAATAAATCAGGCCTAATATTCTCCCCTAACACTTACAAGCTTAACTCTTAGTAACTCTCAAAGAAGGGAGGGCCCATCCCCTGTTCCCTCCACCCAGGCCTTCCAAACAGAATCATTGACATTGATGTGCTTCTTTCTGATAGACCTTCCTTCCCAGCAGGACATTATGTAGCCAAGCTCTTTGCATCTTCTCCCATCTAATGCACACAGAAGACTGGTTTGTTTCTGGCCTATTCATTCGTCTTCCCAATAGCAGCCAAGTTTATATCCCATATTCCCATGCTAAAGATTTAAAAGAAGCCCTCATCAGCCACCTGTACAGAAACAGGTGCTTCATTACTGCTGGGCTATAGCAGCCTCAGTTACACCTATGCTCCTCAACCTCTCCCAGTTTTTCCTGTTCTATAGTTCCCCATATTTTAGATAAGGAGACACCAAAGGAATGAAGGAAAGTATAACAGATTAGCAAGTTTTGAACCTCTAAAAATTTTTGGCAGACTTCTAGGTTCTCTATGGAAAGAAAAACAGTCATTTTAAGGATCTGTTCTATAATGATCTTCTAAGACTTACAACCAATGAAATACCAGTGGAAGCACACAGCCTCTCCAAAGCAGGTCAGAGCCACAGGTGGAATGAACCAGAAATGGACTCTGCAGCAGGGTCAGCAGTGGCTGGACTGTCTCATTCACTCTCATGTGCTCACACTCACTCTGGCTCTTCCCACTGGGACCTGGGGTGACACTGAGTCAGTGACAAGGGCTTGACCAGTGACCCTGGGAAAAGCAGCTCCTCCTGGCCTAGTGAAGGCTCACGCAGGACACATACACTTAGGGCATCTGTCCCTGACTGACATCCCTGCTTACCAGGTGACAGAAACAATGGACATGAGGTGTAGAGATGAGTAATTAAGCCCAAGCAGAGTGGAATGGAGCTCATAAACACCCAGATTCAGAGAAGGGTGAGGCTGATATGAGCCTGAGTAATCAGAGGAGGATTCATGGAGAGGTTGACAAGAAACATACCTTAAAGGATGGGGCACACATAGCTGGGAGAAGACACATGAGTTTCCAGGGCATGAGAAAATAAAAGGTACCAGAATAGTTCCCCTGATTTTTGCTTCTAGGACAGTACCGCATCAAGAAAACTCATGGGACTTAAACCCATGGAGAAGCTGGTTTACGTGTAATCTCCACCATTTCCTACTTCCAAAAACTATGTAGCTTACGCAGTCATAAGATGGAAGACAAGTCCAACCTGGATCCCTTATGGTTAGGACGAAATATGCTGATGTATTAACACAGCATGTGGCTGATGGTTGGTCCTTCTTGTTGATGCTGCTATGCTAATTAACCTCTCTGGACTTCAATGGTATCATCTAAGAGACAAAATGGTTTAACCCAAAGACCTCCAAAACTCCCAGCTCCAAGGTAACATTACTCGAAAGCCCCTGCGGGGGTGTAATATGAAGTGTCTGGCACTAGGGAGCTTCGACTAGGTATTTCTATCTGCAGTCTGAGGTTTCAGACATAATTCCACAAACCTGCCTTATTAATATACAACCCTTCAAAAATCAGTGCTCTGTAAAAATCAGAAATATGTTTTGGATGTTATGTAAAACAATAAGAGTATATGCAGCATATTAATTCTGTACTTCTCTCTATTTAGGATTTCAACACTCTTAGAAATTTAACTTTAAAACTCCTCAATTTACTCAACTTCCTCACTAAAATTTCACCAACCATGAAGACGCTATGTCTAGAAACATGTACCTGAGAGGACTGGCTGCTGGGCCCCTGCAAAGGCCACAGAACCTGTGTCCTGCACTTACCTGATGGCTGGCATCTCAGGCCCTGACTGACAGGCTCGGGGTTCCCAGGCCTGGCCACAGAGGAGAATCATCACGTCAGAGCCTTAAACCACTGCCCCTCCCCACCCCCAGCCCCTTGGATCTCACTTCCAGCACCTGATGGACCTGGGCATATGCAAAGACCTGGCATTAGTATTGGTCAGGGCCCCATAGGTGAGTCTCCTGTACAGCCAGGGATATGAGTCACTGCTCAATGCTAAACCAAACTATTACTTTAAAGGCTGTGCTTGAGTTATGGCTCTCCCCAGCAGGCTCGGCATCAACACCAGTGTCTCACCAAAACCAAGCTCAAAGGCAAACTCAGAATAACCTCAGTTCCCACATGCTGTTCTCCAATGAAGCAGAGAACTATGGATAGGGAAGAAGTAGGAGGCGCTGGTCCCCTTCAACCCAGCAGGCTCCAAATGACTGGAAATGACATCTGAATGTCATCCATGTTTGCTAAGCTGCACAGCTGCATGTTTGATAGACACGGTTTCAAAATTTCAACTCTTAAACATTTTAAAATCATATCATGCAACACAGTAAATAATGTTTTTAAACAAGACAGTCCCTTACTTTCTTCTCAGAGGACTTTATTCCTTTATTATTGACCTCTACAATGGGACTTTTTAAAAATGAAGATCCAGTGTAGTAGCCATGGCCGGGTGCAGTGGCTCACATCTGTAATCCCAGCACTTTGGGAGGCCAAGGCAGGTGGATCATCTGAGGTCAGGAGTTCAAGACCAGACTGGCCAACACGGTGAAACCCTGTCTCTACAAACAATACAAAAATTAGCCAGGAGTGATGGTGGGTGCCTGTAATCCCAGCTACTTGGGAGGCTGAGGCAGGAGAATCGCTTGAATCCGGGAGGTGGAGGTTGCAGTGAGCCAAGATTGCACCACTGCACTCCAGCCTGGATAACAGAGTGAGACTCCATCTCAAAAAATAAAATAAAATAAATAAAATGAAGTAAAATAAAATAAAATAAAATAAACAGTATGGTAGTAGTCACTTGCCTACCATTTAGCAAAATCTAAATTCTTGGGACATATTACAAGCCTGCCCAATGTATTTTTAATCATATTGGTTTTGTGTATTTTATGGCCTAGAACAATACCAACACAAGCATAATGGTCAAAGAACCAGAAATCTTCCTACTGTGACCACACTCAATCATCTCTGTCAGCTCTAAATTGATAGTGTACAAAGAACAAAGATGGAGTGGAGGTAAGGAAGATTAAGGAGCTATTGCCTAATGGGTATATAATTTCTGTTTGGGGTGATGGAAAAGTAGAAATAAATAGTGGTGATGGTGGCACAACATTATGAAGATATTTAATGTCATTGAATTGTACAAAAATGGTTAACGTGTTTTTATGATATATCCACAATAAAAAAGTCAAAATGAAATCATATCAAAAATACTACTTCTCAAAAACTAGCAGCCCAATAGCCACAGCAGAAAATCATAAATGCACCTCAGGCCTCCTGACCTGGACGTGTGCTCTAACAGTCCTGGGTGGTGTTTCCTGTGCACAAACAGGTATGAGACTAGCCTGGCCTTACAGAGCTGACCCATGTGACAAGGCTGAGTGTCCCCAGACCTCACCATCACCATCCTGTCTCCTGGGCCAACACATTAGATTCCATTTATTTCACAGCTATTCCCCAGCAGCTGTAATTACGTGTTCATTAGAAGAGAATCGTTTTGCCATCCTAATAGTGATTACTGGCTGTCAATCAATGACTAGCATTTTGTTTTCATTTCTGTAATTATATAAGCATTTCTCATGTTATTGGCTACTGAAATGGAATAAATACTTCAGACCATCAATTCTTAATAGGAGCTAGAAACATGAAAATTGATTCTTGGGAGCAAAAACATCTTAGATATCACAAATGTGTACAGCCCACCACAGGGGCAGAACACATAAACAGAATGTCTGCAGAATTTAAATTTCATGAGGGTTGGGGTGATTCAGAAAAAATATATTAAAAGGCTCCTTAGGGGGATGATTCTGAACAGAAGGTTGACAAACACTGCTTTATACACTATAATTAAATATTTCCTTAAACAAACAAACAAAAACAAAGAGAAAAAAACAGCTGCTCTTCACACACACACACGAAGCTATGAAAGAAAGTGTTAATGAAAAACTATTGCAAGGCTGTGCTGCAGGCCTCTCTCCAATCTTTCAACCCAAACTGTGGCGATCTATGAGAGGTGTTAGCCTCCATTTGGCCCAAACTCTCTTAGCTTTTCTAAAGACTGACATACACACCCACTCATGCAAACAGTTGCAGCGTTTGTTAAGCACCAGGCACTCTGCTAGGCCCATTTGGCAGGAATCACCTCAGCCAAACGGACAGAGCACTGCAATGGTCGGGAATGGAGAATGATCAGACCCGTTACTCCACAAGAGCTCTGAAGGGAAGACATGGGAGGTAGGCCAGGCAAGCAGTGGCAAGTGCAGGCTCCAAAGCCAAAGAAACTTGCATTTGAGGCCATCCCTACTGCTTCTTGCCAAACAAGCAATGTTGTACAAGTGATTTGACCTCTGGTACTTAAATTCCACCAGTGGAAACTGTTTACCAACATCCTCAACAGTCCTCATTCCAAGGCCCCACAACTGTTTTGGGGAAGCTCTGGCTTTAGTATAAGCTTGCTTGAGAATGGGCTCCAGCAGGTTAGATGCAAGCCCCAGCCTAACTACCCTCAGACAGAAAGGAGCATCAGTAAGCAGCTTTCTAAGTCAAAGGACTAACTTAGGCAAGGTGTAACCCTGTTTTTTATGCTAATTCATCTACCCAAGAAGGGGTACACACTCACTCACTCACTCTGGGTGCCCAAGGACGGTTCCTGAAAATTTGGACAAGCAAGCAGGTGAAAAAGTCTGCTGCATGTGGAGTTTGATTTTAAGGACCCTAGAAATAATACACCTTCCAAAAGTATGCCTCTCTCAGCTTGCTGCCACTGTCTTTCCCGGTGGACACCTGCCACAGAGAAAGGTAAGGGTCAAGAGTGGCAGTTAACATAATTCATGCTGTGGGACCGGGGTGCTAACAAAGCTAATCCTTCAGAGTCCCTCACTCCAACAGGCCCCTTCCCAGACTTTGGGAGGGGCGCTAGCAATGTGTTCTCATGGTCCTATATTTTTATACAACTTGCACAGGGAAGTTATTTTAACAGCAATCACTTAAGGCCACGGGCTCTATCTAAGCTGATTTCATCACTCTCTCTCAGGTCAGGATATGATAATGATGAAAACCAAAATAGACACATCCTCAGGGAGGCACAAACCTTAC
The DNA here is from genome assembly GCF_047675955.1 of Chlorocebus sabaeus. Taxonomy (NCBI): domain Eukaryota; kingdom Metazoa; phylum Chordata; class Mammalia; order Primates; family Cercopithecidae; genus Chlorocebus; species Chlorocebus sabaeus. Next base: position 46,470,627 of record NC_132921.1, read on the forward strand.
ACAAGGGGGGAAAAATAATCACTGTGCAGCTCTGTTTAAACAGCTTGTGTGTCCTGCCCAGGCAAGATGCTAAAATGTAGTGCAGAGGGGTATGGAAGAAGTAGCATTGGTGGGGGCTGCAGGTGAATGGTAGGTAATTAATAAACAATAATCACATGCAAATGAAGCCTATTATTCAGAAAGGAAGAAAGGGCAAAGTCAGCTTGTCCTATATTTTAACAGCTTCCTTCTGAGTGGAGGAGGACTGATGTCACCGGCCCTGCTGCTCAGTTCATCTTTAACTCATTCCTCTTTCTGCTGAGCCAAGAGAAGCAGCCACAGAGAGGACTCTAGGAGGACAAACGACACTACTGAGTAGTCAGTTGTGGGTCGTCTTTCAATAGCAAGGTGATCAAACACTGCTATTTGAAACCTTTGGGGCTTTTCAACATCATCCTGCCCTGAAAACCTGAATAGGCCCCAAAAGAATCCAACTCAAGGGTACTGTTAAGGACCATGAGTAAGTGATGGTTGACGGTGGTCTTAGGAGAAGGTCAGGAGAGAGAAGATATTACAATAGGTGAAGATGACCAAGTTGGTTGTAGCCAGGTGATTCTTCCTGTACTGTGAAAACGCTGCTGACAATAGAATAGCTTGCCAGAGGAGGCAGGACTGAGAGCTGAGCAGAGCACAGGGGTCTGCATTGCGGATGTGAGTGCAGGCGGGAAGCATTGTGACTCAGCAGTGACACCGCTGAGACGAAGGCAGCCCGTTCTGAGTTTTTAATCCATAAGAATGTGTACACTTTTATAAAGTTCCAATGATGACATACCATGGGCTATTTTAATATATTTTTAATAAATTTAGTATTAATGTTTTAAATATTGAAAATCTTAGAAACTGTCATTTAAACTAAACCACTAATATTTCACTGTATAGATATGCCTTGATCTTAACCCCTCTCCTTTTTGATAAACATTGATTCCTTCTAATTTCTCATTACAAACAATGCTGTACAGAATGTTGTATGTAACGTCTGTTTCCCTTTTGGAAATACTTAAGATATATTCCCAGAGGTAGGATTATTAGATCAAAAAGCTTTATAGTTTTTGTAAATCACTGTACACTGTCAATATATTTTAAATATAAATGTTTGCAAGACTTCCGCTTCTAGCCAAAAGAGGAATAGAGATCAAATTTCCCCTTCTGCCTGGAACATATAAAAAGCTAGACTAAATATAACTCTTTTCAAGACACTGGGTAGCAAGCAATAACAGATTATATTCTAGGGAGCTGGAAAACAATGGAGGTGAGCCCTCCCGTGGCCCAGCTTACTACTATTCCTTGAGAAGATTCCCATGTCATCACACAGGGAGGGAGAACCCTGGCATAGCTCATCCAAACCTCCAAGTTGGGAGACCTAAGAAAGCAAAGTAGATAGAACTCCCCAAACAGACTAAGATAGAACCACCTAGAAAAAAGAGCTTGAAAATCTACTGAGGGTTCCTTTTGGGTAGTCAACAGAGTACTACTCAGTGCAGGAACATATTTCAGTCAGGGAAAGAACCTTTCCAAAAGGATTGGAAAGAAAATTACCCAGCATTCATACACAGCTATTCCCACCAGCCAGACAAGAAAATCTCACAATTCATGGGGCATAGGGCACAACAATCAGAAGGATCTTGTTTTAGTCACTGGGAATAGTTAGCCCTAGATTCAATGTTACTGTGGTTCCACCTAATGAATCTTAAAAATAATACCTTGAAGGATCAAAGTGTTTACAAGTAACTGGGCCTTAGAACAAATGTGACAAATATTTATAAAGAATACGAAAATATTAGCATATAGTAAGTACAAGTCACAGTGTGTGAAATTCAATAAAAAATTACCACACATGCAAAGAAGTAGGAAAATGTGAAACTAGTTTGGAGAAAAATTAATCAATTAAAACATTGGAATTATCAGACAAGAACACTGAAATAATGATTATAAAGTATTCTGTATATTCAAAAAGTTAAGTAGGTAAAAGAAAGATAGTAAAGACACCGAAATTGAACTTTTAGGTGAAATTTCTAAGATGAAAATTACACTGGATGAGATTAAAAGAAGATTAAACCTGGAAGAAAAGATTCAGAAAATTGAAGATGCAGCAATAGAAACAAACCAAAATAAAAACAAAGAAAAAAAGATTTTAAAATAAATAGCATCAGTAAACTGTAGCACATATTGGTTACTGGATTTCCTGAAGGAGAGAATGTGGAGGCGGTGATAAAAAAATATTTGAAGATATAATGCTGAATATTCTCAAAATTTGTTCAAAATTGTAAACCAACAGATCCAAGAGGAATAACAAACCACAATCAGAAGAAACATGAAGAAAATCATATCAATTCAGCTCATAATCAAATTGATCAAAACCACTGATACAGAAGTAAAGAACAGAAAATAGACACATATGTAACAAAACGAAAAGATATAAGAATGGCAGCAAATTTCCTACTGAAGACAATACAAGTAAGAGGAAAATGGATCAACATATTTACAGCGCTGGAGAAAAAAATCTGTCATCCTAGAATTTTATACCAGGTGAAAAAATATTTGAAAAACAAAGGTGAAATAAAGACCTTTTCAGATACACAAAGGTAAAATAATCCATCAACAGCAGACCTTCACTACAAGAAAATCATTTGGGTATATGGAAAATGGTACCAGGTAGAAATATAAATCTCTAAAAAGGAATAAAGAGCATTGGAAGCACTGGAAAAGATGACTACAAGAGTAAATACATGAGTTTTTTCCCCTTATTTAAAAAACCTCTTTAAAAAGTCGCTGGCTACTTACACAGAAAAATAACAGTATTATTTTAACACTTGCAAATGTACGAGGTATGACAATAGGCACAAAGACTGGGAAGGAATACATGACACTCTTATTATAAGTTTCTTATACTATACACAAAGAGGTATAACGTCATCTAAAGAAAGCCTGTGATGAGTTAAAGATATAAACAGTTGTGCCTCAGTATTCTTGGGGGATTGGTTCTCTGACCACCCATGGATGCCAAAGTCTGTGCATACTCAAGTTCCATCGTTGCATCTGCTAAACCACCAGAACAAAAAGTTGACCCTCTCTCCACGTGGGTTTCATATCCAGCAAATACTATATTTTTGATCCAAGTTTGGTTGGAGATGAGGAACCTGCTGATATGGAGGGTCAACTGTATTTACTGAAAAAAATAATAATAATAATGTATAAGTGAACCACACATCTCACAGTTCAAATTCATATTGTTCAAGGGTCAACTGTACTATAAACCCTAAAACGACCATGAAAATAACAGAATTACAGCTAAAAAGAGATTTAAAAATCCTACAAAATAAATAATCAAAAAAAGGCAGAAAGAGAGGAAAATGTAACAAAGTACAGATGAGACAAATAGCAAACAAATAGTAAAATGACAGGTTTAAACCTAACCACATCATTAGTCACAGTACATATAAATGATCTAAACAGACCAATTTAAAATGAGATTGGATAAAAAACCAAGGCCCGATTACATGAGTCCTACAAAAGCAATCTTTTCATATAAAGAGAAAAAATTCAGCTAAAATTAAAAGGATTAAAAAAAGAATATACCATGTTAATGCTAATCAAAAGAAAGTTGGAATGACTGTATTAATACCATGCAAAATAGATTTCAGAGAAATGAATATTGCCAGAGATGAAGAATGTCATTTCATAATGATAAAGGGGTCAATTCGACAAGAGGAAATGACAAACGTAAACCTTAAGCTCTGTTTATAGCAACAAAGCTTCAAAGTACCTGAGGCAGAAATTGATAGAACTAAAGGAGAAATAGTAAAACCTACAATTATGGTTGAAAATATCAACAATAATTTCAGAGTAATCTACATAGATTACAGAAAGGAGACAGAAAATAAGTATATAGAAGACTGGAACAAACCTATCCATCAACTTGACCTAATTGACATTTATAGGCTATTCCACACAAGAACAATAGAACGTACATTCTACTCAAGTGCTCACAGACCAGATTCTGACCCACAGAAACACTCTCGATATATTTAAAGGATTCAAGTCATATAAAGCATGTTTTCTGACCACAATGGAATTAAGGAATCAAGTTATAAATGAATAAAAAAATCTCTGGTATATCCTCACATACTTTTATAATAAGTAACACACTTCTAAATAACCCAGGGTTAAAGAACAAACCAAAAGAGAAATTAAAAAGATTGTGAAATGAATAAAATGAAAATACAATATATCAAAATGTATGGGATGCTTCTAAAGAGAAGTACTTAGAAGGAAATTTACAGCACTGCAAGTCTATAACAAAGGTCTCAAATCAATGAATGCAGCTTCCACTTTAAGAAATTAGAAAAATAAGAGCAGGTAATCCCATAGTACACAAAATACAGGTAATAATAAATGTTAGAGGAGAAATCAGTGAAATTAAAAAAGGAAAATACAGAAAATCAATTTGGTTCTTAGGAAAGATCAATGAAATTGATATATATATAGTCAGATTAATAAAAAGAGAAGAAACAAATTACAAATACTAGAAATGAGATTATTACAACTACAGATTCTGCAGATTTATTTAAAATAAGAAAATCTGAACTTTATGCCAAAATATTTGACTACTTAGATGAAATGCTTAAATTCCTTAGAGAGGTACAAACTAACAAAGCTTCATTCAAGAACAAACAGATAACCTGAATTGTCCATCATCTATTAAAGAAATAGAATCCGTAGCTAAATTTTTACCAGAAAGGGATGGCTACGACCAGATGGCTGCATTGGCAAATTATAATAAATGTTCAACGATGAAATAATACCAATTTTTAAAATTATACTTTAAGTTCTAGGGTACATGTGCACAATGTGCACAACGTGCAGGTTTGTTACATAGGTATACATGTGCCATGTTGGTTTGCTGCACCCGTTAACTCATCATTTACATTAGGTATATCTCCTAATGCTATCCCTCCCCACTTCCCCCACCCCACGACAGGCCCTGGTGTGTCATGTTCCCCACCTTGTGTACAAGTGTTCTTATTGTTCAATTCCCACCTATGAGTGAGAACATGTGGTGTTTGGTTTTCTGTCCTTGCGACAGTTTGCTCAGAATGGTTTCCAGCTTCATCCATGTCCCTACAAAGCACATGAACTCACACTTTTTCATGGCTGCATAGTATTCCATGGTGTATATGTGCCACATTTTCTTAATACAGACTATCATTCATGGACATTTGGGTTGGTTCTAAGTCTTTGCTATTGTGAATACTACAGCAATAAACATAAATGTGCATGTGTCTTTATAGCAGCATGATTTGTAATCCTTTGGGTATATACCCAGTAATGAGATGGCCGGATCAAATGGTATTTCTAGTTCAAGATCCTTGAGGAATCGCCACACTGTCTTCCACAATGGTTGAACTAGTTTACAGTCCCACCAACAGTGTAAAAGTGTTCCTATTTCTCCACATCCTCTCCAGCACCTGTTGTTTCCTGACTTTTTAATGATCGCCATTCTAACTGCTGTAGATGGTATATCATTGTGGTTTTGATTTGCATTTCTCTGATGGCCAGTGATGATGAGCATTTTTTCATGTGTCTGTTGGTTGCATAAATGTCTTCTTTTGAGAAGTGTTTGTTCATATCCTTTGCCCACTTTTTCATGGGGTTGTTCGATTTTTTCATGTAAATTTGTTTAAGTTCTTTGTAGATTCTGAATATTAACCCTTTGTCAGATGGGTAGATTGCAAAAATTTTCTCCCATTCTGTAGGTTGCATGTCCACTCTAATGGTAGTTTCTTATTCTGTGCAGAAGCCAATCCCATAGAACTACAAACTACCATCAGAGAATACTATAAACACCTCTATGCAAATAAACTAGAAAATCTAGAGGAAATGGATAAATTCCCGGACACATACACCCTCCCAAGACTAAACCAGGAAGAAGTTGAATCCTTGAATAGACCAATAATAGGCTCTGAAATTGAGGCAATAATTAATAGCCTACCAACCAAAAAAAAGTCAGGGTCAGACAAATTCACAGCCGAATTCTATCAGTGGTACAAACAGGAGCTGGTACCATTCCTTCTGAAACTACTCCAATCAATAGAAAAAGAGGGAATCCCTCCCTAACTCATTTTATGAGGCCAGCATCATCTTGATACCAAAGCCTAGTAGAGACACAACAACAAAAAAGAGAATTTTAGACCAATATCCCTGATGAACATTGATGCAAAAATCCTCAATAAAATACTGGCAAACTGAATCCAGCAGCACATCAAAACGCTTACCCACCAAGATCAAGTTGGCTTCATCCCTGGGATGCAAGGCTGTTCAACATACACAAATCAATAAACGTAATCCATCATATAAACAGAACCAAAGACAAAAACAGCATGATTATCTCAATAGATGCAGAAAAGGCCTTTGACAAAATTCAACAGCCCTTCATGCTGAAAACTCTCAATAAACTAGGTACTGATGGAACGTATCTCAAAATAATAAGAGCTATTTATGACAAACCCACAGCCAATATCATACTGAATGTGCAAAAACTGGAAGCATTCCCTTTGAAAACTGGCACAAGACAGGGATGCCTTCTCTCACCACTCCTATTCAACGTAGTGTTGGAAGTTCTGGCCAGGGCAATCAGGCAGGAGAAAGAAATAAAGGGTATTAAATTAGGAAAACAGGAAGTCAAATTGTCCCTGTTTGCAAATGACATGATTGTATAATTAGAAAACTCCATCGTCTCAGCCCAAAATCTCCTTAAGCTGATAAGCAACTTCAGCAAAGTCTCAGGTTACAAAATCAATGTGCAAACATCACAAGCATTCCTATACACCAATAGCAGACAGAGAACCAAATCATGAGTGAACTCCCATTCACAATTGCTTCAAAGAGATAAAATACCTAGGAATCCAACTTACAAGGGATGTGAAGGACCTCTTCAAGGAGAACTACAAACTACTGCTCAACGAAATAAAAGAGGACACACACAAATCGAAGAATATTCATTCCATGTTCATGGATAGGAAGAATCAATATCGTGAAAATGGCCATACTGCCCAAGGTAATTTATAGATTCAATGCCATCCCCATCAAGCTACCAATGACTTTCCTCACAGAATTGGAAAAAACTACTTTAAAGTTCATATGGAACCAAAAAAGAGCCCACATTGCCAAGACAATTCTAAGTCAAAAGAACAAAGCTGGAGGCATCTCTCTACCTGACTCCAAACTATGCTACAAGGCTACAGTAACCAAAACAGCACAGTATTGGTACCAAAACAGAGATATAGACCAATGGAACAGAACAGAGCCCTCAGAAATAATACCACAGATCTACAACCATCTGATCTCTAACATACCTGACAAAAACAAGCAATGGGGAAAGGATTCCCTATTTAATAAATGGTGCTGGGAGAACTGGCTAGCCATATGTAGAAAGCTGAAACTGGATCCCTTCCTTACATCTTATACAAAAAGTAATTCAAGACGGATTAAAGACTAAATGTTAGACCTAAAACCCTAAACTATAAAACCCTAGAAGAAAACCTAGGCAATACCATTCAGGACATAGGCATGGGCAAGGAATTCATGACTAAAACACCAAAAGCAATGACGATAAAAGCCAAAATTGACAAATGGGATCTAATTAAACTAAAGAAATAATACCAACTCTACACAAACTCTTCCAGAAAACTGAAGAGGGGCAAATATTTCCCAACTCATCCAATAAGATCAGCACTGCCACAATAACAAAATCATTAGAGAAAAGAAAACTATACACGAATCCCTCTCAGGAACATAGATGCAAGAAAAAAATTTAGCCAACCAAATCCAACAATATATTAAAAGGAAAATATACAGCATGACCAAGTAGAGTTTACTCCAATTTAACAGTTTTAAAATAACCAATGTGGTTCACTATATTAACAAACAAAAAATGATAATTTCAGTATATGCAGGAAAATTATTTAACAGAATCTAACTCGCATTCCTATTCCCAGCAAACAAGAAATAAAAGGAAACTTTCTCAACTTGATAAAGGATATCTCAAAAATCCCTGCAGATAATATCATACTTAACAGTGAAACACTGAATGTTTTTCTCTTAGGATGGGGAATAAGACAAGGATTTCTACTCTTATCACTTCTATTCAACACTATTCCACATTATAGCCAGCCAGTGCAATAAAAGAAAGAAAAAGTAGTTTAGATTGTAAAGGAAAAGGTAAAGCTGGCTTTATTTACAGATGACATAATCATCTGAGAAGACCCTATGGAATCTACAGAAAAGCTAGTAGAACTAATAAGTTAGTTTAACAAGGTTGTATGATACTAGATTAATACACAAAATTAAGTCATATGTCTAAAAAATACAAATGAGCAATTTGAAATTGGAATTTTAAAAAATATATAAAAATATGAAATACTTATTGATGAATTACATGAAAGATAAGTAATGTCTGTGTGTTGAAAACTATAAAACATTGCTGAGAGAAATTAGTTACCCAAATAGAGATATATCATGTCATAGATTAAAAGACTCAATATTTTGAAGTTATCAGTTTTCCCCAAATTGATCTGTGGATTTAATGCATTCCCAGTCAAAGTCTAAGCAGGCTTTTTTCCCCTAGAAACTGACAGAAAAAAAAAAAAAAAAAAATTCTTACGGAAATGCAAAGGACCTAATATAAATCTTTGAAAGAGAAGAACAGAACTGGAAATTTTACACTACCTACTTTAGGAGTTATTATAAAATGACAGTAATCAAAACAGTATGGTATTGGCAATATCACAGACAAATAGATAAATGGTACGGCATGAAAAGTTCAGAAAGAGACCCATATATATCGTCTACCACTGGTCTATGTATATATAGACAAGTGATTTTTAGCAAAGATGTACAGACAATTCAGTCTCTGAGAAAAGGCACTTTTCTCTAGATACTAAGAAAACTAAAGTTTTCTCTAATAAGAGTCAGAAGAAAAGATCATTTTTTTCTATAGTTAGTGCTGGAACTGTTGTTTACACATAGGCCAACAAAAATGAACTCTACATAAAACTTTGATCCAGACTACATGCAAAGATTAGCTCAAAATAGATCACAGTTATAAATTTAAAACCTAAAACTAGGCCGGGCGCGGTGGCTCAAGCCTGTAATCCCAGCACTTTGGGAGGCCGAGACAGGCGGATCACGAGGTCAGGAGATCGAGACCATCCTGGCTAACACGGTGAAACCCCGTCTCTACTAAAAAATACAAAAAACTAGCCGGGCGTGGTGGCGGTGCCTGTAGTCCCAGCTACTCGGGAGGCTGAGGCAGGAGAATGGCGTAAACCCGGGAGGCGGAGCTTGCAGTGAGCTGAGATCCGGCCACTGCACTCCAGCCTGGGCGACAGAGCCAGACTCCGTCTCAAAAAAAAAAAATAATAAATAAAATAAAATAAAATAAAACCTAAAACTAAAACCTTCTAGAAAAAAAAATGGGAATAAATTTTTGTGACCTTAAGTTAGATAAAGATTCATAGATCTGACACCAAATGTATGGTCCATAAAAGAAAAAAAAAATGATAAACTGAACTTCTTCAAAATTAACAATGTGTGCTCTTTGAAACACACTAAGAGAATGAAACACTGCTAAGAGAATGAAAAAACAAGCTACAGACTGGGGGAAATATTTGCATTCACATATCTGATAAAAGGCTTATATCTAGAAGATTAAAGAACACAAAACTCAATAATAAAGAAATATTAAAAAAACAATAATAATATCAAATAAGAAACAGAAAGCCCAATTAAAAATTGGCAAAAGAGTAGAACAGTTCACCCAATGATGATGGATGGATAGCAAATAAGCACATAAAAAAGATGTTCAACATCATTAGTCATTAGGCAAATGCCAATTAAAACCCCAGTAAAATACCACTACTCACCTAGTAGAATGGCTAAAATTAAACAGACTAACCACACCAAGTGTTGGAAAGAATGTAGATGAACTAGACTCTCATACACCACGGTGTGGATACAAACTAGAACAACTCCTTTGGAAGCTGTTTGGCAGTATTTTTGAAAGCTAAACCTACACCTACCTTATGACTCAACAATTTCATCTTAGGTATTTACCACAGAGAAATAAAAGCACATCTTCACACAAACATTTGTATGCTGATGTTCACAAAGGCTTTATTTTGAATAGTCTAAAACTGGAAACACCCAAATGTCCACCAACACATGTATGGATAAAGAAATTGTGGTATATCCAGATGATGGAAAGCTACCCAGCAATGAAAAGGAATGAACTATTAAGACCATGCGACGTGTAAAAGAAGTATGCTGCATGAAAGAAGCCAGACTATAAAAGGACATGTACTGTATGATCCAATTCATATACCATTCTAGAAAATATAGTCTAATCCGTGGTGACAGAAGGTAGAACTGTGGTTGCCGGGGGAAGGGATGGGTGGCACTGGGGAGAAAAGAGAATCCCAAGTAGTCTGGAGTACTGGATGCAGTCACTATCTTGGTTGTGATGATGGTGGCAACTGTGTATATATATGTCCAAACATATCAAGATTTTATGCCTTAAGTAGGTACAGATTATTACTGTCAATTATGCCTCAAAGGCACATTCACCCACAGATCAGAGGCATCTGTTTTAAAATATCAATGGCTGAACCTAACAAAAGAGAAAAATAAGTCCCCTACAAAAACTAACAGAAAATGTCACCATAACAAATTGATAAATTGCTGACTCTTCTATCTTTGCACTCCCAGAGTTAAACAGGATGCCTGGCAAGTTGTTGATTATCAACCAGTGTTTGCTGAGTGAGTGAATGTACAGAATTTTATTTATTTTTTTGGGGGGGGATATGGTTTCACTCTGTTGCCCAGGCTGGAGTGCAGTGGCACGATCTCGGCTCACTGCTACCTCTGCCTCCTGGGTTCCAGCAGTTCTCCTGCCTCAGTCTCCCAAGTAACTGAGATAACAGGCATGCACCATCACAACTGACTAATTTTTGTATTTTTAGTAGAGATGGGGTTTTACCATGTTGGCCAGGCTGGTCTCGAACTCCTGACCTCAGGTAATCCGCTTGCCTTGGCCTCCCAAAGTGTTAGGATTACAAGCGTGAGCCACTATGCCAGGCCCAAAATTGTTTTGTGTTAAACATTCATCAAATCCAATCTTATTCCTCTGCTTTAATCCTGTTTTCCTCCCAGGCTTAGCTCAAAACAACCAATCTCATGAAGCAGCTGGCTACCCAGGCACCTCACAGTGGCAGCAGACAAGGTAGCTGCGGGGTGTGAAGAACACAGGCTGCCTCCAACGATCTGCAGGTGAGCATCTCCCACAGGCACTGCGACGTTCCTTCCTGAATTTCTCTAAGGTTTCCTCCCTCCTGTGTTCTGTTTCCTTTTGTCTTATTGTATTTCTGGAGATAAATGCTTATGTTCCTTGTCCTTAGTTTTAAAATGAGATAGTTACAGCTGGGAGCGGTGACTCATGCCTATATCTCAGCACTTCAGGAGGCCAGGGAAGGTGGATCTCCTAAGGTCCGGAGTTCGAGACCAGCCTAGCCAACATGGTGAAAACTCTTCTCTACACTAAAAATACAAAATGAGATGGTTTAACCTGTGACAAATCTACCTCACAGAAAAACAAGAATTTTTTTGGTTTTTCTTTTCAAAAAAGAGGAAAAATAAAACAAAACCCTTTTCTGCCTTTGGTGGCTCTCCTGTGAGTCTTGGCTGTGGTGATCTGCAATCATGGCCTTGGAGAGAGATGGCAAGGAGAAACTTTCCACTCAAGTCAGTGCCTCAAACCTGGGAATGCACCTGGGAACTGGCCGGCCTGGTGCTGCCAGGAGCTTGGCCTCTCCTCACCCACACTCTCACAAGTCCTTCGTCCCAACCAGGATGCCACTCGGGAGCACAGGGCCCAGCTCCAACCTGCCCCTGAAGGCGAGAGGACACAGGGTCAGGATGCAGGCCCTTCCCAGGGAGCGGCTTAGGGCGGATGGAGCCAACTCCACCCTCCGCAGGGTCAGCACTGTGAAGCAGTGTGAATTGATGCTCTAGTCTGAAGCCATATGTCACGGGCACATTGACTTTCAAGCCCTTAGATCTCACTGCTTGCTTCGAGATTCTATGCTGATCACCCCATAAATGAAAAAAGAATGGATAATTTGAGGGAGTCAACACTGAAAACTGTAAAGCAGCGTGAAGTGAGTACTCTATGTTACCATGAAATTCCTCCTAAATTCTTCACGCCGCCTATGCTGTGTCCCCTCACAGCCTCAGTAACATCACTCCAAATGCATGATGTGCAGTGGGAATACCCATCCATCTGAGTGCGCTTGAGATCCCAGAGTGCAAGTAAAAACATTTGCCTCATCTTGCGACAGACAAACCTGAACTCTCGTTAATTACCATTCCAGCCTGACACCCTCCCTTCCTGGTGCTGGATATGGAACAAGGGGAACTTCCTAGAGTCGCTCATTAACACCACTGTCTCTGAAGAAAACAAAAGACTAACACCTGAAAAATTAATATGCTGCTAAGATAGCCATTCTCTGTTGATTACACTAAAGCTTAAACTAACCAAATACTGCAAACATACATAAAGTCACTTTAAGGTGACCCAGGTCAACCTTTTAAATGAAATATCAAAACTCTGAAGCACACATGTCATGAACTGCTACAAAGAAAGGAACTGTGAGTCAAAACACAGATGTGGAATAAAAAAGGCCAAGGTGCTACTAAGTACCTTAGCGGTTAGTACATACCAGGGGTGGTAAACAGTCCCTATTTGTAGTAGCACTGAAAACAGAGGTTTGCCAGAAACATCTCAAGATGAACTGCTGTGGAATGCAACGCCAGCCACAGCCAATGCAGGCTGACAGGGATTTCTTCTTCCCATACACCTATGAAAAAGGGTTTCCCTTAAAGCACCAGCACTTACTTCTCCATGAGGAAAAGTCTGCCTTGGCACACCTACAGATTCGAGAAGGATTTCACACTGGTTGTTTTCCAAATGGCAAGCCGTACATTACATGTGGAGGGTTCTCTCTAGGAAAGAAGTTTCCAAGGCAACTCCTTACAAACTGCTAGCTGTTAGTTGCATTTCTGATAGTTGTGGGGGTATAAGCTGAATTTTTAAACAGCATTTTTTACATCAAAGTAGATTTTCTTTAAAGACCAAGAGATACGTAAGGTTTTTACTCATTTCCACATGTCAAAGAAGCAACAATTCAACAGTTCAATTCCTACTTAATGGAAATCAACCATCAGTATCATTCAAATGTCTACTTTCCACTTATGCTCTGCTAAATTGAGCTGAGCTTCTCTCAACAGTGTTCTCATAGAGAGAGATAAATCATAATCCATGCTGAGGAAAATGCACTTTCCCTGCATGTAACACACACACACACAGATTTAGAAATTCTTTCTAGAACTTAAAAAGTTTCATGATGATCATCCCTCAGCTAGTAACACTGACATGTTATCAGCAGTATTCCTGAGGATTCAGAAACTGCTTCGAATGCCTTAATCCATTGCTGTTTACATTGTGGATGCAGATTTACCTCCAGCTGGCTCCATTCTTTGGGTGAAATATTAGGTCTTCAAAGAGGTCTTCCTCATCCACCCTGTATAAATAGTATCTGCTCACCTCATACATGCCACCCTCTAGAAGCCTCACCCCTGCTTTATTTTTCTTCACAGCAGTTATCACCAGCCATCATTATTACATATATTCTTTATTGTTCCTTTTCTATCATCTTGGCCAGAATGGAAAGTTTCATGGGGCAGAGCCATGTGTGTCTTGTTCACCATTGTATGCCCAGTCCTGGCTCACGGGGCACAAAATGAATTTTTGTTGACTTAGATCAAAGGTGAGGAGACAGGGAGAGAGGGGGAGGGAGAAACAAGGAGAGGGAGAGAGGGTGAGCATGGATAAATTTTTAAATTCTGAAGTTTGTATTACCAATCTACAAGAAGATAATCTACAAGCATAGCCTCATTGAATCTTCATGGCAACACCAGGTAGTCAGTATTATTACCCTAGTTTTAGAGATGTAAAAACTCATGGCAAAATATTTAATTTTCCCAGGATTTTAATGTAAGAAATTCCAACTTCTGAAATTAGGCTGTTTTTTGTTTAATTTTTAAAAAGTTAATACCATCTGTAAAATTTCTCTGTTCAAAGCTTTTTATATTGCTGGAAAAGTACCCACTGCTCTGTTCAAAGAAACACCTGGGGAAGATGTTAAGAGAGGAGGAGGAGATGTCCCTGAGCAGTCCCACCAGAGGGTGGCATCTGGCAGCCAAGCCCCAGCTTGTCCACACACACTCACCTGGTTTGTATGTTTCCTCCAAAGTACACTGACCGCTCCGCATCCCAGGGTGGTTCTCCTTAATGCTTTCAGCCTGTGGCGATCTCTCCACCTCACCAAAACTTTGGCAAGTCCAGAGGCAGTGAGGGAGCCGACTGCCGTGACAGGCTTCTGCAGCCACCCAGCCCAGTGACTCATGTGCCCAGGCACCTCACACCATGGGCTCCCTGGAGACGCAGCCTGATTCATTAGGCCCGGAGAATGCCTGGGCTTTGGCCCCAACTAATAAAGCATTTGCCCACAGACCAGAGGCAATTAGACAGGTAACAAACAAAAAGTAAAAAGGAAAGTCAACACAAAGCGAGCAAACAGCGTGTGCTCTTCACCGTTGACCACACTGACTGGGCCAAGTGTGGCCCTGCATGAGACACGTGTGCAGGGAGAGAGGGTGGGGAGGTGGCACCAGTTCCCGGCACTAACTCTGCAGAGAGCACCTCTCCTGCCAGGCATCTGCTCAGAAGCCCTGCCTTCCTTTCTAACCTGCAGCTGCTCTAATATTCAACGATGATACTGCAAGAAACACATACACTCAGCCACCTCTCCAGGGAACACTCCGAGAAGCTCTCACTCACGTGACATATTTAATAACACATACCTTGTGCCAGAAGCCTATGTAAGACGTTAAAATCATCTTACATGTTTGGTTTGAAGATTTAACTTGCTACAGCTACATTCAATCTCTACCGTCTGTCCCACTCCAAGGGCAATTAATCTGGGTTTTCAGATATGAAGTACCCAGTTTCTACTGCAGAAATAACTGAAAGAGATTAGAAGTATGATCTTTTCTCCATAAACATTTTTATTGTAAGAAGTGGAACTGTTTTTGAAACACTCAGCACTGGCACTGGCAGTAGTACCAAATGCTGATTTGAAGAGTAAAGAGAACAAGTTTTAGGGAAAACAGCACTTTGTCCCATTTTGGAGCTCAACTGGGCCTCAGTAAGAGGCCAGTACATGGGGCTTGCTCCTGTACCTCACATCCCCAGTGGGTGACAGGGATCCTGGGTCTGCAGGACCTCAGGTCAGCTGAGTTTAAAAGGCTTTTCAGCATCTGGAAACTTCAAGAATGTTCTATTTTGTTCAACGTAGGTGGACTAATTAGGGTTTCTTCTTGGGTGTTCCTCCTGACTGTCCAACACTATCTTTTCTGGACAAAAGAAGGGGACATATATGACAGTGTATGGTCCAACCAGGCCATCAAGGAAAATACCATGCAATTATATTTCTTGACCAAAACTTTCTCTGCTAGTGGATCTCTCTCTGAAAGGGGAGTGTATTAGTCAAGATTTTCCTGAGAAATAGAACCCATAGGAAATGTATGTATACATAAAAAATATATACACTTACATTTATATAAAATACATTGACATACATATAATATGTATATATACACACATTATATATAGATTTAAGAAACTGGCTTACACAATTATAAAGGCTGGCAAGTCTAAGATCCGCAGGGTAGGCTGGCCGGCTGAAGATCCAGGAAAGAACTGATACTGCAGTTGGACTTGAAGCCTGTCAGGCTGGATGCTCAGGAAGGACCCAATGTTGCAGTCTAAGCACCGTCTTTTGCAAAATTGCTTCTGATGATTGGATGTGGTTCACCCACATAATGAAAGGCAACCTGCTTTCCTTACATTTACCAACTTAAATGTCATCTCATCCAAAAACCCGCACAGAAATATTCGGAATAATGTCTGACCACATATTTAGGGACATTGGTCCAGCTGAGTTGATACATAAAAATAACCCTCACAGGGAACTGATGCACCCCACTTTCCCTTAGTCATTTTTTGTGTGTGTGCTTCCAAATATACTAGGTGTTTTTAAAATAACACGTCTCTTAGCAAATACAGGTGTCCCAGCGAGTCAGACACAGTAAACCATCTTTGGCAATTTGCAAATTCAACCCCTTTAAAAGGAAACCACATGAAGTTCCAGTTTAAGAATTTGTTGTTTAAATATGACATTTTTTCTTGGAGAAAGCCATTAGCAAACTTTTGAAAACAGAAAGTGTTTTAAGATACTAAATGTTTTCCAACATAGTTCCTTTTCAACAAGTTGATTCTGGGAAATAATAAAAAGATAATTCAGAGAATACCCTATATATTTAGCCAGCAAAAGCTTAAATGCTGGAACCAAGAAACCTAATACAGAATATTCAATGAAATTGAGTGGCCTTTCCTTTAATTTTTTGTTTTCACTTGTAGAAAATATTAGTATTAAAAGGCCATCTACTATTATTAGAATTTTACTCAAATTAATGCTAATTTTTTAAATCCCTAAAAATAAAGATAAATTGAAGGGATTTGAATTCATAACAGAGATGAAGGCATCTCCCCTACCCCCGACACATCCATGAGATGAAAAGCACATTAACCGTGGACATCACGATGGGTGATGTTTCCTGTATGGGATCTAGCTCTGATCCATTTAATTTGCCCAAGACATCTGCCTTCATAAAAAGACAAGGATGGTACTCACTCTACAAAGAGCTGTGGGGAACACATTAAAGTCATCTACATTATAAATAGCTATATCCTTGGTAGGCTGGCCTTTTAATTCCGTTGTTATAAACTGGGATCCAAATTCCCATTTGTAAAACAGCTTTGATGTGGGGCTAGTGAAGACTGGACTGGCAAGGGTGAATATTTCCTGGGAGCCTTAGATGCTGGCACCAATCTACCTCTCCCTGGGGCTAGAATACCAGCAAAGAGTATTTTAAAAACATAAAGCATTGTTATCTGAAGATCTGAGTACTTAGAAGAAAGGGCATTAACTTCTCAGAATTCTCAAGGGGGATAAGCTGGAGATTTAGTTCAGTTCCATTCTGAGGGTTCATTACAATTCTGCCCCATAGAGAAGCATGTTAGATTAAATGCTAATTTTTAAAAGGTTGAACTTTTAAAAGGTTATAGGAAATCACGGACCCAGAATCGCAACTGCGTAACAACCTCCCTGTTACCCTAACATCCTGGGGCTCATTCCACATTTTACTAACTACTCACTTCCCACTTTATTTGGAAGGAGTAAACACACACATTTATATCTTGTTCTAGATTTTTGATTGCTAAAATTGAAAGCAAAAAAATAAACGTATAGCATCATTTCTTTTTCATTTTTTGTAGAGATAAGATCTTGCTTGGTTGCCCAGGCTGGAGCAGTGACAGGATTATGCTCAAGGGATCCTGGTGCCTCAGCATCCTGAGTAAGCTGGGACCACATTTTATTTTTTGTAGAGACATGGTCTCATTTTGTTACCCAAGCTTGTCTCAAACTCTTAGCCTCAAGAAATCCTCCCATCTTGGCCTCTGAAAGTGCTGGGATTATAGGCGCGAGGCACCGCACCCTGCCAACCTTTTTTTTTTTTTTTTTTTTCTTTTTTTGAGACAGAGTCTCACTCTGTCGCCAGGCTAGAGTGCAGTGGAGTGATCTCGGCTCAGTGCAACCTCCGCCTCCCGGGTTCAAGTGATTCTCCTTCCTCAGTCTCCGGAGTAACTGGGATTACAGGCCCACGCCACCAGGCCCGGCTAATTTTTGTATATTTAGTAGAGCTAGGATTTAGCCATGTTGACCAGGCTGGTCTGTAACTCCTGATCTCAGGTGATCCGCCTGCCTCGGCCTCCTTAAGTGCTGGGATTACAGGCATGAGCCACCACGCCTGGTCCAACACTTCTTTTAAAAATCTCCTTTTGAGGCTATGTTAACAGGAAAAGAAACAAAACAGAACCAAACACATTTGCTGTTGTTGCAGATACACCACTATGGAGAAGAGGATTAGGGGAAGTCAAGACTAATGGGAGCATGAACGGAATTAGGTGTGCTCTGCCCCACAGGGTAGGCCCTTGAAGCAGGGATGCCAGGTGGATTAACCACAGGCCCAGGAATTGGGATGAGGGACTTTTTCCAGCCAATCAGCCCTTCCTTTTCCCACTTTGTACAACTCTCCCTTCTCCCCCTACACTCTTCTATCCCACCCTTTCCCAAATCCCACTTAAATCACTGGGTGCCACTGAGTTAAGTAAAACCTGGTCAGGAAGAAGCAGACCTGGATGTAGCAGCATATATATATTGAAGTCACATATATCACTTCAAATGCATTAATTTAAATAGAAAGTCCCCTAGGAGTGCTAAATGGCATTTGGCACCGTGAGCATTCTTCTCCCCAACTGCACCTCCAAACTGTCTATGAAAGCCCTAGCTCCAGCTTCAGCAAGCCCAGCTTCTAGGCACAAGGATGTCTGACATGGAAACACATCATCTTTGTTCATGGAGGCATTTACTCTACTAATTTTCAGCCACCACAGTTCTGAGAGTCATTCCGAAAAGAAATGCTGAAGGAATTACATTTGGCTGCTCTCTGTGCTGACAAATATAAATAAGGTAAATAATTAGACATCACTGCTTTGACACGTGATATTACCACCATAACTGGAACCTGGCTGAATTGGGCATTCTTGAGATGCAGAATTTTCCCCTCTTAAAGGCCTTACAAACCTGCCTAATATCTCAGTCACCTCCACCCCACGCCTGCATTTCTTAAATGTGTCATCGAGGAATCTGCTTTGATCTCTGGAAAGTATGCTTGTTGGAGCAACATGATGAAAGGGATTATGATTTAAATACAGGCGACATGAAGCCAGAGGCAGCAGAACCCACTTGATTCTTCAGGGCCTCTCTTTGTTGAGTCCAAGGCTTCACAGGGATGTGTGGTGTGTTCCTTCAAGCTACTCCCCTACTGCCACATCAGAACCAGGCCTCTTCCAGGAGCTGCCTGTTCTGAATTATCACTGCTGTCCATTCTGGGGGACTTTAATGAGCACATCATCCTCCAATCCTGCACTTCCTACCCTGGAAATCATACTCATAATGGGTTCAAAAATAGTCTCAGAAAATCTTGCCTTGGTTTTAATTTTCTCAAAATGGTGACGATAAACAGCCCCAAACAGGGTTTTGTTACCTCTGATTTGCCCACCTGGTGCTGAATTTCGTTCATCACAACTTGGTCAAGAGCCTGGGTCTGCCATTGAAAGGTGCCACTGAGTCCCCATTTTTTGCCACTGCAGTGCCCACCTCCACAGCAGGTGTTCACTCAGTTTCTGCTCCCCACTCCAGGCACGTCTGAACATGGAAGAACCGCCGCCTGCTTTCCTCTCTGGACAGTGACTGGACCCTCATCTCACTCTAGATGCTTTCTACTCAATGGCCTTGGTTTTGGCGTCTGCACCTTCACCCAGAATAACTCCATCTCTTCTATACATGTGAATTATTCAACTAGTTAAAGTCACAGCATGCCCTGCCTAGCAAATCTTGCCCAAGTTCCCCTACCTACTTATTATGTCCTGGATTTCAGCCAGCTCAGTCTGTAGAATATAGTATATAGTACTGAATACAGAAGGAATTCAAAAGTAGGTCTGATCATCATAAAAAACACAAAGACTATGATATCACTTTGTTGAACATAACAAATGTAATAATCCAGCCTATGCTAATTTTGGGTTGGGGATGGATAGTGGTCTTATAGAAGCTAAGCAACAGAAGATGCCTACTGATTTTTTTACTTTTTATGTTGAAATATAAATATACAGGAAATTACACAGGTAGTATGGTGAGATCCCAGGTACTCTTTACCAGTTTCCCTCAGTGATTATATCTTAGTTAGCTATAGCACTATATTAAGACCAAGCATTTCACTTTGGTAAAATGTGCATGGATAGTTCCATATCATTTTTTCACAGGCAGATTCATGTAACGACCACCCCAGTGAAGACAAAGAAAATACTCCACCACCACAAAGAACCCTCTCATGCTATTCCTTCATAATCACATGCATTTCCCTATCCCACCACTGCCATCACTAAACCCTAGCAACTCCTGTTTTTCATCTCTGTAATACTATTGCTCCAAGAATGTCCTATAAATAGCATAATGCCTTGGAGATTCATCCAAGTTGTGTGTGCCAATAATTCATTCCTTTTCATTGCTGAGTTGTATTCCATAGTATGGATGTACTGCAGTTTAATCATTAACCTACCGAGGGACAACTGGTATATTCCATTAAAGCAGTCAAAGTTATATGTATAGAGTCCTTTTATTAACTATTTGATACTACAGAATCTGTAGAAATATACTTATACTCTATCCCAAACTATTCCCTGACATTAATGATTTGTGTCTTTCTTTGTAATTCTTGCTACAGGTCTATTCGTTTTATTAATCTTTTCAAACAATCAACTTCGTTTGATTTTCTCTATCATCGTTTTCAATGTCAGTGATTTCTGTTCTTATCTTGATTACTCCTTTTTTCTGCTTATTTTAGGTTTGTTTTACTCTCCTTTTTCAAGTTTCTGGAGGTGGCAGCTTCTTCATTTGAGACTTACTTTCTAATACAGACATTTAGTTCTATAAAATTTCCCCTCAGCACTGCTTTTGCTGCATCCCATAAGTTTTGATATGTTGTATTTTCACTCAATTCTATATTTTTCCCCTCTGGAGACTTCCTGTTTGACCCATGGATTATTTAGAAGGGTGTTTTTCTATTTGTTTGTTTGTTTCCAAATGATTGGGGACTTTCCTCTTATCTTTCTGGTATTGATTTAGAGTTTATTTCTCATGGTTGAAGAACACATTCTGTATGAGTTTAGTTATTTTAAATTCATTGAGGTTTATTTTTACAGCCCAGTATATGGTCTATCTTGGTATATATTCCATGGGCCCTTTAAAAGAATGTGTAACTCTGCTATTGAGTGAAGTGTTCTGTAAATGGTGATTAGATCCTGGTTAATGATGTTACTGACTTATACTATATCCTTACTGATTTTCTAATTATTCTACCAACTGTTTAGAGTGTTAAAGTCTCATGCTATAACTATGGATTTGTTATTTATCCCTTCAGTTCTATCAGTTTTTGCTTCACGTATTTTGCAGCTCTATTGTTTGGTTCACATATGCTTAGGATTGCTTTACTTTTTAAGTGGCCAGAACTTTTCATCACTATGTAATGTCCTTCTCTGTTTCTGGTAATTTTCTTCGCCTTGTTTCAAACGAGCAGGCGTGAAGGCCCTCACTGCCTACTTGGCTTTCTCTGACACCCACTCAGCAAGGAGAAGAAACGGTAACCATTACCACCAGGTAGAAGTCCAAGTTCCCCATGTGGTCTCCACTGGCTCCTGGGCAAAGGGGGTGCCCTTACCACCAGACAGGAATGAAAGTCCCAGCTCCCCAACTGAGAACAGCATGGAGAACAGTTAGGGAGTGACCAAACATGGTAACAGAAAATCCCAGAATAACCGTTTGACATGATGGTGACAAATAGGAATGCCAAGAAAGCTGGAAAACTGGAGTATGTAAAACAGCAAGGAAGTGATGGGATGTCTGCAAAGACTTCATAGGCCTTTCACCCTGGTGTAAAAATACAATAATCAGGGAGTCAGGGAGTTGGTGTTCCATCTGGAGTGGAGACAGGCCATCCTGACTACCTGGAAGCTACACCTGAAGCTACCCACGCTAAGCCTGATGCAACAGACAAGCAAAGCAAGTGAGCGCTTTGGTTTTGTAACAAAAGCAGAGTGAGTGACCCTGGACTTAGGGGAAACCAAGATCACATCAGATTTCAGTCAGGTTAGGACATGTGAATCAAGCTCTACTGATTCTGTAAGTTTATTTTTCTCTACCTTTTTCTTTCCTTTTTGTCATTTCTAGAGAAGTTTCCTTTTGAAAAAATATAGTATTTCAGCTGAATTAAGGGAAAAAGAGGAATATTCTTTGGGCATTTGTATTGGGGTCAGGAATGCTAGCAGAATTAGTGTGTCCCGACTGGCTGGGTGTGATGCAGCCACTGCCTGTCGCCCCTTGGGAAGCTTCCCTGCAGCAAAAACCAGCAGACACAAGTGTGGGAACAAGCCCTTCCCCACTCTCCTCCCTCCTTTGATCCTAACCAGATGCTGTTCAGGCCCACTCTGCCTCGGTGGGGAGTCTCTGTGCTCAGGGCAACTTCTCCGGCAGGTGGCTGCAGCAGCAAGGAAGGGCATGTGCACGTGTGCAGAGCCAGCACAGTGCTCAGATGAAGAAAACCTGCAGAGGGGAGCTGTGTGCAGAGCAGAAGGAGTACAGCGATGTGACCCCTGTCCACAGCCAACTACAGGATGCCTAAATGGGCACAGTGGGCGCTGACTTCTTCAATCCATTTCTGTCAATGACAGGAAGTCACCAAGGCTTATTTATAAAATTACGCAAATACACAGAGCAATGGTTTAAAATCAAAGTGTCACAAAGTTCTAAATACGAAGAGACTGTTACATTGAGATGAAATTGTATTTGTATAGGACCAGACAGTTACCTCGGCCCCATCCACGGGGAGGAGGGATGAATTTTCTACACAAATCATTTGTATAATTTGTGTAACATAATCAAGGGTTGGTAAACCACAGCCCATAAGCCAAATCTGATTCATAACTTGTTTTTGCACAGCCAGTGAGCTAAGAATGGCTATTTAGAGATAAACTTTTATAATCAATTTGATGACAGAAAACAGTAACTTTGGACCCCAATTAAGTGAAATGTTATTTTCTCCCACCAAAATTTCATTCATAT
The DNA here is from genome assembly GCF_047675955.1 of Chlorocebus sabaeus. NCBI lineage: Eukaryota > Metazoa > Chordata > Mammalia > Primates > Cercopithecidae > Chlorocebus > Chlorocebus sabaeus. The sequence continues at coordinate 46,493,639 of NC_132921.1, forward strand.
CATTGGTAAATCTGAGTTATAAAAACATTGTACTCAGTTATTACTATTATAGTTTGAATTTAGTCAATTAAAAAATCTGCAAATTTTCTTTCTCTCTTATCACAGAAGTACCTACTCAATAATCTCAGTTTTGCCTCTTGGACCAAAACGCCTAAAATATTCACCTTTTGGCTCTCTACAGGAAAAGTTTGCCAACCTTCAACATAAGTTAATGATATAAATAAACTGGCAAAAAAGTTTATTGAGTTATTAAATATAAATATTTAGTAGTATTAAATACTGTTAAAATGATCACATAAAATTTTTTTTAATATTTTAAGTGATTTAAGTAATTATTGTTCAGTAAAGCACAACTAAGCCAGCACTCAATGTGCCTACATGGTAACTACAACGTAAAAGTTACAGGCACATTTATTTTTATTTTAAAGTATACTCCAAGTCCAACTTTCTGCTGTTGGATGGGTCTTCCTCTACAAAGCGCTTCTGGCTTCAGGCAAATCAAGTAACACTGGACCTGATTAAAGGATTCCTGCTAAATGCTTCCCTTGGTGGCCCAGCTTTTCACTGTTGATGAGCTTCCAGTCTTTAGACCTGAGCTTCACCCTTTACTTCTTGCACAAGAAACTAGGAAGTGACTGTTAGGGGAAGGGCTAGGAACCAGGGAAAGGGACAGAAGCTTTGCCCAGCCCGTGGGACATCAACATGGGTTATAGCTCCAGGGGCACACAGGGTGGAGAACCCCAGTCTAAGGACTCATTCTGGATCTTCCAATCTAGGATGATGCTGTTAGTCTAGAGCATGCTATTTTCACTCTTAGAGAAAAACTACACATTTCACCTAAGCAACTGACCAAACCATGGAGCCTTGCATATTAGCTCACAGCCTAGGCAATGCTGTTTGGTAGTGCTACTTTTTTCGTTAATAACAGCAATATTTTTTAATCTGAAAATGCATGTTTCCTGGGATGGGGTGGCATGGGGTTTGAAGGAACAAATGGGACAAGTTAGTAAAACAAGAAACAGAAGAAGAAAAACATTATAAAGACATCAAAGTGCCCCAGACTGGCCCAGTAGGGCCTCTGTGCTTCCCTCTGCCCCCATGGTGGGGTAAACTTAGGCAGATGTTCCTGAGTGTTTTGAATGGCCTTCTAAGCACAGCAAATTTATGGAGTCAAGTAAAAGCTAGACCTGGAGTTTGCAAGTTAGCACTAGGGGAACAAGCTTCTCTTTTGCTGGAGTATGTTTCCAGAGCCACCTGGTTCAGTAGCACTTTGTAAAACAGGGGAAAGGTGAGCCCAAGCAGAACAGACTGAGTCCTGTACATCTTCTGAACATACTGCTCAACAATAATAACTGAAGGCAATTACATAGGCAGATGCTGGACTTAATGAGCTACCCTTATAAAATGCCACCTCCTGGGAGGATTGCTTGAGCCCGGGAGGTGGAGGTTGCAGTGAGCTGAGATCGCGACACTGCACTCCAGCCTGGGCGACAGAGTGCAACCCTGTCTCAAAAAAAATAAAATAAAATAAAGTCCCACCTCTGCCAGTCAGCCTTGTTGGGGACCAGTTTCTCTCAGGACCAGTTGCAGGAACAGCCCTTGCTCCTCATCAGCCCATCCTCTCAGGCTCACCCTGTCCCAACCACAGCTGGCCATGAGACACTGTCTTTTCTCACTCTTTAGAAATAACAGCACAGCGTTACCCAGGGGCAGGCAAGGAGACCACACCCTTGACTTAGCCATGGTTTTATGCTCCCCTAAACCACACAGGAGAAGCAGCAGCAGGGCTGTGATCAGTTTTTTCAGGCATGTGAGGGGCTTTCACTGCAATAGGAATTGGAGTTGGCTGCATGTCCCACATTCAGGGCTAAGACGAGGAAGTTAGGATGATGTGGACTCTGGAAAGGGAGGACTTTTGTGGGTCAGAAGTGTCCACAAACAGGATGGGTCAGCACCACTCTAAGGGCAGTAAGCTTCTTATCATTGGAGGCAGGAGGTCTGCTTGTGTAGGAGAGAAGGAGCCATGGATGGGAAGTTAGTCCAGATGGCCTTCACACTGCCCTGCAATCCTGGCACAACTCGAATGCGGAAGATACTTCTCAAAAACACACAGGCATTTTAGACATCATATTCCACTATTCCATTTTCTCCTTCCCTACTCCTGTCCTCAAACAATTACAGACACACCTCAGGGAGCCTCTGTCATCAGGTTTTCTTACCTCCTGATGTGTCAGCAGGTCCTGGAGGTCAGGGCAAGCTGTGCCATGGTTTCCTTAATAACTAAGACATAAGTCATCTTCCCAGAAGGCCTTCAGATTCCGCAGTTCCACCCACCTGCCCAGTTATCAAAGTCGTTAATCCTTACGAAGCTCATCTGGAGACAATTAAAAAGGCCCTCAGACCTTCTCAAGAGCAGCTGGGCATATAACAGCAGCCAGCCCCTCTGAGTCCATTCCATGCCACCTACAGCACCACAACTCACCATCCACTTTGAGGACAAGCACTTCTGGAGAAGGGCTGCTTCTGCAGCATGCCCCTTGAAGAGTATGTGCTCAGGACATAGTGGAGGAAGGCCTCTAGGACCTGGCCAGCACCGCTTTCTCCATCCCAGCCCTGTCCCTTCTGGCCATGTCAGTAGGAGGACAGACACTGCCACAGCCCTCACTACAAGCTGCGATGCATCCAAGTGCATTGCACATGCTCATCTATTTAACCCTACACCAAACTATCAGGAGGATACTTTCATCATCCCTGATTTGTAGATGAGGAAACTGTGCCTCTGAGAATTTTGAGTTCCAAGCACTAACATCTGGCTGCCTATCTTCTATAAATAGCCCGACTCAAGTTCCAGGGTCCTCCAGATGTTGAAGCCCCTGTAGACCCACCATGTCTGTGGCCTTGAGGAAGCATAATACTGTGCAGAGGGTAAAGCAGCTCAGCTTCACCTGGGATCCTTACAAAGCCCCTCCCACTGTGGGAAGCCCAGGCAGCAGGCCACCCAACGGGGCATCACACTGGGGACAGCAAGTCAATCAAACATGGTAGAGACCATGTTAGGAAGGGCCTTGAATGACACAATGAGACACTGTATTTCATCTCCTCTAACAATGGTTTATTGCCTTTAAATGTTTTATTTTAATGGAAACTTTTTCAAAAGAACTATCTGTGCAATCCTGAAATATCAAACAGGTAAAACTGGAAGCTCTGTGGCTGAGGTCAGAGGGTGATTTCTCTGCTTCCAGGCGTGGGTGGGACCCGGTGGGTCTCCGAGGGACCCCAGGATTTGCGGAACAATACGTGGTAACTACTGGTTCTTCACACAAAGAGGGTTGGAAAGGATCTGAGATGACTCACAAGGGTTCTTGGAAGAGTTCTGGTTTCCATTCTCCTGCCAAGAGTAGACTAGGCAGGAGACTCAGAAACATTCCTGATGGGGAAGGAAACCAGAAGCACCCTCTGCCAGGCTAAGCACAAGTACCAGTAGCCACAGCAGCTCTTCCTATGCGCATGACACCCCAAAGATGCCTCCATTGGTTCCCCCGTCCCCCAGGTGCCACAGAAACCACTATGGATGTCCCTTTTCTTCCTTCTCTCTTCCAGGGAGGGTGAGACTAGAGGGAAGTGGCCAGGGAAGAGAAGCGTGTGGGTCCTGGAGTTTCCTAAACACATAGACCAAGACTAGCAACTCTGGATCATGACAATCACTGCCCTGTGTTCCCCAAACACTCACTGAGAAAGAGATACTCCATACTTTCTTGGTGTACTCCAAGTCTAGAAATCACAGAGCCTTGCTGATGTTCCAAATTGTAGTTATGGAGAATAAACATTAAGAGGCACAACTTGAGGCCTGGGAGGAAACATTAAGAGGCACAACTTGAGGCCTGGGAGGAACTTAGGGTTTTCCCCCAATGGCAGCATGAAAGCCATGCCACAGGGAGATTTTCTCCAGAGGCCGCTGTGCAGAGAACAGAAGCGGGCCAGCAGCGAGGCTGAGGGCAGGCACGAGAGCAGAGGGAAAGACATGGAAATGAGCGATATTTCAACAAGAAAGCACAAGACTTGGCAAAAGGATAAAGGGAATGCAGAGGTGCTGGGCTGGGCAGGGCAGGGCAGGGCAGGGAAGGGGAGACCGTGACACGCACAGGAATAGCCCAGGCAGGAGCCAACCCGCCTGTGGGCAAACTGCTCTGGTGTCAGGTAGACTGCCTCCAAGAGGACCGCAGGCTGCAGACAGCTAAAAACAGGACAGGAGCTGGAGGAAGAGCCAGTCCCAGAGAGTTCCACTTTGGAGACAGTTTTCCAGACTTACTCAGTCTATGAGCTGTTCCTATAAGTTCTGCTGTAACCACAGGGCATTAAAGCAACCTTTGTTCCTATCAAACACACTCCTTTGAAATGAGTGAGTCCATGTAATCTTAGGTGCTGCAAATGCATCCTAGAGGCATTTTGTCCCTCCAGATGAGAATAGCTGAGCTTTTCTGTGATTTAGGAAAGGAGGTAAGATGGGGCCAGCCGGCAGAACATGGAGGGGCAGCCCAGGATGGGGGAAGGGTCTCAACCACCAGAGTGTTTTGGAAAGCAATGGCTATGACTGTGAGGGCTGAAATCAGGGTCACAGTTGAAAGAAAAAGCAAAGGGAAGCCAAGGTTACCAAAGGGAAAAGAAGAGCATCCCTCGGGAGGGAGCAGGGGCGGGTTGCAGGCACTGGGCCATGGGCATGTGGCAGGCCCAGGGATGCACAGATGGAGACAGTGACTGCTTGCATCCTTCACAGATGGGTCTTCCTTCTGTTCATGATGCAGAAAGCACTCTGGCTGGGTTACATCCACAGCTCGATCACTGTCCAGCCGCAAAACCACCAGCAAGTGTCACCGGAGCCCTCCAGACCTCAATTTCCCTATGTGTAAAATGAGGTTAGACTAGGAGGCCTCTAAGGCACCTTCTGGCTCTAGCATCCTGTGTCCAGCCAGGCCAGTCATTGGACACTGAACCAATTCAACCATGGCCACAGAGGCAAGACCCTTGGGACCAGTGGAAATAGGCCAAGGAAAAGTCTTTTTCCAGCCCAGTTTCCAGTCATCTCAGTCACACAGTCACTCACCGCAGGGGCCTCGGGGAGAACAAGACTCAGAACAAAAGCCTCAGCTACTAAGAAGCAACCCAGGATGAAAGCAAGACTCCTGTGTTCAGAAGTAGCAGTTCTGACCCGGGCTGGAAAATACACAGTATATTACTAGAACATTACGAATAACCCCTTGACCAGCAATTCTACCCCTAGGTGAATCCTAGAGAAATTCACATGGATGCACAAGGAAATACAACAAGAATGTACATGCTGGCATTGTCTGCAACTCAAAAAAAAAAAAACAAAACTGGATATTACCTAAATGTGGACCAACCAGAGAACTAATAAATAATTGCAGTACATCCATACAACAGAATATTACCCAGTAGTGAAAATGGACAGGCGAGAGCCATGATACCAGCATGGATGGATCTCACATCATTACACTCACTCATTCTCTCAACAAGCACTCACAAACACGAGTCCTCTGTGCCAAGGTGGTGTTCTAGGCAGCAAGGACATTCAATTTAATAGATGATACCCCTGCCCTAGTGGGGGTAGAGAGAAAAGAAACCACAGCATGACAGACTATGTTGAGCCCTGCAGAGAAGCATCAAGCAAGGAGAAGCCAGGTGGGGAGAAGGTGCTATTCATTGTTTAAGCAGGGGTCAGGAAAGGCCAAATCACACATGGTCATGCTTCTTCTTTTAAGCTGAGTGGCAGGTGCACAAGGATTCACTTTATTACTCTTTATACCGTTTTCTAAGTCTGACATATTTCAAAATAATTTTCATTACAAACACCACTGATAAGGGAAGTAATTAACAGATGAGAGTATACATAGTCTTCCACCTCGAACGTAAATGTATCCCATGTTCATGAACCTGATTCATGTGTCCACACCCCTCATGACCAAACCCCTCACCTTGGAAGGCTGGTCCCTCTCAAGCAAGGTTTTCAACATCGAGCAATGTTCCTGGAACCCTCACAGAGCCTGTTGCTACCAAGCCCATCAGGGAACCTTGTCAGAGATCTGACTTTTGATGCCGAATGATGGGCTTCTACTCCAAAATAAGTGGCCTTTTCAAGGTTCAGACCACCTTACCTTTTTTAATTTTTATTTTTTGAGACAGAGTTTCATTCTTTCACCCAGGCTGCAGTCCAGCGGCGCAATCTCGGCTCACTGCAACCTCTGCCTCCCGGGTTCAAGCAATTCTCCTGCCTCAGCCTCCCGAGTAGCTGGTATTACAGGTGCCCACCACCATGCCCAGCTAACTTTTTTATTTTTAGTAGAGACAGGGTTTCACCATGTTGGCCAGACTGGTCTCAAACTCCTGACCTCAAGTGATCCACCCACCTCGGCCTCCCCAAGTGCTAGGATTACAGGCGTGAGGCACCGCGCCCAGCCACCTTAACCTTTTTACATCTGTAAAACATATATGAAAAAAAAAATCCCTAGAACCCTGTGCCCATTTAGGTTTTTATATTAAAGAAAAAATCAGAGAGCAAGATGCACTTATTCAATGAAGCCTCTCTTCTGTGGAAATATGAAGTTGCTCAAGGAGACTGTTCCAAAATCTTAATCTAGAAACTGGAAAGAGACTTGGCCACTGCCTTGCTATATACACAAGCAGGCAGCTAAGCGAAGAGCATCAGACAAAATCACCATAAAACCCTATCAGTTTGATAAGGAATTTGCACTTACACCCATCTGTCCCTGAATGCTGCTGTGTTTCCTGAACAACCACAGGAATGCCCCATCAATAGCATATTCAAGTTAAACATGCCGGCGTTTAGCTACATCTGCAGAGGCAACATCCACAACCAGTATGCACATCACCAACAGCTACATCTATTTATATAACTCCAAGGGAAAAAGCTGCCATCTGCCCCTCCAGACACTCTCTTTAGAGCAAATGATAGTGATATCTGTTTGGGGTCAGAATCCTCTCCCAAGAGCATGAGCAGCTAGCTACGTCATGTGGCATTCTGTCCAGCTAATGCCAACCCATCCCCAGGGCAGTGAGTGTGAGAGAAACGAGATGGATGGTGATGTGGCACGGACCATCAGCACAGAAGCCCGTGTGAGAATAGGTGAGGTGGTGTGCACTGGTCCCGTTTTCTAAAAGGGCAGAGCTGTACAATGAAGGTCCTTCAGCACACAAAACCTGCAAGGCATGATCTAATAGCCACATTCTTCTTTTAATGCCGTAAGGTTAGTTAACAAAGCCAGTGGCATTTTGCTGTGCATGTGGTGCTGGCATTGTGTAAACCCTAAGCAGATGAAATTGCCCAGTATCCAGAGGGCCACAGGGTTGAACTTACTACATTATCTGATGCCAAAAGGGAAAGCCACAAGGAGACACAGGACACCAGCTCAGACGTACCCAGGTTGTCACCTTGAAGTGAGGGACAAGGACATCATGAAATTGCCCTTTGGATCTCTCAGATGGTGCCCTTTATACAGGAAAAAGAAGGTGAGCCATAGAAAGACAGGCTTTATTTCTGAGAAACACAGGGCTCTCTGATCAGCACTGCTTCCAGCAAACCATTCCAAATGCCCAGAGCCAGGCCAACTATTTCAGGTCCCATTATAGAGTATGGCAGCCTGGATGGGACAAGCCAAGAATGTCAAAGTTCCATCTAATCATCCACACGTGCACAGACAGCCTCTGGCTATGCTCAATATCTTATCTTGTGGGGCTTTCCTTCTAGCTTTTGATTCTAAGACTTCTCTGTCTTATGCTAGTGCCACAGGTTTGTTCTCCCCCTACACCTTCAGGACAACCATCCCCAGCTGATTCCTTTATTGAAGGGCCTACTACACACCAGGCACTGTAAGAGGTTCCTGCTTCTGCAGGAAACACAAGATCCAGGTGCAAATAAGTGTGTGGTCCTCAGGGAGAACACCACCTCGTCAGGGAGAAGGGCAAGGGACAAACGGTTATGGATACTCCGTGAGGGAAGGTCACATGCAGAGAGGGCACTTACGAAGGACTCACCAGGAGATGTGTCATGGAAAGGGTAGGACAAAGGGTAAAGTCCTGCAGTGAGCTGAGACGGTGGAGGGCTCAACACAGACAGAGATCAAGTGCACGGCAAATTCAGACAATTCCATGTCACTCAGCCTTATATATATCCACCCAAATTTAGATCCGGAATAGAGGGTGTTCTACCACACTGGTGGTATATCTTATCAATTCCATTGCCACGTGCCAGGTTCACGAACCTCCCCATGGCCAACCTACATACTGCAGCTCGAAGGTGCTCAGGATGGCAACTTTCAGGAGAAGCCATTGTACCCCAGGGTCTCAGACCCAGAAGCTGTCAGATAACAGTGGCCCTGTGGGCCCACCACCCTTGCTGTCAGCTACATGGAGAAGAAATGATACAAAATCATTTCTCCCTGCAGTGTCTTGCTGCCCAGTCATATATCTGCAAAGACAAAAAGTGAAGAGAGAAGAACCAGCTTTGTTATTCGAGGAGCCCATCCAGTTAGATAAAAAGAGGCACTGCTACTACCTCTCATGATATGGTAGACTGGAGAGCAGTCACAAAGCACACAGGATGCTTTTTAATTAAACCCCTTCTTCAGAGAAATTACGCTTTTTTTTCATTGCCTGATTAGTCAGAAAATCAAATTTAGACCAGATGATTCCGATGATGATGTGCCTCTCTCCCTTGGCTTTAAAGAGCAATACTACAACAGCATTGCCCACAAGTTGACCAGGCACAGCTCCAGAGAAGGTAGTCAGAGGGGCTCCTGATGGATGAGGCTCCCAGGGCTTCTCCACCAGGCATCGGAAGAACAGCCAGCCAGCCAGTGTTCCCTGGGCCACAGGCTCCAGAGGCAGCTTCCAAGGAGTATCTGCTTGTGCAAAGTCCAAGAAGGTGGGAAAACTGACTGTGCTTCTTCTTGAGAAGATTAACATCTCAACTGGAATTTACAAAAGGTTCAGCCACTCTTGGTTCCAAGCACCTTTCACATGAGGACTTGGACTGATACAGAGGGAGCCTGTAATCCACGTGATTTCAGAAACAAATCACCAAGTTAGATATCTCCTTTATTTTCAAGCCTGATAATGCCTAGATACCTTTGTGCTGCCGTTTGCTTACATGAGAATGAGTACTTGATTCAAGTATCACATTTCATGTTTTATGAAATTCCCATGAAACACGATATATTAAGCTGATTCTATTTTTTAGAAAGCTGAATTATGGGCCATCATGGTGGCTCATGTCTGTAATCTCAGCACTTTAGGAGGCTGAGGCAGGTGGATCACCTGAGGTCAGGAGTTTGAGACCAGTCTGGCCAACATGGTGAAACCCCATCTCTACTAAAATAAATACAAAAATTAGCCAGATGTGGTGGTGAGGCTGAGGCAGGAGAATCGCTGGAATGCAGGAGGCGAAGGTTGCAGTGAGCAAAGATTGTGCCACTGCACTCCAGCTGGGGCAACAGAGCAAGACTCAGTCTCAAAAAAAAAAAAAAAAAAAAAGCTGAATTATGAAAACATCTTGAGTGACTAAGCAAAGAATAACTATCTTTGAAATAAATTATATAGGATTGAACTGCTTAAAATTTATCAACCACCTTTAGAAACATAATGCTGATGCAAACAAAATTGAGAGGGGGAAAAAAAAGAATGATTTCAGGATTTTCATTCCATGCCTAACAAATACAGTGTTTCTGTGTCTATCCACTCTTACTTAGATGGCTCCTATGCTAAGCCACTGCCAAGTTCCTTATGCTGAGGGGCCTTGGCCGAGCCCTTGGATCTCCCACTGCAGTCATCTGCAGAGCATCTCCTGGATGAGTCAATGAGTAAACAGGAGATGCAGAGAACACTAAGATAAGAGCATCTCTGAAGAATAACAACGGTGGCCCAGTGCCCATGCCTGTCTTCATAGGTGAGATCATCCCAAGATCACCCAAGTGATCATCTTTTCCTAAGACTTAGTCAAATCTTGATAAGGCTACCAAGTTCTCTCATGACATTGGCATATTAGAAAACACTAAATTTTCTTATAAATTGCCTTCTCCATTAGTCACTCATTTGCGTGTGGCAAAGAGTCCTTTATTTCAGTGGTCATAGACATTATCAGCAGTTGGGAGACCCACATGAGAGGTCTGTGCAGACTGTGTGAGAAGATCATGCAAGAAGAGGCAGGGGACTAAGGGGAAATCAGCTTGAATGGATGGCATGTGGTTGCCTAAGAAGCCCAGAAAGACAATAAAAAGTTGCTGCCCTCATGATACCTTCCCTGATTCTCCTACAAAAAACCTCTCAGGTTACAAAGTATTCTGTACCAAATTTAGCAAGTCCAGATGGTTTCATGTTGTGATTCTTTGTATGTAACTGTATTCATTTCCTAACTCTGTATAACAAATTGCTTGGCCGCTTAAAACAACATACATTTATCATCTCACAGTTTCCATGGTGCAGGAGTCTGGGCATGGCCTGACTGGGTCTTCTGCTGGGGGTCTCACAAGGCTGCAATCAAGGTGTCAGCTGTGGTCTGAGGCTGGGGGTCCTCTTCCAAGCTCACGTGGTTGTTGGCAGAATTCATTTCCTTGCAGCTGTAGAACTCATGACAACTTGCTTCTTCAAGGTCAGCAGAAGTCTTTGACTTCTAGACTTTCTTTTCAGGGATTCATCTATTTAGGCTCATCCTACCTAGAATAATCTCCCCTTTGACTGATTCAAAAATCCAAAGATTTGGGACCTTAATTATATCTGCAAAACCCTTTCGCCTTTGCAATGTAACCTAATCATGGTTCCATAATATTTACACATCCATTATACTCACAGGACTGGCCTAAACTCAAGGGGAGGGAATTATACAGGGTCTAAACTGGGGGAAAGAATCTTCTGGGCCACCTTAGAATTCTGCCTACCACAGGATTCATGTCACTTCCCCTACTATATTGTAAATCCCCTCTCTTTACACTTTATTCTTGGCTTGATGGCACAATTTCTAATTGTTTAGTTTGCATTGTTCTCTGCTACCCTTTACTCAGCCCTCAAAGTGACTGACTCATATAAAGTAATAAAGTAACACTTGGTGATGAATGAATGAACCAGTCAGCTGATCTTTATTCAGAAGCCCCCAGCCATAGAAAAACCAGGGCCCACAAACTGACAAAAAGCAATGAAATCTAAATTTAGGGAGAGATCGATGTTTATTCAACCCTCCAGATTAAGATCTGGAAGATCTGGGAAAAGACAGATAGAAAGGCAGGTGTAGACCAACAGAATAAACACACGGATGGAAACTGTGGAAGCCATGTTGAGAATGTGGGTAGATATGAGGGAAGCCAGTGAGTCAGCAAAGCAAGGGTGGGCTGCCTGTGCGCACTCTCCTCACGGGTACCAATGTGCCTTACCAGCCCTGGTTTGGTTTGCTCAATGAGTCCAACTCCCTGATGTTTCTGCGAGCCCTCCTGGCTTCCAGTCCTCAGACTCTGGAGGAGCAGTAAGCCCACCATTGTCTCCCATGCCCCTGGCCTCACTACGTACATATGAATTCCTGAATATAAACTAACACTAGCCCTGCCAATCCTTCAAAATTCTGTAGATCACATGAATGCTAGGCAGCCCCAACCTTTTTTTTTTTTTAGGTAGAGTCTCACTCTGTCACCCAGGCTAGAGTGCAGTGGCACAATCTCGGCTCACTGCAACCTCCGCCTCCTGAGTTTAAGCGATTCTCCTGCCTCAGCCTCCTGAGTAGCTGGGATTATAGGTATGCACTACCTCACCCAGCTAATTTTTGTACTTTTAGTAGAAATGGGGTTTCACCACGTTGGTCAGCCTGGTGGTCTCAAACTCCTGACCTCAAGTGATCTGCCAGCGTCAGCCTCCCAAAGTGCTGGGATTACAGGTGTGAGCCACCACTCCAGCTGAACACTAGCCTCTTAATGAGTAAAGATAGTTCACCGTTGTTTTCAATGAATTGGCTGGGGGCTATGTCATGTAACCAGATGGCCTTCTTTGAAGCTGAAAGAGGACAAGTGCTTGCTAACAGCCTGGGAATCCTACAGCAATTAATACAGAGCACATCAAGAGGGAAATTTAAACAGCTCTGCTTTCATCCCTTCTGCTTTTTATATTTTACTTAGAACCAATCACAGAATCTCAGAGCTGGAAGGGATCTAAGAGATCATCTAGCACCACCTGACGCCAAGCGTAGCAGCCCTAACAGATCATGTGGCTTCTGCTGTAGCGCTTCCAGTGCAAAGTGATGTATTCTGTTGTTGGAAACGTTATTGCCACACACCTGTTTGAAATCAACTCAATAAACACGCTTAAAGTGCCTAGTATTTTCCAGAAGAACCAAATCATGTCTAGTATTCCTGCCCTCACTCCTCAGTTCTGAAGCTATTGACAGACTTCCCTAATCAGCTGTGGCGCTCTTTCCTGCTGATGCTGGATGTGGCCTCAGAATCCTCAGCAGACTGCTCCAGAAAGGCACCGCTGATCAATTTATGTTGGCAAGAGAAATAAACTAATTTTCCAACTCTGTTCTTGAAGTTTGTCTTCAGTCAAAAACCACTCTCTTTTAATTCCTACTTACTGCTTTTAATCTGACTTTAAGGACAACAATTTTGCCCCCTCCTCCAAAAACAACCCCTTATTTATCTAATGACATTTAACCTCTTCCCTCACTTAAGCCTTGCAGACTCAAGCCCAACCCCAAGGCCAACGTTACCTGGAAGGAGAAAAGAGTAGAGCTGTAATTCTAGGAGCATCAGCCCCAGAAGTGTTTCAAGGCACGCTGGGGCCCAGACAGCACTGACGGCAGACACGACTCCAGTGTGGCTGGGGGGCTAGAGAGTACTAGCTGCCTGTGGGAATTGGCTCCAGAAACAAGACAGACCAAACTCCCATATGAGTGGTTTTGGGAAGGTCCAGTTTTAAGGAGCTAGGGATAGAAGAGGCAGGGTAAAGAAAGCAAAGATGACAGGGTAATGAGGTTGAAATAGTGAGGATACTGAAAATCAAAGCAAGTGAAGCCCTCCACATCACACTTGAACATGTGTCATATAATTGCTGTCTTCCCATTTCACATCTCCTGATCATGCACATACATTTCTTGGTATAAACTTTGTGCTCACTCAGAATCACCCATAAAACACTGAAGAAGATCAACACAGAGCTCCATGGCATAGCTCTGGGGACTCCCCTCCCAGGTATTCACTCAATTGTTTTCCTCAACTATTTGTTGAACATTTACGAGGCACTCAGGAGCAGGCTGGTGCAGCTGCAAAGGCTGTGATGACACCACTCCCATCTCCAAGAAATTTGCAGTCCATCTATTTCAGAGGCAGGTAAACAATTCCTCCACATATAAAACTGGCTGTACAGTATAATCCATATTTGCATGTATTTTATCTGTATAAATCATGTTGTATTTAAAATCAAGATATACACCCTAGTAGATATATATCCATCTACTGAACTAGCAAAATTATAAAAAAGAAAGTTTAGTAAATTGGCATTTTTTGCAAAGTACCAAAACCATATCAGCTTGTGCTATACTGCTTCAGAAACAAGAGCAGGTGGACTAAAGCTTCAAATAAGCAAATTCTGGCTCTCACCAATTATTAGTACAAATCAGCAGCTTTCTCACAAGTAGTGACTTCCCTTTCTCTGCAGATATTCTATCATTCATCTATTCCTTCTGTCAGCCCATTTTCACTGAGCTCTTAAAACATGTCTGGCATCAAGGATCTCACAGAACAAGGATGGAACCTGACATGCGCGAAGGCTAATATGATGCAGGGAATTAGCCTTGGGTTCCTGATCCATAGTGTATGTTCACAAATATTTATTATCAGTGAGTCAAGACCAGAGTACACATAGAGGCCCAAAACACTCAGGAGCTAGGGAAGATCTCCTGGAGATTATGGTATCTGAGCTCCAATCTAAGGATGATCAGGAAGCAAAAGATAATGTGTGAACCAGATGAAGATGGGTGAGCAAGGCCTTGTAGGCAGATGCCAAGGTCTGCAGGACAGAACATCACCCTCCCTGGGATGGCAGGGAGTGGCTGCAGTGGACTGCACAGACACACAAAGGCAGGACCGAAGTGGGCTCTACCCACATGGAAGGCCTGGGATTTCACCCTGAGGATGAGAAGAGCCACTGAAGGAGCTGAACCAAGGACTAATGAGAACAGATCATGGTGCATGGTGAACTCATGCAGCAGAGGGCACAATGGGCCAAAGGGAGGCAGGACTAAAAGCGGAGAGACCCATGAGGTGGCTGGTAGAACAAGTTAGGAAGGAACAAATGATTATCTGAACTCAAAAACTGGGAACAGAGATAGAAGGACTTGAAAGGGAGTCAAGGGTAGAGAAGCCCTAATTTAGTGGTTGATGATTACAAAGGATAAATGAGAGAAAGGGGTTAGGAGGACCCTAGGGCGGCTGAACTGAATGTGATGAATGATTATGCTTTGTTGGGATGATGAACAGAGCTGCGGAGGAACTGACTAGGGCACAAAAACATTGGTTTTGGGCTTGGGCATGGTGCAATGGAGATGGAAATACCCAGGGCACGGCTGGCTCCACAGACCTGAGGCACTGGAGAGTAGCCAGGGCTGCAGGTCTTGTGCACATTAATGGCAGGGGAAACCACAGGGTTAGAAAAGGCGTGGTGCCCTGCCAGGAGGCTGGCCCAATCTACCAAGAGCCCTCAAGGCCCCAAAATGCAGAAATCTATGAACACACCAACTGATATTTCCTCAGAAAATCTTAGCTCCTCCCCACTCCCTGCCACAAAAAAAGTTTTAATCCATGCTTGGGGCTAGGTTTAAATCTTGCTTTTGACATTTTGTTCTATCATAAACCTGGATTCACAAATAGAAACCTTATAAAAGAAGACCATGTGTGAGATACAATTAGAGCCAAGGAAATAACGATTGTGCTTCAAGGCACACCTAGCCAGCAGCTCCTCTGGAAAAGTCTACTGAGCAAGGAGAGGACAGAGTGAGGAGGCACATCTTTGGTATGAATAAAGTGGAAAAATTCCTGATGAACACAGCAGTGAGATTTGGTCGTGGAAAATTCCACACTCTCTGTGTAGGAATGGCCAAATAACTTTTTCTTTCTTCCTTCTCATCTCAGATAAAAGGAAAAAGAGAGAGACTTCTAGTAGAGACTAAAATTCTGGAGAAATCTCTCTGGCCAAGACTGAGACAGCAATGGCTCTTTAAGCTGAAGCACTCGGAGGCATGAATGCAGGACATTGCCAGGGCTTTTTTGGTTTGCAAAGTGGCCTGAATTTCTGGAGAAATGTGATTCCAGATTGAATGCAGGATGAACTTTAAGAAGCATCTAATCAACCTAAGAAGGAGTCAGATTAAGATTAAATTATGACACTAATATTAAGTAAAACCATATAATTTTGCCCTTTCTGTAGGTAAAAAGTGGTCAAATATCAGCAACTTCACATGGTTCGTCCTAATGATGGTCCAGCTGGAGATAATGTTTGCCAGGGCTACCTAGCTGTGTATTTCTTTAGAAACACTGCTCTACATGAAGTATTTGTTACAACTGAATGCTTGCTATAGTCAACAATATTCATAATTAACTTGTACTTTAGAAAAATTACAACTTGAAAGAGGCTGGGCATGGTGGCTCATGCTTGTAAGCCTAGCACTTTGGGAAGCCAAGGCAGGAGAACCTCTCGAGGCCAGGAGTTTGAGACCAGCCTGGGAAACACAGTAAAACCTCATCTTTACAAAAAATAAAAAATATTAGCCAGCCATGGTGGTACATGCCTGTGGTTCCAGCTATTAGGGAGGCCGAGGCAGAAGGATCACACGAACCCAGGAGTTTGAGGCTGCAGTGAGCTATGATTGCAATAGTGCATTTCAGCCAGGGTGATAGACCGAAACTACATCTCTTAAAAAAAAAAAAAAAAAGGAAAGAAAAGCCTTACCCATCATAAACTAAAGTTACCCAGAGACAAGCATTCTCTAATCACAGGAAAAAATACCTTGGAAGAGAGTAAGAGGGAAAACCAAAATCAACCTTAGAGCCGAAGTACTTAGGTAGAGTTAGAAGCTGACGGCAAATTTGCTGCCCGATGAGGTGAAGGGCTCAGGGTCGTGGATGCTGCTTGCCCCACCCGTGGAATAGCCCAGCTTCCCTCTCTTACCTTACAACGGAGGGTGTACAAAGGACACTTTGTCCCACCAAAGGTCAGGATCTGGCCCTGGCCTTGCCTTGCTTCCCCTGGCAGGAGCTCCTCACCCACTTGACCCATGGTGCTCCTGCACACAGCACAGGGGGCTGACAGGCCATCAGGCCACAGACCACAGCAATGATGACTCAGATCATTCAGCACTTGCAGAAGAAGCACAGCGAGGAGCCTCCGAACCACCCTCCTCCAAATCTACCCAAATGACCAATGAGACGTGGACAAGACAGTTCCCAATCCCTGAGACTAGGGGTAGGCCAACCACACCCCACTGACCTTGGCAGATCCATCCAGAAACACCAGAGAGACTGCGGCTGACCCAGGGGGAATGGTGGGGCCAGCACCCAGCTCTCTCCTGTGAGAAATGCAGCACTGCAGAAAGGCAGAAAAGCTAGACAAGGACACAGTATCCTGTGGCCTGTCAGGTTAGGGGAGAGCCACGAACTGCGCAATTTGAGTCCATTTGGGGTCCTCTGTGCCTGTAGAGGCTGGAAAGAAGAGGACACAAGTGCAGGTCTCAGCTACTCTCTGGCCCAGTTTCCTAAGAGGGTGCAGGCCTGAATCACAGTGACACTGGGTGGCAAGAGGAGCCACAGATGGGACATGCAGAGTACTCCAGGGAAGCATGTGTCATCATGTATCAACAGCAACAGGGTGACTTGGCCTCTCTTCCCCTCCCAAGGAGTTACAGGCTGCAGTTTCCCTGCCCCTGACCACACTCCTGGGCAGTGTGGCTGCTTCACCCTGGAGGCCACATCCCTAATAGTGTGCCAAGGAGACATGAAAGAGAGGCCAAACGGAGGTCAGACCCAGCCAGGGCCCCAAAACAGAGGTTTCAACAACTACAGGAGGACGAAAAAGCAAACACTACATAGTGATTGCATCTTTCTGCTGCAAGGGCCAGCTTCTCCAGCCCTCTCCAGTTCACATCCCACAGGCCCTGGGTCGGCTTAAGTTTTCAGTATTTCAAGAAAAGCCAGTATTTCAAAGAAAAGTCATATTTTTATGTCATATCTCCCAATTTTTAAATGTTCATAATTCAAAATCTTTAAACCTGTTAAATAGGGCACACAAAACACCCGCAGGTTCCATTTAGCCGCCAGTCTGCTCATGCCACATTGATTTTTTTATTGGAAATAGTCCTGTTGCACCACTTGGCAAGAGGAGAGACATCAAATGAGGAAGGACTCCATTCTCAACACCGGCCTCAACCCCTCTGGAGCTGAAGACACCTCCAGGACTCCTGGGACATCCACATCAAAGCCTAGCTATGCAGCTACCATGATAACCTCTGAAGTCCAGAACCAAAGCAGAAACCCCCTGGCAGGAGACAGGAAAGAGCTTCCTCCAAGCCCGCTGCGTGGGACACAGGAACAGTGTCAGGAGGTTGCGGAGAGTCAGGCTGGGCTGTTCAGTGGAAAATACAGTAGCCAAGGACCTAACCTTAGTTCAGGAAGCAAGAAACTCTTCCCCTTTGCTCCTGTTTCCTCACCTTGGGGCTAGTTTGGTGCCTTCCCTATAGTCTGAACCCAACCTCTCCTCTTCTTTTTGGCATTTTGTAAAGTGCTAACATATAAACTTCAGTTTTTCTGACATGGAGGATGTTAGTTTAATTACCATGTGATCATTTTGTGCCACTGCCTTCTTACATCATAAAATCTCTTTCCATGCTATCTACGATATTTCCATTTCTGGTAGCATCAATGCCAACAAACACCATCTGACCACACATTCTGATTCTCATTAACGGATCCCCTAATACACATGGCATTTGGGGATTCTTTCCCATAGTGGAATACAGTCAACTCTGGGACAGTTTTTCCAAAGAAGCCTGAAATGTGGATTTTTAAAAAAATATCAAATCTCCCAATTTGTAAATGCTGACAACCATTAAAACATTTCAAAATGTATGAGGGCAAAAAAAATATATCTGCAATTTTCTTCTAAAATGAAAAGGTTGAGTTAAATGAGTTTTAAGATCTTATCCAGCTTTTAAAATAACTGATACCGACCGAGGTGTTTTATGATTAATTGGTATTTTGGTTTAGATGAAACGACCAAATTAAATTTCTCCATGTAAAGCTAGCCCAAACAGGCAGTTTCTCTTGAGTTATAGCCAAAAAGGGCAGCTGGTCTTACCATTTCTACTTATCTGTCTCTTTTCTCCTCCAAAGCATATCACATATGTGCAATTTCCAAACATACAAGACACACGCAACTCAGCATATAAAACATGCCATGCAGGGGACCCCATAGGGACCTGCTTCAAGACAGTGTATATCTTGGTTTCATCGTCACAACCCCAGGGCCTGACATGGTGCATGGCCCATAGAGAAGGCTCAGTAATGTGTGCAGAAAGTTTAAGTTCCCAGGAATATACCACTCTAGGTCCTCCTTCCATAAGAATCATTATGAGGTACAAAATTCCACAGTAGACTTAAATTAAATACTGGCTATCCCAAAAAACTTTAGATCGTTAGCTACAACCATCCAGGAATAATAAGTGAGATAAATATTATTCCTCCATGTTGTACAGTTAAGACCTCTTCCCAGCAGCCGGCTCACACCTTTGGACAGCACTTGCCTACACTGTAACTAAACCTAGCTCTACCTCTCAGCAGACACATCCTTAAAGGAAAGCAGCGGATTCCTGGGCCTTAAAAAAAACATGCTGACAGGGGGCTGTGTATGCAAATCAGGATAAATAAAGAGTTCTAAAAGCAGAACTGGGAAAGTCCTGGATTCTCCACATGCTCTGGTTTCTCCTGGGGCTGTAGGACTCCCATGTAGCCACACAGAGCAGAGCTCCTGAGGTGGCTTCATGAGGGCACACTTCTCAAGACACTGGACAATTAACCCACCTTATGGTTTGCAATATCATTTTTTAAAATGCTATCTTGACGCAGCTTTTTTAAAACAGGGTCTTGCTCTGTTAATCAGGTTGGAGTGCAGTGGTGCAATCATAGCTCACTATAACTGCAAATTCCTAGGCTCAAGTGATCCTCCAGCCTCAGCCTCCAAGTAGCTGAGATGACAGGCATGTGCCACAGTGTCCAGCTTAACCCAGTTTTGAGGCCCTGGCTAGAGACCAGCCAGTTCGCCTTCTCCAGCAGCACATTAAGTCTACACCCAACCTTTTCTCACACTGGGGTATCACACCTGGACCACTATACACAGGCCCTCGCCACTCCAGGGCTACCCTGAGCCTCGGGGCCAATCCTCAGCCGACCTGCCTGTTCATTGGAAGCCACAATGCAGATGTTTGCCCACAGTCCGCCTCTCCCTCCACCTCATGGCCAACCTCTGTGCTTCCTGAGTGGCCCTGCGTGGGTGCCATGTCTTCTCCTCAGGGAACTGTGAATAAAATAACTGCAAAACTTTTCCCAGCCTCTTCTCGTGATCTGCATCTGTCCTCACCAGTCCTCACCCAAGACAACATGGTTAAAACATGGGTGTACAAATAAAGAGGCAATTCAAAGGTTGTTCTCGATTGTGAATGTCAAGGGGCTGCCAGCAGTTATCATAACCTTAAAAAAAAGCCTACATGAGAAATTGTTCGAAGTCACAAATGAGTGACTCCATGTATGAGCTAGGGAAAAATCACAGCTTCCCTGTAAGAAAATGCAAATGTCACACTGCAAGAAATGTGTCATTCCCATCCCTCAGAAGTTACTTTCCCGGTATGGGCTTTGGTCAGATACATCAAAATGTGGTGACAATTGGGCACAGTGCCCTGGTGACCAAGTCTTCTGAGACGTAGGCATGCAAAGGCACCTCTGTTCTGTGGTAAGAAGGATGTCTTGCAGTAGCCTGAGTGCTCATCGTTCAGATAACGCATGGGGAGCCTTCTGGTTGCCAGTAAAGGGACACTATTGGAAAGGAAAATATGAAGGCAAGGCTTTGGTGGCGGCAATGGAAATATAGGGTCTCCTCACGTTTTTGGAAGAGCTCTCTGCAGCTAGGGCCTCACCTTCCTGGCATTTCACAGGACAGGCAGAAAAGCTGGAAAACAGCAGCAGGTGGTTGACGGGGCTCTCCCCCGGTCACGAGTGGGTGTTCTGAGACTTAAACATTCGGGAATTGCCTCTGGCACCTTTCTGATTCAGGTCAGAACACTGCAAAATAAACGGCTGTGGCCAGGCGTGGTGGCTCACGCCTGTAATCCCAGCACTTTGTGAGGCTGAGGCGGGTGGATCACAAGGTCAGGAAATCAAGACCATCCTGGCTAACACAGTGAAACCCCATCTCTACTAAAAATACAAAAAAATTAGCCAGGCATGGTGGCGGGCACCTGTAGTCCCAGCTACTCAGGAGGCTGAGGCAGGAGAACGGCATGAACCTGGGAGGTGGAGCTTGTAGTGAGCTGAGATGGCACCACTGCACTCCAACCTGGGTGACAGAGAGAGACTCCGTCTCAAAAATAAATAAATAAATAAATAAACGGCTGCAAGCTTCATGGTAAATATTCACTAACGTAGAGGATGTGGATGAAGTTCCTTGTATCAACACCATCTTTCATTGCCAGCAAGTACAATTCGCACCCCTCACCACCAGGACCTGTGTTTAACCTGCCCATGCACAAGGATTCCCTCAACAGCCTGCAGGCCGCTGGTGGGAGGGGCCTCACTGTTGCTCACCAGAAAAGGCTTTCTCAGCTGTGCTGAGTTTTCTTTCCGAACTCCCTCTATGTGGCTGGGACTCATAGCCCTCAAGCCCACATCTTTCTCTCTGTTGCCTACCCTGTGCAGTCTAGGAAGACACTCATTGTGCCAGCTTCCCCTGCAACTACAGGGGGTCATGTAATCCAGTTCTAATACATGTGAGGTCTAAAGAATGGGTGAGTTCTGACCACAGAGGGCAGAGCTGGCCCCCTTGCCTGGGCTTGGATGTCAACTCTCGTACTGATGATCACGCGATAGAAACACACAAATATGCTCCTAGGTAAGGGTCAGGAGAATGGGGATAAACATGAAGATGGTTGTAACATTAGCTCTCTAGAGGTCTGTTTGTGTGTTGAGGATAACTTAGTTTTTGGTAAAGTTAAAATGATGTACACTTTAAACATGAACAAAAAATATATTGTCGGTTGTGGACCCACTATTCAAAATTTGGTAATTACATGTGGTTCAACATATGGGCATCCATATTATACCTGGAAAATAAACTAGAGGAAGCTCTCCCACCCTTATCTCTGCACCTTCCTCCTGTCTAGGTGTTAGACCAAAGTGAAGAGACACACAGGGGTGAGAATCCATGCCTGCACTCATCTCTTTAGATACAGACAGCTGCGTTTGGATGCAACATGGCACAACAGCTTTGATATAAATGTTTATATTATTAAGAATAGAGGCCAGGCACAGTGGCTCACTCCTGTAATCCCACCACTTTGGGAGGCCGAAGCAGGCAGATCATGAGGTCAGGAGATCGAGACCATCCTGGCTAACATGGCGAAACCCCATCTCTACTAAAGATACAAAAAAATTAGCTAGGCATAAAGTAGCCGGGCGTGGTGGCGGGCGCCGGTACTCCCAGCTACTCTGGAGGCTGAGGCGGGAGAATCGCATGAACCCGGGAGGCGGAGCTTGCAGTGAGCTGAGATCGCGCCACTGTACTCCAGCCTAGGTGACAGAGCAAGACTCCGTCTAAAAAAAAAAAATTTCAGCAATAAAGCATATCTACTGACAACTTGGAGGATCTACTACAAGCCCAGGAAAAGACGAAAGGTGAACAAAAAGAGCCAACTCCACAGCCCCACAAACACTGCTGCACACACACCATGGGTCAGCCAAGTGAGAGGCTCAAGAACTCTCACACACGTTTGCCATTTATCAAAATGAACAAAAATAACACTGACTTGAAAAGACAACCTTATTATTATTATTATTTTTAATGAGCCCTACGTTCTCTCTGTTGCTTTTCATTGCAGTGGCTTTACAGAAGAGGGGAAAGAGGGAAGGACTGAGAGCTCTGATTGGCTGAAAAATGCCACAGACCATAAGGAAGCATTCTCAGGGCAAAACAAAACAGCTGCAAAGACTGTGTCAGTTTGCTTGTCTCACTCAACTTCAGACACGGACATCTGATATCAAATGACACTTTTCATGTATGATTTTCATTCTTCCTTTACCCAGGATGAAAAGAAAGGAAGGTTTGGCAGCTTTATTTTCTCCTATGAGCGCTGAACATGCAGTCTGTGGGGTCACAGGCATAGATATAGAGGGGATGGCAGAACCCTGACCAGCCTGACATGCCTCAGTGCCTGGGCACAGCTGCTGCCTGGCACACTATGGGTATTGACTTTATTAGGTAAAAAGCTTGACTTTGAGTCTCAATATTTTTTCAACTGGAAAAGGTAGATAATATTGAGCTATATAAAATCCTTTTGTAGGTCAAAACTGTTGATAGCAGCAGTTTCATACAGTTCAACCTAATCATTCCTTCCCTGCCTATGCACAGTTGTTTTTTTTGTTTTTTTTGTTTTTTTTTTTACAGGATCAAATGAAATTATTTACGTGAAGGTGCACAAAAAAAACCCTATGACTATAAAAACACCATTAACTTTATAAACTGGAACAGGAATTAGCGCTTCAAACTCTATACTCGCATCGCTTTATAAATGAAATCAGAATGGCTCTTTAAAAGGCAAATCCCGGACCCACTCAAAACTATCGAATCAGAAACAGGAAGACAAGGTGAGAAATAGGCACTTTGACAAGAGCCCCAGGTGATAACTCAAATTGGGAGAAAATTTTTTTTTCCAAGAAATAAATTGCCCCCTTTGGTTTGGGGTGGCTTTCTGCTGAGATGCAGGCTTTACCCAAGCCCATTTAGTATGCCTCCTTCCTCGACAAATAAGAGACATTATAAAGAACCCAGTGAGTGGTACAGTTTTCCTAATAAGCTGGCAAAATAACTCCAGGTGAAAGTCAGTAAAAATTAGCACAGTCACTAATTACTAGGAACTGATAAAACCTGATGCAGATGTTTTTTGCCATAGGGTGTAAAGCTCTCAGTAGTTAAGTCCTGAAGGTGAACCCAGATCCCCCGTGCAGCTGGGGCAGCTGCTGCATGCCCAGTCATGACTTACCCCTTAAGATGTAGTTCTGATAGTTCTGATCAGCCTCCGCTCCCACCTTGATCAAACATGTCAGACCTTCAGCCACTACAAATTCATGTACCAAATCCTTGTCATCCTGGCAGGAAAGAAAAAAAAAAAATACTTCAAATACTGTCCCTGTCCACCTTCCATCCCAGCTGTGCTGCTAAAAGTATGTACAAGCCTTTAAAGCCAGAATGGCCCCTACAGATTGCTCTACTCTATTCAAATGAAGCATCTCAACTGTTGCCAAAAGAATTTTACAACCAGTCCTCACATTGTCCTTTGCCAAAGACCAGTTATTGCCTTCTGGGCAATCTAATAAAGATAAGGCAAATGAATCTCCTCGCTGCCAGAAATATGGTGTCTTGTTTTTCATTCAAGAAACACCAGGCTGTACTCTTCCATGGGTCCCAAGGGTCTGGCCATGCGAAGCTTGCTGGTTTTTAACTACAGGAAACATTTGATTGCAGCAAAGACTATCAATCAGGTGAGGAACTCAAAGCCACTCCTGTGTTCCAAAGACAGTCCTTGGGACAGTAGTTACAGAAAAGGCTCTTGCAAGGGCTGAGAACCATGGAAAGCAGTTTATCCAGCCTCCAGTAGTTGTACTGCCTGCAGGACAAGCATGGAAGCAGGGTGCAGGATTGGCCATTAACCTGCAGCAACCATGCCATCCCTCAAAAGGACCACCTTGGCCGGCTTGCAGACCTGATCACAGAAGGCAGGACATGAAAGAAACCTCATGGGTCATCTCATCCAGCGGTTCTCAGACAGAAGTCTCCAGAGACCTATCAGCCAACAGAGACTGGCAGCAAGCGCATCACCTGGGAACTTGTCAGGCCCCACTCCTGCCCTCCTGATTAGGAATCTCTACAGGGAGGCCCTGTTTCTAGAGCTCAGACGGTTCTCACATTAGAATCATCTGGAGAGCTTTAAGAAGGACTAGAAAGCAGGACCTTACCCAGATGGATTTAATCCAAATTTCTGGGGTGGGGCCCAGGCTCTGCTATTAAATTCCCTAGAAAATCCTCAAGGGTTGCCTATTCAAGAACCACTGATTTAATGCTAGCTTTTCTTTACAGATAAAGACACTAAGACTCAGGAGAGGCAAAAGAAAAAAAAAAAAAAAATGTGGGCAAGATCACTTAACTCCATTCAGCCAGACCCAAGCCCAGTCATTTTTTCGTAGTACCAAGCTCTCTGAGAGAGATTTTTCCACCATTGTTTTCCTCAATTGAGACTGGAAGATTTCCTCAATTGGACAGTGCCTTGTCTCAAAGGCATCTAGGATAAAGCTGAAACATTCATCTTAAATGATCACAACAGAGCAAAAATAAAAAACCTCAGTGATGTAAATGGTAGAAAGCTTAATGGAATAATGAAAGGTTATCATTATAGGAAAAGTCAGCAACCATGGCTTATCTCCAAAAGAGAAAATGTAGATGAACTGGCATAATTCTCCTGTTCCTACATGAAATTAGCCCCTTATTTTGATTTTTATGGCATTTTTCAATTATATGGATGGGGGACCAGGTAAATGTGGGCAGACTCAGCAAAGGTTCCCTTTGAACCAGGAAAGAGCTCTTCAGGGTCAGAGCTGACTTGGGGGGAAGGGTGGGTGAGTGATGCCTGCGCCCTGAACGTAATGAAAGACAGCTGTGTTAACTCAGACTTCAAGATAATCATGGCTTTGGAAGAAAGAAAATGGGACAATATCATGAGTTTTTGGAAAATTACTTTACGCTCATATGTATAAAGGAAATAAAAAATAATTCTCTCTCCATCCATATCCTTTTCCACCAGCATATGTGAAAAGTGAACATTTAGATGAGCTCATGTCTAGTCAGAAAGTTTTTCCAAGCACGTAACAAATGTTTATTACTTTAACTAAAACTAGATTCACACATGACTTCATGGTGAAAAAGTGAGAACAAGCTCTCAAGAAACCACTCAAGCTAATCACTAATATTAATATACCAGAGAATTGACTGTCTGGCAAAGGCACTTGGAAAAAACACTGGACAGGCGAGACAGTGTTTATAAAAATCATTCAGAACTGAGACGTATGCACATATGTAGATAAGGCACTCAGGAAAGAGAAATTTATTGATAATTAATTTGGAAAAAATCTTCCAAATTGGCAATGTGCTAGATTTTACACATATATCCTAAAATATATGAGCATTAAGAAATGACTTTCAAAACACTGGTTTCAGGAAAGTGAAATCAAAATGTTAACACTGATAGGTGCTTATTGCTGCATTTCAGAATTTTCTGTAATGTCATATATTAAACTGTGATCATTTTTTAAATGCCTATTGGTCAAGGAATATTCAACCCAAAGAGATGACCAATGCCTCTGTTTTTCAGACACTTACAATCTGGTTTGGAAAAGAACGTCCACACCTAGAAAACACGAGAGATGATGGAGACGCCGACCCACGGGTATGGAAGGTGGTGATCCATGCCCAGACAGCACCGCTGCGTGTGTAATCCAGTTAATCCCCCCATGCGTCGCTGCCCTGTGGTCGAGTGCTGTTTTGTGCACCCGTGTGTGGTCTTCCAAACAGACTATAAACTTCTAGTAACAAGCACCTTCTTCCTTGCCTACACAGTGCCAACGAGGCTGTTCAAAAATATTTGTTTAATGACGGTCCCGGGAATTCAGAGAACAAACACTACAGAGTAAACTTGGTTGAAAGGATCTACAAGAGTCCAAGCATGTTTATTTTTTAATGTTTTCAATTGAGAGAACTTTAAACATATACAAAAGACAACAGAATAATCTCGTGAACTCCAGGTGCCAATCAACGCACACCAACCCTGTTTCATTGATCATCCTACCCCTTCCCCTGCCACATTAATCTGAAATGAGTCCCATACATCACATCATTTAATCCATAAACATTCCAATATGTATCTCTAAACTACAGGAACTCTTCTTAAAAATATGTACTCACAATAAAAAATACTTTTCATTATGAAATGTCTAGTCAGTGGCCACATATCCAACTCTCTCATAAATATTGGTTTTTTTTTTTTTTTTTTTTTTTTGAGACGGAGTCTCGTTCTGTGGCCCAGGCTAGAGTGCAGTAGCACGATCTCTGCCCACAGGAAGCTCCGCCTCCCTGGTTCATGCCATTCTCCTGCCTCAGCCTCCCGAGTAGCTGGGACTACAGGCACTTGCCACCATGCCTGGCTAATTTCTTTTGCATAAATACTGTTTTTCACAGTTTTATTAGGATCCAAGTAAGACTCATACATGGCATTTACTTGATATGACTCTTGAACATCTTTTAATTCAATGAGTTTTTTTCTTTCCCACTGGAATTTGTGTGTTGAAGAAACCAGATCATTTGTCCTGTAGAGTAGCCCACAGTCCGGATTTTGTTGGTTACACCCCTGTGGTATAGTTTAACGTGTGCCTCTGTCTTGAATCATTTACAAATAGTTTATTGCATATACAGGCATGCAGATCCAGAGGTGATTTTTTTGGCTTGACCACATCATCGATGGTAGTTTGTATTTCCATTGGGAGGCACGTAATACCTGGCTGAATCTCATGCTCATCATGTCAGCAGCTCTTGGGCCTCACCACATAGATCCATTAAATCATTCATTAGGGGCTGAAGGATGGTAATATTCTCATTCTGTTACTCCCTCTTGCTTATTAGGTAGAATATTTCTACAAAAAAGACTTCCCTTCAACTATTCAATCATCCTAAAATCCGTAAGTGACAAGGCAAAATAAATGTGAGATACTAAAACTTAATTCATCTCCAAAATAGTAAGCTAGTTCACTAGCATCTTTCACCTTTTTGTTTTGTTTTGTTTTCTGTGTTTTGTTTTTTTGTCAATCCATTGTTATTTTGTAGTGTCATTATGAACTCAGTACAAACTTAGTATGTTTTAATCCAGTGCAATTATCACCCTTATTGATGCTCACTGTCCCATCTTTGGCCAGCCAGTGGGAGACCCTTCAACTTGCTTCTGAGTTCTTTCGGAAATAATCCTAGACTATTCGATAGTTTTCTTGCTCTCTGTATAAGATGCTCCAAGTTAATTAGTTTATTTTATTACATTTCCTACTCCAGACTTGGAATCAGCCACTTCTCCAAGGTGTTCTGGTTCCTTTTGATGTTTCAGACCACAATCTCATTGCTAGTGGTGCTTTTTGCTAATGAATTATTGCTTCTAGCTTTTTTTTAAAAAAATTATTATTTGCTTAAGATAATATACATGGGTTCATTCTGATATTTCCAATTAAATTCAGGAACACAGAGTTGTTAAACTTAAGAATCCTAATTTTTAAGAATGTGTAGAATGACAATTAGAATCTCACACACACACCAGTCTCAGAATAGTAATACCAACACCATCATCACCAATAGGATTATTGTAAACAGTTTTGTTGTGGTTGTGGATTTTTTGGTGGTTCTTTTTGTTCTTAGGGTATATCTAACTAACACTGAACAAATAACAGTGTTTTAAAGTCATTTGGAATAGCTATTAGCTGTGTGGCTCTGCCACCAGCTCTCTATCAGGTGTGAGAGAAGTCAAAGCTGAAGAATGGAGACAAGAGGCAGGCTGATAGAGGCTGACAGACTAAATGAGGAAGGTGGAGGAGTGCTGTGAGCATGGCCCTCTGGTGGCATAGAAACAGTCTAGCCCAACTGCAGTTGGGGATCTGAGCCCAAGAAGAGGGCATAATGGAAGGTGAAGTTTTGTTGTGTTCAGCTACGTATCAGGAAGACACACGTGGATACTCTGAAGTGGAGTTTTGGGAAATTAATTAGTTAGCACAGAAATTAGAGACAGGAAGGACTGAAGACAGAGACATCTGCTAGAAGACAATTCAAGTTACCCAGTCCATTCATTTATAGTTTAAGTGGTACCAGATACTATGCTAGGCACAAAAGGCGTGGCGATGAACCCCAGTGAGCTCACAGACTACCAGACTCAAGACAAGTGCTTTGAAGTATCTTAAGTTCCATACAGTTTGAGTATCCCTTATCCAAAATGTCTGGGACCATCAGTGTTTCAGAGAACATTTACATGTACATAATGACATATCTTGAGGATGGAACCCAAGTCTGAACATGAGATTCATTTAGGTTTCATACAGGTTTACATATAGCATGAAGGTAATTTTGTACAATAGTTTAAATAATTTTGTGCTTGAAACAAAGTTTGTGTGAATACTGAATCATGAGAAAGCAAAGGTGTCACTATCTTAGCCACCCACATGGGTGATTTGTGCTAGTTTGGCATCACCACCATTCCTGACTCTGAATTTATACGCTACCAATATGCAATCATTTTCTTACACTTATTCACACTTAAGAGAGAAAAAGATGACATGCCACTTATACAACGAAAAAACATAACATGTTCCGGATAACTAAGTAGTACAGTGGCATCACCAGAATGCCTGTCTCATCTGCTACAGTCTCCCCCTACAATGTTGTGTTTTGATTAAAAGGCTACTATACACTATATTTTATTTTGGGGGGTGAGGATAAACATCAAAAGTAGTTGAGGGACAAGAAGTGGGTCCTCTAGGGATGAGGAGGCATTCTTCTGGATAGTCTTTTAAAAATGTTTTCTCCACAATCATCTGCCTCATTAACAAGAGTTTTTGTCTTAGAAATCTTTGCTTTTATAAACTAACATGATTTCTTCAAAACATGTTCTGTTTTGAATGCACACTGATCTACACTTCAGTAAGCCCATCGCATATTTTTGCCATGTCATCTCTAGGCACTTATTCTACAGTGTTATCTTCATCATCATTTACACAAGATCACCTTGATTCAGAAACATTTTAGCTATTTCAATTCACCATTGGTTCACGAATGAACAACTGGGGCCTCTTCATCAATGTTAAAAACTTCAATATCCACTTCTTCCAGCTCACTGATGGACTCTGAAGATAAACATGCAAACAATTTCTGTATTTATAAGGAGGTCAGACATCATTTTCTTCTCACTTGACATACAGAATCCTTCAAAGCCACCACTTGTTCACCATCATCACTAAACACCGTCACAGGTTAGAGATTGTGCCAGGCATGCACAGCTGTGTCTTTAGTCACTATGTTTCCAGTGTTGGCAGCAGTATATCCTTCATGCTAAACATCCTTCATGCTAAACTGCTTTTGAAAACTTCACTGCTGCTAGCATGCTGTTCAAAAAAAGTGTTTTTAACATTTATTCCTCATTGATCTAAGAATATCCTTTATTAATGGATCTAAGAATTGATTCCTCATTGACCTAAGAATATCCTAAATTAATGAAATTACATTTGAGGGAAAGTACATGGCACAATCATTATTTTTTTTGAGAATTTCAGCTGGAAGATGAACAGAACAGTCAAGGAAAACAAAGTTTTGCCATCATCATCTAGTCCAGCTTCCCTGAAGTGAGCACAAGCCCCCAGTACAAAATGTTTATGAAACTAATCAGAAAAGATGATATGGTGATCCATGGCTTTTTGTTAGCATAATAATGAAATGGTAAGAAATGCATTCCTTTGAAACAGTGAGGATGTATTTGCTTAGCACAGCAAAATTTCATTTATGTGTGCCTGCGACATTAGCACAGCCCAACACGGTTATTCTGTCCTTGGCACCCGTAATTCCCACAGGAGCTATCTCCTCAGCTCTAGGCAGTGTCTTTCAGGGGCTGTAACCACAAACAGTAATGTTTTTTCATTCACATTATAGACATGTTCTGGCATCAAATTTTCATCAGCAGTGACCCTGGCAAACTTGTCAATGAATTTCTCCACTGCTTTGTGGTCAGCAGAGCTTTATCACCACGAATCTTTAAAAATTTAATGTTGTGTCTTTTCTTAAATTTCTTCAATCAGCCTGTTGAAAATATGCAGCTCCCTTCCATTTTCAGTTTATGATAGATCTTTGCTTGTTATGTGATCAGCATACCATTAAGTGGCATGTGTTCACTGCATCAATGATGGATCCACTCTATACACAATTGAGATCTTCACTTTTAGCTTCATGCAATGTTCTCCTATTTTTCAGTAACTTCTGCTCATTGCTTTCTGCACAGAACTTCAACAGTTTATCCTTCTGTTTCTTCAGGTCATCTATGGTGATCATTCTAACACCATACCCTTCTGTAAGACAGTTCACACTTACACCACTGCCCAGTTTCTCCAACAGCTTCACTCGGTGCTATAGATAAACAGATATGACTTCTCGTTTTTATCACTGTTACCTAAGGAGGTATCTGCATGCCTTTTGGACATTTTCAATAATACCTTTATACCACAGAGCACAGAATAAGCAAACACACACAATGAGTAATGCATATATGTCTTGGACCATGTGGGCATTGTGGGGAACCTCCCATTGGTGTGTCCAGCCTTCACACATGCCATTTTATTGCCCTTTGTGGGCATGCTTGCATGGAGGAATCTGGGCATGGGTGGAAAATATATATCACAGCTGAAAGCTGGCGGGAAGGTCTTTTTCCCTTGGGAATGCTGAATAAATCATGTGTTGTGAGCCTGCACTTTGACTGTGACCATCACATGAGATCAAGTGTGGAATCTTCTGCTTGTGGCATCATGTCAGGACTCAAAATTTTTCAAATTTTGGAGCATTTCTAATAGATTTTCAAATTAGGGATCTCAACCTGTACAACAGGTAAGCACAGGATACTTTTAATGGTATTTGGTGGAACCCTAACTAGGGTGAGTGATCATTCTAAGAGGGCATCCCTGAGAGGGCATCCCTAGCAGGAAGATACCAGAAGGAAAACTGAGAAACATATAGATTGGGTGTGGGGTAGCAAAACATTCTGGGATAGAAATTGTAGGTCCAGGCCAGGCGTGGTAGATCACACCTATAATCGCAACACTTTGGGAAGCCTAGGTGGGTGAATCACCTGAGGTCAGGAGTTTGAGACCAGCCTGGCCAATATGGTGAAACTCCATCTCTACTAAAAATATACACATTAGCCAAGCGTGGTGGTAGATGCCTGTAATCCCAATTACTCAGGAGGCTGGGGCAGGAGAATCACTTGAACCTGGGAAGTGGAGGTTGCAATAACCCAAGATCATACCATTTTACTCCAGCCTGGGTGACAGAGCAAGACTCCATCTCAATCAATCAGTCAATAAGTTGTAGGTCCAGGGCAAAGGTGTAGAACAGAAAGGGCATGCCTTACTTTTGGAGTACAACTTCAGGAGGAATTCAGGTTGTAGCCAAGGACAGAGAGGTGGGCAGCAGAGGCCAGATCAAGAAGGACTTCCACGTTATGCTGAGAAATTCAGATGTAACCCAGAAGGCAGCATGGAACCAAGAAGACAGTAACTCCCTCTGGTGGGAAGCTAAGAATGGACTGAGTTAGGGAGGACCAAACACACACAGCACCATGAACAGATGCTGCAATTTTCCAGGAGTGAACCAAGGCAGACCTCTAAACCCCGAGGCATTTCTGAGGTATGCAGTGTGGTGAAGCAAGGGTGCACCAGGTTCAAACCCATGGCTGTTGGAAGAAAACAAAGAGGACTTGTCTCCAGAAATGTCAACACACAGAAGGGACTCTGTGGTATGACTGAACACAGTGAAGTAAGAATGCGACAAGAATGTGTGGACGGGACAGATATGGGGCCTGTCCTTTTGCCTATTCCCTCTCAAACAGGTAGAAATCCACTCGGGCTCTCACTGACAACTATCACTGACAAAGATAATCTTTTAAGGATGTAGATGAAATGGGAATTGAAAAGAAGTAGAATGTAAACTAGAATCCAAAATCCTAACAGAAGGAAAACAATGAACCTAGACAGACGGAAGCTCAATGCAAAGGCCATCTTCTCCATGAATCCATCTCCTGAGATGCAAGCTGAATGCAAAGGCCATCTTCTCCGCGAATCCATCTCCTGACCCTGCCCTCACACGGCTGATCATCTTGGATATTGTCTGCACACCTGTCCTAGTCCACTTCATTATGCTGGTGACTTTCTCAGGGGAGGAATGGAGGGAAGGCTTAGGAGGCAAGGATACTATGGAATCCAAGACAGATTTGCACAGGTACACAAGGGGGCATAGCCACAATAGCATGGTTTATAACAGCAGAACACTGGACATTAACCAAACCACCTGCCAATAGAAGAATGAACAAAACAACTTGTGTTTTATTCATCCAATGCAACCCTCAATCAGAGCTACATCAGCTATGCCTACATCTATCTCATTCTCAGTAAGCAGAAGTAGGATATATGCAACATGATCACATATGTATACAGTTCATACAAAAGAATATCACATATTGTTGGTTAACATTTACCATTAGGAAACACGCATGTGGGGGTAGAGTGGAAAGAGGTTGGTTAGGATGGGGGAGCAGAACACAGGTCTTCAGTTATACCTTGAATAGGCTTTGCACACGTATGTTTACTGCAGCACTATTCACAATAGCAAAGACTTGGAACCAACCCAAATGCCCATCAATGATAGACTGGATAAAGAAAATGTGGCACATATACACCATGGAACACTATGCAGCCATAAAAAAGAATGTCATGTCCTTTGCAGGGACATGGATGAAGCTGGAAACCATCATTCTCAGCAAACACAGGAAGAGAAAACCAAACACCACATGTTCTCACTCGTAAGTGAGAGCTGAACAATGAGAACACATGGACACAGGGAGGGGAACATCACACACCAGGGCTTGTCAGTGGATGGGAGTCTAGGGGAGGGATAGCACTAGGAAAAATACCTAATGTAGATGATGGGTTGATGGGTGCAGCAAACCACCATGGCACATGTATACCTGTGTAACAAACCTGCACATTCTGTACATGTACCCCAGAACTTAAAGTATAATAATGAAAAAAACAAAACAAAACTAGAAGTAAATATGGAAAAATATGTGATAAAGTTGCCTTTACTTTTAATTGTGTTTGAAGTATTTGACGTGATAAAAATTACCAACTGATATTATGACCTAATTTATATTGTAATCTAAAGATAAATATTGTAATCTAAATTTGTCCTTCCTTTTCATAATAAGTACAGGTAGAAGCTTGCCTGTATCTAATTTCACAGCAATGTAAAAACAGGTAAGTACTTATCTTTTTTCCTATTTACCTGAAATATCTGCTTCAGGGAGAAAAGGGCCCTTCTCAAATCTCGTCCACTGGAGTTGTATAGTTTTTCTGAAATAAAGAATATAACATATAAATTAATTCAACTGACTCAATTGACAGTGAAAACACAGAGAGGATACGAATGATAACAAAACTACCCCTGGAAAGGTAATGAAAGCCAATTCATTTCACCCAGGATACAGACCTTATCCCCAACCATAAGGAGAATGTTGCATATACATACCTGGTGTGTGACAGGTGGCACGAAAGAATGTGTGGATGGGACAGATTTTGGGCCCGCCCTTTTGCCTATTCCCTCTCAAACAGGTAGAAATCCACTCTGGCTATCACTGACAACTATCACCTAGAATTTTCACCCTCATCTTCCATCCTTCCTCTCTCCAGATCTCTATTTCCAGCTGTTTGCAGACTCTATTTTCCAGTTTATAGACTATTTCCACTTGATGGCCAACTATACCCAGAAAAATCCATGCAGCTGGAACAGAATCCATCCTTCTACCTCATGCCTCCCTTGCCTTACAGGCCCTGCACCCCGACGCTTTCTGCATCTCCTGTTTCTAGGGTGTGCTGGCTGCCTTGAGCACTCCTCAGGTCCTAGAGTTCCCTAGGCAGCACGGGAGACCCGAGGGCAGCATGGTAGCTCTATGGACTAGCTGGCTCCTTCTAGGTGCATGAGGGCCTCTGGGCAGGAAGCCAGTGTTAGCTCTGCCTGGGCCTGAGTTCTCACTCATGTTCAAGGATGGTCCCGGCCATGGGCAAGGCAGATGAAAGATCCCAGTCTTAGAATTCTCCGGCTGAAGATGGGCTGACTTCCATAAGCCCACTGTTGAGCAGTCACATTTCAAATATACAAGTTAGGCCAGGCCTCATGAAGAAGGAGGTGAGCTAAACACAGGGCCCATCCTCCAGAGGTCACCACACAGCTGGAGAGACAGACTAGGATGCCACAATTACTAGCTGGTCAGAGTGACGGTGCTGCAAGGTGCTGAAGACACACAGGAGGGAGTCCTGCTCCGATATATAGGACACCAGGGAGCACAGATCCTGCTCAGCCTCCCAGCACCCACACTTGATTCTGATCCAGGTGGCTCAGGTGTGCATAGGGTTGCATTCCTAACCCCCAATGCCAGACTTTTCCAATAGAATCACACAATGCAGGTTTACTGAGCACCTGCTGGGCACAGTTCTAGGCACTAGGATACCACAGTGAAGAATGGAATTATCAGGAGCAAAGGTTAAGTAATCAGACTGCCTGCATTCCAAACCTGGTATCGCCACTTACTAGCTATGTGACCTTGAACAAAACACTTTATGTCTCTAAGCCTTGGATTCTCCATCTGTAAAATGGGAACAGAGAATATGAAAGGAAAATGGGTTCTGTGTTAAATTAAGCATGTATATTATGGAGAGGAATGCAAAATACCATTTAAAATGCTTAGATAGAATAAAAGCATTCAAAGCAATGTCACATTGTTGGCCAGCCACCTTGGGCTTCAATTCTAGCCTAAAGGGATACAGGACAGAGCCACATTCCCCTCTTGTGCAAGTGGCATGGAATAAATGGCCCCACAAGAATCTGCAGACATCTAGTGACAGAAAGGATATGCTGATTTTTCACAGTGGCCCAGGAAGTGGATAGGCCCCCATCTGAGAGAGATTTGAAAGGACACAGTTAGGTAAAGCTCAGTGTTTGCTCAGCAGTCATTTCTTCAAAGGCCTCCCTACCAGATATATTGCCTTCTGGCAAAGAACACAAGGGTCCTGTGGACACTCCCACTTGATGACATCACTTTCCCGTTTAAACTCTTCAGTGGCCGCCACTGCAGCAAGAAAGAAATCCAAAATCCTTTGCATGGTCTGCCAAGCCCTCGGTCACACAACCCCCTCCTTTGCTGTATTACAGACACTGTGGTTTTCTCTTACGTCCTGGGGCAGTCCAGGCTCCTCCAAACTCACAACTTAATACATATTGCTGCTAAGTGGCAGGGGCAAGATGCTGTGGGGTGGGAGTCTGGGGGGTGGTATGTGACTCCAAAGATTCCCTGTTGTTTGACCACTATGGAATCTACCACCTCTAAACACAATATGCAGCCCACAAACACTTGCTCATTATGAGTTCTGATTAAGAGAAAAACGTATCACCTTCCTAAAAAGTAGGAGCCTAGAAAGCTCCAGAGGAATCAACCATCCCCAATCTGAACATCTAATTCATCTCTCATTCTAAGAAACAAGGCCCTGGTGACTCTCAGGCTGACCTCTAAAGAGTTTGTGTGGCCTCAACATATGAGTAATAAATAGAGTAAGTTTCCCACTGCATCACGCCTGGAGTAGAACACTGGTCTCTGGGGAGATCTCACTTCTTCCAGCTTTCACAGCTAACATCTGAGAATCCCCAAATCCCAGAGAAACAGACTTTGTTTTTTGCCAATACTACTTCTAATAAATAAGAATAAAACTATCAAGTGAAAGCATGGGCCATGTGTACCACCAAAGAAGTGGACCAGATTGATCCTATCCAGGAAGAACAACAGTAGAAAAGAGTCAATTCCAGGTAATTCTTAAAGCAATAGGCTGCCAGGCACTGTGGCTCAGGCCTGTGATCCCAGCACTTTGGGAGGCCGAGGCAGGCGGATCACTTGAGGTCAGGAGTTCAAGACCAGTCTGGCCAACATGGTGAAACCCTGTCTCTATTAAAAATACAAAAATTAGCCAGGCCTGGTGGCACAGGCCTGTAATCCCAGCTCCTTGGGAAGCTGAGATGGGAGAATCTCGTGAATGTGGGAGGTGGGGATTGCAGTGAGCTGAGATCACATCACTGTACTCCAGCCTAGGTGACAGGGCAAGAACCTGTCTCAAAACAAAAACAAAACAAAACAAAACAAAACAGCAACAGGCTTGCATTAGACCTTCTTACTTGTCAGCAGATGACAAGCAGAAATATGTCATAAGTAGACTCAAAATATCACAGTTAAAGTCTCTTTTAGTTACTAGTGACATACTATCACTTCTGATTCATCTAAATGAAGATCATCACTAGTTGTGTTCTGATCGTTAAGGTTTTACTACTTGGTGCTGTAGTCAAAATAATCAGTTTTTAAAATACAAATTAAATATTAGTAGAAAAAAATCAGCTGAGAATGACTGCTAATATTTTGTTGAAGATTTCTGCATTTACAGTCATAAGGAACACTGGTTTATAGTGTCTTTTCTTACAATGGTGTTGATATTGAGACAGTGCTAATCTCGTGAGTTGAGAATACTCCTTCCCCTTCTGCTTTCAGAAAGGATTTGTTTAGACTTTGTGTTATTTATTCAATTTCTTCATTAATATAGGGCTATTCTGATTACCTCTTTCTTCTTCAATAAAGTTTGTTAATTTGTGTCTTTCAAGGAATTTGTCCATTTAAGTTGTTACATGTATGGGCATAAAGTTGTTCATATACTCTGTCATCCTTTTATTAACTGTAGCAATGTCCTTTTATACCTGGAATTGGTAATTTGTGTCTTCTATTTTACTCGATCAGTCTGACTAGAAACCTATCCATTTTATTTTAGCCTTTTTCAAGTATCAGCTATTGATTTCATTAGAAGTTTTTTCCCACTGTTCTTCTGATTTCTATTTCATTATTTTCTTTCTTCTGTTTGCTTTGAGTTTAGTTTGTTCTTCTAGCTTCTTCAGGTAGAAATTTAAATGATTTGAGATCCGTCTTGTTTCTAATAGAAGTATTTAATGCTATAAGTTCATCTCTAAGTACTGCTTCAGCTGCTTCCTGTAAATTTTGATATGTTGTGTTTTCATTTTCATTTATTTGAAAATTTTATTAATATTGAATTCAGAGGGGAATAACTTAACCTTGTGATTTTTTTTGACCCATGATTTATTAAAGTGTATAGTTTCCAAATATTTAGAGATGTTCCAAATATCTTTCTGTTACTAATTTCTAATTTAATTTCTTTGTGGTCAGAACATATACTTTATCAAATCTTTTAGTTTATTAAGGCTTATTTTATGGCCCAAAATATGGCTTATCCTGGTGAATGTCTCATGTACACTTTAAAAGAACATGTATTCTGCTGTTATTGAGTGGCTGTTCTATAAATATCAAATATCCACTAGATCAAATTTAATAATAGTGGTGTCCAGGTCTTCTATATTCTTACAGACTTTCCATTTACTTGTTCCATAGATAGTGTGAAAGGAGAGTTGAAGTCTCCAACTATTATAGTGGATTTGTATATTTCCTATTTCATCTGTATGAGTTCCTGCTTTAGGTGCTTTGAAGTTCTGTTGTTAGGTATGCTTACATTTGGGATTGTTGTGGCTTCTTTATTGACCTTTTACTGCTATGTAATCTCTCCCTTCATTCCTGTCAATATTCCTTGTTTTAAAGTCTACTTTTCCGATATGAATATGGCCATCTTGGGTTAGTGAATGGTGTATCTTTTTCCATCCTTTTATTTTTAACCTATCTATGTAGAATTTCTTATAGATATACTTGCATCTGGCTTATATGCAATCTGACCATTGTCTTCTAGTTGCTATGCATTCACTGCATTTTTAACCTCTATGACATCACAACTTACTCTTCAGTGGCACTAGAACTAAAGACCTCAGGGAGGTTCTGACGTCATCTCAAACTCTTTGATAAAAAGCATTCTTCTACAAATGCCAAAGACATCTCCCAGTGGTGCCAAAAATCCCTCCTCTTTTTTGCCAAGTGTCATTTAATTAAAATAAACTACGATTTCTAATTGAGGAGTAAGTACTCTTCATTCCAAATATCTTTAATTTTCAAAACAAAACCTTTACAGTCATTTGTTTAAATTGTCTATTTCAAAGAAAACTGAGTAAGAAAATATGTAGTACTGTTCCCAAATAATGATTTTGTTGTTTTAAGCAAGAGAATTCTCACTACAGACTTTAGAGATTCACAAATGTTAATGTGGTTTTGTTTTTCAATATTGAAGCTCAAAAGAACAGCTAATCTATAGGAAAATATTATCCCTTAAAATGCTTTTCTTTTTAATTCCCTATGGTATAAAGCACCAGACAAGGTCTCGATCAGAAATCCTACCATGTGGCATCTGTTACATTGTAACTTTTTTTAATCCTTCATACAAATGGCTGGCAGTGATATTTCATTTTTTTGACAGATACCTTCTCCTGAGCTACTGCAAACCTTTGATATTTATAAGCATTCAATATTTTAACAAATGTTATTCATTAGTCTCTGTACCACATGAGAGCAATACTAGAGTCATCATTATGAAATAAAAATAACAAAATATTTATTTAAAGGAATATTACTCTGGAGTACCGTCTTTGGAAAGACAATTCCATAATACATTCTCTCTCTACAAACAACAATACTGTGGTGTAAAATGAAATCATAGTGCTTTATTGAAATTCAAAGTTGACTGTTATGTTTAAAACAGTGGTACCAAAAGGCCTCTCTGCCTAATCTATCTTACTCTGTTGATTCATAACATACATTTTAAGAGACACCTCAGTCTACCTAGAGGCTTAGGAAGGATTAAGATGCAGGATGTTTGTAAATGACATATAATTTGTCATTTTACAAAAGGTACAATTTCTGCTGGTAGAAGAGAATCCAGCAGGCATTTCACTATGTCAGACATCATGCCCAAACCAGCAACTTTGATGTGACAGCCCTTTGATGTGGTTCAAGAGAGGCCCACACAGGCCAAAGGAGAAGCACTTCCTCCCACAACCCAGTCCTGGGTTCCTTGCTGCAGGACTAACAATGCCATGGGAGGTGTCGTCTGGAGCTTTATCTGCCAGGTAACATTCCAAGTTCAAGAAACGAGGCTTTCCATTTGTGTTGCATCCAAGTTTCACCACACAGAAACTTCACCAAGGTTGTGCAGGCCTCTCCTTCAGCTGAGATTAGAATGTGAAGGGCTCACCCAGGAACGGTACCTGGCCTGCCAGATTCCCAAGGATATTCTTTACATCACTCTTGGATCCATATCCTATGGAACTCCAATCACCACTTCTGTAGAAGCAGCCTGTCTACGTGGATTCAGGTATTTTCAGTCTGGGTTACGTAGGTGTGTGCAAGGATTCCTCGAGGTAGGATGACTGACAGATGTCATGCTCCCTAGTTCTGCAATCCAGTTCTCTACACTGCAGGCTGTGCTCGCTGTGTGGGTCTCCCACATGTACATGTGTGTCTGTGTGTGTGCAGATGCATGTGCACATATGACTTCAATCTGTGGTTGGCACAGCCTAGTTGCAGGTCCACTGACCCTCCAGCTACCTGCAATACACTGTATAGACTGTCCTAACAGCTCCTGAATCTCATGGAAAGGAATTCAAGTGTGCCCACTGCCTGAAAATCAGGCAAAGCAAAACGAAGTAGATTCCACATGTGGTGCAGAAGGGGGCTGGAGACGACCCTAAGCCAGCAGGAGGGCAGCTGCAGAGGCTTCACCTATATATGAATCTCAAACTTTTCCCATGAGCTCGCAGAGATTCTCCTTGCTCCTCTTTGCTCACCTTGGCCATGATCACATGTCAGTGAGGGTGGTACGGCTCCAATCAGGGGAGGTTGCAGGGGAACAGATGGTTCCTGCCATCCCAGACTCAGCTAGAGAGCTCTAAATCAGAGCATCAAGGAAAAAGAGGTGCCTGAGCAACCAAGAGATTACACGTGGGTCCCTTCCTGGTGAATGTCAAAAAAGCATAAAAAGGCCGGGCACAGTGGCTCACACCTGTAATCCCAGCACTTTGGGTGGCCAGGGCCAGGAGATCACTTGAGCCAAGAAATCTGAGACTAGACTGAGCAACCTGGCAAAATCCTGCCTATACAAAAAAAAAAAAAAAATTAGCCAGATGTGGTGGCTCGCGCCTATAGCCCCAGCTACTCGGGAGGCTGAGTGGGAGGACTGCTTGAACTCAGGCGGTCAAGGCTGCAGTGAGCCGTGATCATGCCAATGTACTCCAGCCTTGATGACACAGTGGAGGTGACAGGGCTGTCACATCAAAGTTGCTGGTTTGGGCATGATGTCTGACATAGTGAAATGCCTACTGGATCATCTTCTACCAGCAGAAATTGTATTTCTTTCTCAAAAAAAAAAAAAAAAAAAAAAAAGTTTAACTGTAAAACTCAAAGCAGAAATGTGGAGCTGAGATCAAACTGGAGTCATTAGGATTTGCCTTTCTCCTGAAGCTCTGGGACTGCCAGGTGGGAGGTGTGCAAAGAGGTCCCCCCAGGACAGCCCCAAGGGCTGGCCAGTAGCCAATGAGAACTAAGGCTGCAGAAGGTCCTGGGGAAGAAGTAGTGCTGACTGCTGATTCCAGCAGCTGGGGAGAAGCTGGGGGCAGGCTGATTATACATCCCTTACTTTTAGGTTAAGTACAGCTTGCGTTTGGCCAATAAATAAATGAAGAAATATATGCATTTATTCTCCCACCACTTCCAAATTAAATCTGCCTGGGGTATAATCATTTGGGTAGCATTAGCCTTTGAGTAAATGCAATTAGAAGCCTATCTTTGGTAACAACAAGAAGGTGTAATCAGAACATTATTTGTGGAAGTCTTTGGAACTGCCCCTCTATCCTTTCTTGCCATGTTTTTTGCCTTTTAAAATGAACTACGTCCCTTTAATAGTTGCAATCACGTATGATATTGTAAACTAGCTCTACAAGAGTAGAGGGCAAAGCATAGGAGACCCCTGGGGACCATTCCTGCCTTGCCTCAAAACCCCTGTATGGCCCATAAAGATCGCTGCTGAAAAGTACAGCCAAAGGGGTGCTATGTTCCCTGTTCAGCCAAGAGCACAATGAAGAAAACTTCAGTGTGTGGGGAAAGAAAGACCAGAACATTAATTGGAAGGGCCCAGTGAGAAAAATGAGAACCAATTTACATCAGTGAAAGAATATATAGGGAGGAACCAAAATCCCCTTTGAGAAGGGAAGTAGGGGAGTGAAAGATACATGTACAGTATCATGCTTTGGGGCCTACAAAAATCGCTGACTATGAGACTAATAATTACAGCACACGCTTCTCTCATCAGGTGTCAAACACATTAACCAAGCTCCCAGTGGGAAAACCTGGACCAGGACCCCAGAGCCTCTCCTCTGCTCAGGAGGGACAATAACTTTCCTTTTTCCCCTGGGCTGCAAAGTATACCACATTTCAAGAGATTTATTCATAGGCGCAATGTCTGGGCCTACATTGAAAGTCTGTTGGCAGCAGCTACTGATGATACAACCATCATGGTTTTTCATGATGCAGAGGCTTCACCTATATATGAATCTCAAACTTTTCCCATGAGCTCACAGAGATTCTCCTTGCCATGAGAAATTAGCTTCTTATCTGCCAGGCATTTAGCTGTGTGCCATCTGCTCTTTAGACACCAGTCAGAGAGAGCCAGGAAGCACACAACCCAACTTACTATCAGCACTAAGTGAGGCAAGAGAATTGGACTCTAGACCTTCTTCTCATCAACTCAAATGTGCCACATGACAAACAAATCCCCA
Organism: Chlorocebus sabaeus; assembly: GCF_047675955.1. Taxonomy (NCBI): domain Eukaryota; kingdom Metazoa; phylum Chordata; class Mammalia; order Primates; family Cercopithecidae; genus Chlorocebus; species Chlorocebus sabaeus. The sequence continues at coordinate 46,535,657 of NC_132921.1, forward strand.
GGAAGCATGGCTCATTTCAACCTGCAGCCTCACTCCATTATTACCTGCTGATGTTTTAAGGAGAAAATGTGGCATTGTGAAAACTTTATTTTACAGTGAAAAAACTGCTGGGTCAGACTTTGAAAATCTTATTTTCCAGTGATTTTGAAGCTTGTTGGAGTTATGGCCTCCATATACAAGCTGTAAAAAAAAAAAAAAAAAAAGTTCAGATACACAAGATTTTAATACAGTTTCAGGGATATGGATGCCCAGAAACTTCCTGTGGTCTTTCAGGACATTCTATGAACTGCAGGGTAAAAATCATTGATCTAATCCAACATCTTCATTGAACAGGTGAAGAAATGTAGGCAGAGAGGTGCCATAGATGCTGGCCCCAGAGCTGGGACTGGAGGCTCAAGGAAATGCGAAAGAGTAACTGAAAATGGCTAACAGAAATTGAATTGACTATATGATGTGATTGTACAATAAAAATAAGGTAAACAACCGAGCCACTGAAACTCACTCACATCCTAGCCATGACATTTATGCCACCGTGTAAATTCAGAGACAAAACACACACATGCCAAGCAAAGGCTTTGCTTTTGAGAAGTCTGACTTATCCCTTTTGTCTGTGGGGATGACTGTGAGTAGTGGAGGCTTGAGGTACCCCCCAGTTAGCCTGAGGATGAGGAGGCTACACGTGAACAATGACAAGGTCGTGAGACCTGGTAAGACATAAGGCTGCTTAAGAACTTATTGAAATCCCAATTCCCTTGGATTACAATCACATTTTAAATACTTATGAGTACATAAACCCTACAATAGTCTTAATGATTATCTACTAAATAGGCGCTATGCTGAGCATGAGGTTATAATTGTAAATGAAGACAGTCTCAGTCATTGGTTTATCAATTGTAACAAAAGTACCACATTCATGCAAGATTTTACTAATGAGAAATTGGGGGAGGTTGAGGGGATATATGGGAACAAACTTTTGCCCAATATTTTTTTCCGTAAAATTTGGCCTATTTGGGGAGACAGACATGTCCACAAACCATGGCAATGTCATGTGAGAAGGTGATGGTAACACTAAGGATTCCCAGAGGAAGGAGTGGCAGAATCCGTGAGCCTGGGGCTAGAGAGTGGAGGTTCAGATGAGGTGACATGGAACAAAATGAACCACAGTGAGAAATGCTGTGCAAAGAGGGAAATGGAGGAAGAGAAAATGTGTCCCCAGAATCTAATATTTCAATAAATGATTTAAGTTTTAAGACCATGTGGAAGACTGGAAAGAACACGGGAGGATCAGATATCATCCAGATTCCCAACTCCCTCAACATCTGGCCTGGTCACAGCTTTACAGGTTAGCCAAACCCAGGAACATTCTGGAGTCTTGCTTTCTGTAAATAGGCCCGGCCTCCCAAACACACAGCCCTACTCTACTATGTTAATTTGGACACACTGTCAAAGAAGATGTGAAAATCATATCCATATTCAGAACTGCCAAAACTTCAAAGCATCCAAGATGCCCCCCTCCCAGTAGGTGAAGATACACAAACTAGTACATCTATACAATTGAGTGTTTATTATTCATCAATAAAAATAAATGAGTTGTCAAGCCACAAAAAGACAAAGAAGAAATATAAATGCATACTGATAAGTGAAAGAAGCCAGTCTGAAAAAGGCTACATACTACACATACATAGTCAACTCCATGACATTCTGTAAGTAGCATAACCGTGGAGACTGTAAAAAGATCAGTGGTTGCCTGGGGTTTGGAGGGGGGAGGGAAGGATGAACAAATGGTCCACAGGGGATTGTTTGGCCAGGGAAACTCTTATTCTGTATGACACTGTAATGGCGGATAGTACCATTATACATTTGTCAAAACCCACCGAATATACACCATAAAGAGTGAACTCTAATGTAAACTATGGACTGCACTTAATAACTATCTACCAATATTGGTTTATCAATTGTAACAAATGTATCACATTCATGCAAGATGTTACTAATGGGAAATTGGGGAAGGTTGAGGGGGTATATATGGGAACAAATTTTTGCCCAATATTTTTTTTCTGTGAAATTTAAACTACTCTTCCCCAAAATGAAGTCTGCTTAAAAAATTATGTCCAAAGGCAAGCCCACAGGAAGTGGGAGAGCCCCCAGGCTCACGGAGGACATAACTCTTTACAACCCCTTCTGCAAACACATGCAGCCCCAGGCCTGGGACTTGGCATTTTCTGCCATGAATCATTGCTCATCTGTTCATGCACACTTCTGTGATCTCCCCACACCAGGGCCAGCTCTCATCCACAGTGGTTTCCCTCCAGCCCCTGGCAGTGTCTGGCTGGGGTAGGTGCTTGGTGTTCGTGACTGATGGGCAAGTGCATGTGTTCTAAGGCCTGGGTTAACCTGGGATTCCATAGATGAGTTTCAGACACATCTGTGTCAACTCTGAGTTCCTAAAGGGAAGGGCACAGGTAATTTTAGGACATTGGACATTCCAGATGCTTCTTTGTCACCTTCAGCAGACAATCCTAACTTCTCCTGTCTTTCCTTCTTTCAATCACTGACCATTTATTCTGCAACAAGGGCTATGCCAGATGGAGAGTAAAATGATGCATGGGACAGAGCACAAGTTTCCAGGAAGCTTAGAGTTGGTGGAGAAGATGATTTGTTAACAATGAGGACAGCCCAGTATTACAGGAGCTGGAACCCAGAAAGGTGCCAAAAGAAGGAGCCCTCCCCACTTATTGTAGGAGGCAAATGGCCTCAAAGAGCTACTCACCAAGAGGCTGCAAAAGACTTTAAGTCATAAAATTATGTATGTGGTTGCTTGGCTGTCATAACCATCTGCTGAGCCCCACCCAGCTCCACATCCATTTGAGTCTGGTTACCTTGGGACCCACTAGCCCCATCATCCTCATCTTCACCGAGGAAAAAAGCCCAAGCAAAGCCATTTATACCTCTATTCTGAATTAGTTCATAGGAAACTATTTTTCCCTCTGAATTGGAGGGAGTGGGTCAGCTTTGGGGCCCCAGCAAAGTCCACCTCCATTTGCTCCCATCTTCGCATTTCCAAAATTGTCCCTTTGTGGAAGCAAAAGGGCCCAAGTCAGCTGATGAAGGCCACTTAATAGATCCAAATGCTGTTTCAAACCTGCCATTTTCCCTCCCAGCATCAAAGAAGGGTAGAGAGTAAAGGGTCCTCAGAGACCTCCCTCTGCAGAGAGGTTGAACTGCTCACCCAAGCCATGGAAGACCTGTGCACAGGTACCCGGGGGAGGCAGCGCCGGGATGCTGCTCCTCTAAAAAGGCTGCTGACCTAGGTAATCAGATCAGTGGCATCTCAAACGCAGTACAACTGCCCCAAGGCAGCCAGCAGTGTGAAAAACAGGTGACCAGGGATTTACTTCCGGTCTCGCTCTTCCGTCTCTATCTCAGGGATGTCTCTCTGGGCCCTGAAAAATGGCTTGGCCAACCGCCCTCCTCCCTTCTCCCTCTCTTTCTTTCTACATTTCTTTCTTTCTTTGCTCTCTTCTCACATAATTAGGGATCTGGAGAACCTTAAGGTATTTTCTTTAGTGATGGACTTTTATAATTCTTTTTCTTAATATCCATATTAAGTTGAAATATTTGAATTACATATTTTCTCAAGACTCATGTATTCCTTTTTCTAGTTCTATTTTTAACATTATTTATTTTTTGAGACAGGGTCTCACTCTATCACCCAGGCTGGAGTGTGGTAGTATGAACATCGCTTACTGCAGCCTCCACCTCCCGGGCTCAAGTGATCCTCCCACTTTAGCGTCCCAAGTAGCTGGGACCACAGATGTCCACCACCATGCCTGGCTAATTTTTAAATTTTCTGTAGAGAAAATTTGGATGTAGGATCTCACTACGTTGCCAGGCTACTCTCAAACCACTTGGCTTGTGTTGTGATTACAGGAGTGAGCCGCCGCACCCATCCTGGTTCTCTTTTAAAAACAACAAACAGTACACACCCCTGAGTTGGTTTTGTTTGTGAACAGGGTATCCCTCTCTTGAGATGGCCATGGCACAATGGCTGTCACTGCCCTGCAGCTGGTCCTACTCACCCCCTACTGGCAGACCACAAAAAGAAGGGAGGCTTCCTAAACAAACCAACCCATTCTCTCACACTCTTCTAGAAGCATCCAGGGCACCTGGTAGCATCCACAGGAAACCATCCCTTCCAGTTGTGAGGAAGGTGTGAGGCCCACCTCTCTGGGGAGAACATTTAGGAGACAAAAACCACCCTAGCACAAGGGCTGGAAACCACAACCACGTACCACCCGGCCAGCCCCACACAGCAAAAACTACTTAGCCCTCTTATGGAGGCACCCACTGCAGCCAGGACTGATCCAGTGTTGGCCTCTACTAAGCATCCCATTCTCCAATCTCAGCTCAAATGACCTGCCACCCTCGGCCCCTGACCCTGTCTCCCACCTGCTCTTGGAGGGGGGGTGCATTTTCTCCACTTCACCTATGGCACCAGCTGTCAAAGTCCTCACCCTGACACCGTACCTGTGCCTGTTTTGCACTTTGACTTCAGGAACCATTGTGCCATGGCCTTGGACAATACCACCATCCAGACTCCTAAACTCATATTTGCATTTCAGAAGAAATTCCTCTCGGCACCTCAGTTTTCTGATCAGTAAAACAGGATTTAAAATACACATTCCAACACTCTGAAGCCATGTGATGATGAACATGATCATGTTGGAAATGCATCTGGCACAAGCTAGCTACTCAGTGAAGACTACTTTTCTTTCTCTCTTCAGCCCCTAAGGCCTCAATGACATTTCCAAAAAATACCTAATGCCCTCCACACAGTGAATAGTCAGTCCCTTCCTGGGCACTGCACTCAGAGCTATGACATGCCTCCTGTCATCTGTCAGGTCTTCCTAACCAGGTGGTGAGACAGTCTCCTGAGCTCAGACAGCCCCAGCTGGGCCCTGGGGGTCCCTCTCCAAGGCACAATCACCTCCCCAAAGAGAGTACCTCTTCCTTCCTGGGGTCAATGCCTGTTGACAGGGAAGATGTTCACCCTCTCTGCCCTAAACGCTTTGAGAAAAAAGAAATGAGTATCTACTCCTTGCAGAGAAGATAAGGATCATTAGCTGGGGTCAAAAGGGAACAACCCAGCATCAATCATGTCACTGTGCAGAGATGGTAAAACTCAGCAGTTCACCTGTCCCACCCCATGGGGCCAGGGTTCTTCCTTTAAATATTCTTCAAGATGGAAACAGTCACAAATCTATGGCAAGTATCCTATAAAGCAAAGAAAACTGCATCAGAAAAAAGAATGGGTATTTAAAACAACTGTTTTGATGGGAGTTTATTCAGTAACGAATGGGGAAAAGAACAACAGTAAAAGAATATATAGTGGCATTTTTACAAGTTCGGTACAGCTTAAATAGTGGTTTTGTCTCATAACAAATTCACACCTAGCCTAAGGTTTGTACACATTAAATGGACAAGCTGCGTGCGGATCCTCCATGGCCTCCTGACACTTTCCTCTGTATTTACTTCCAGGCTGTGTGTCCTGTGGTAAGGAGGGCTAAGCCAAGAGTGACATGCAGTTCCAGCAAATTGTCTCAGTGAAAACAAAAAAAATGCAAAAAAATACATAAGGTCTCTTCCCCTTTGTTGTGACAGTTTGGTGAGTCCAACACATTTGAGAACCTCACTAGGAAACAATGTGGATGTAGCTTCAAAGTTCTGCCAGACTTCAATTGCAGAAAAGAAAGAGAACCTGGGGTTAGAACCTCAGCTAAATAAGTATTTTTAAGCCTAATACCTAATCAGAGTATATTTCCTGATGAAACTGACCATTTCCCTCTATCATCTCCCATGGAATAACAGAGTTACAGAAGGGCCCATACAGAGAAGTGGGCGGGGTGCAGTGGGAGGACCACCAGCAACAGGCTCAGGGTACAGTGGGGTGACCATAGCTTAGGCACTTACTGCCTGTGTGCTTTTGGGCAAGAACCTTAATATCTCTGGGCAACGTTTTGCATATTACAATGTTAGAATGGCTAACCATAAAAATAATGGTCATACAAGCTTATGGAGAACCTGGAACAACTGGAACCTCATGCTCTGCTGGTGGGATGTGAGATGCTGCAACTTCTCTAGAAAGCAGTTTGATAGTTGTTTATCAAGTGAAATATACACCTACTGTTTGACCCAGCAATTCTACTTCTAGGACTTTTCCCAAGAAAAATGAAGAACCCTGGCCCCATGGGGTGGGACAGGTGAACTGCTGAGTTTTACCATCTCTGCACAGTGACATCTCTGCACATTTACACACACAAAAACATTTCACCAAGATTCAAGGAGGCTTTATTCAGAACGATTTTTAGAAACACCCTACTGGAAACAACTCAACTGTCCATCAGTTGGCAAACAGATAAACAAACTGTGGTACATTCATACAAGGGCACACTAATCAGCAATGCAGACTACTGACACATGCAGCCTAGATGAATTCTAACAATATTATGCTAAATGAAATAAGCCATACACAAAAGAACAGATGCTGCATGATTCTATTCACATGAAGTTTTAGAAAAGACAAATCTGATCTATAGTGACAAAGCAGACCAGTGCTTGCATGGATTGGGAATAGCAGGGATTGACAGGGAAAATGCATGAAGGAACCTATGGGAAAATATTTTTTGTCTTGCTTGAGATAGGGTATATAGCTGTCAAAAGTTGAACTGGATTTAAAATGTGTGCATTTTATTGCATGTTAATTATCCCTCAATAAGGTTGATAAAGAAAAGGAAGGTTGATTCTAGAGGGTCTATAATTCAGTTTTAGTTCTAACTCTTAAATATTGACCTTAAATAACTTAAATATTGACCTTCGATAACTTTCTAGATAATACCATTCATAAGATGTTATACAAACTTACAAAGGGATCACTATAAAACATTTTTTGGGCTGGGCACAGTGGCACACGCCTTTAGTCCCAGCTACTCAGGAGGTTGAGTTGGGAGAATGGCTTGAGCCCAGGAGATTGAGGCTGCAGTAAGCTATAATTGCACTACTGCACTCCAGGCTGGGAGACAGAGCAAGACCCTGTTTCAAGAAACAAAAACAAAAACATTCTATGAATATAATGCAACACAAAAATCATTACTGACCATGAATGCATTGAGATAGAGTACAGATAACGTGAGCTGGTGACACAGAAACTGAACACCAAGTGTAGCCCCCGTGTGTTGTGATTGGGAGAGGAGAAGTCAGTTGGGGCCAAAGTGGTGGATGTAGACAGAACCATCCAGGAGAGAGCCAGTGCTGCACTCAGTGGCCAATGGGAAAATGGAGGAAGTTCTGTTGTGTTCACTACCAGCTGCTAAGTATACAAAGATGAGCAAAAAATGTGGTGGTGTTGAGGAACTTAGAGTCTAACAGGAAAGACAGAGTCCCAGGTAGATATGTGCAGCCTAAAGCAGGAAGTGATGGAACACAGCAAGGCCCTAGTCATTTGGGTAAACTCTGGGGAAATGAGTTAGTTATTCAGGTGAATAAAGGCAGGTGCAGTTTTCCAGGCTGAGGGAACACATACAGTAGACACCAAAGAGTGAGACAGCCTGGCATTGCTGGGAACCTTTGCGGTCCTATGATGGGCAGCATCATTTCTTTCCTCTGCATGAGACACAGGCTGACTCCTGGAATAGTTAATAATCACCCTCATGGTAGGTCGGCTCAGCAATGCTTTCCTGATGTTTCCTCAACCAACACAACGTTGCCCATTATGTATCATGCTCTGTGCTAGGTTTCAGGTTCATCTAGCATGTGGTGTCTTAACATGATAATGCCACTTGTCACCAAAAGGAAGAACATCAAGGGTGCTCTTCTCACAAGTTCCACTGGCACTCCATTGGGGTCTACTTGTTTCACCTGAGTCAGTTCACAGAGAAAACTGCTGGGGCAGCCCCTGGACTTTCATAGAATGGTGGGGAGCAGGGGCTGGGAGCTGCTAAGAGAAACCACCACAGGCCCTAAGGGTGGGCGCATGCTCACAGGCTTGCTGGCACACATGTTCACCCTCCCTCCCTCCCTTTCTGAGTGGCTTCATCAATTCACACTGAGGTCTAAGCCAAAGGAGCCTTTGCAAGAAAGACTCACAACCACAGGCCACTGACAGGAGAAGACAAGCAAAAGAGCACACCATTCTAACACCATGATCACCATGGATCCCAGCAGGCTCATCACTGCCTGCTGGAAGAACTATTTCAGGCAGGGAACGTGAACCAACCTCTGACTGGTACATGATAAGAGCCGGGACACATATGGGTGGGAAAGGGGAACTTAAGTTGCATTCACAAGAGATGTGAAGACCTACCACCCACCCACCCCCCAAATGCTCAAGCAGCAGCAGCCCCCACACCCCGACTCCTTCCCAGGTCATTGTGGAGCAGAGAGAAGCATGTGATCATCGGGAATGAGGGTGGCTTGACCACACCCTCTGTGCGGGCCACAATCTTGGTGGCAACTCAGCTGCAGAACCCTGAGGGTGGGGGGCACAGTAACAGACCAGGAACAGGAAGCCAGCCGGGACGGTGCCTTCGCTGCCCCAGTGAGTTCTCCCTTAGGCCTCCCCTTCCTCTGTACACACCAGAGCCACAGGCATGGAAAATGTCTTCAGTAATCTTTGTGGTCCGACAGCAGGGCCCCAGCCTTCACCACACCCCCCGGGGGGCTGGAGCTTTTCCTGTGTCTACATATGGCCTCAGGAAGAGACATGCACACCCGTCATTATACCATACTTAGAGGCTCCCTCAAACATCGACTGCAGAGAAAGGTGCCATTAGGACTAAACCAAGCACCCAAACTGTTGCTTTGCTTTGCAAGAAAGCAGAGTTTTGTTTTTTCCTAGTCTGAAAACTATGACGAGGCCTGTTTTTATATTCTCATTGAGACTTAAGGCTACTAGATTTTTAGTTTTATTTCACCAGTTAATACCATATTTAGAGAATATTTAAGCAAAGTCATCCTAAGTCAGAGAAGCACCTTTAGCATCTCCATGAATCAAATAGGAATTTCTAGAGCAGCTCCTCCCTGGCCAGTCTTGTACGTGGCATGGAAGAGACATAGAGGAGTCCAGGCACATCCTACCTTCAACTGCAAAGCAGGTCATTGAAGGTTCGGGCTACACATTTTCTGAGACATATATTAAAAGAACTAGACAATTGAACAGAAAAAGATGTCAAGAAGTCAACAAAAGGGAAGCAACAAGTGGCACGGGTTGCCTATGTGAAGGAGCCCTCACAACTAAGAATTATCCACAGCTGGGACTGTCACATAGGATTTTTAAATAGTCTAGCATAATAGTTGATGTATGTGATATCTTTAATCATCTCACACTTGAATGTGTACAACAATCACCTGGGGAACTTGACAAGAACAGATTTTGTTTCAGCAGATCTAGGGTAGGGCCTGGGATTCTGCATCTCTACCAGACTCACAGTTGGTGCCCCCATGGCTGGCGAATGGTCCTGGGAGGACGCTCAGAGAACCACTGGCCTCAGGGCATGTAGTTAACACCTGCAGTGCTTGAAGGGGTGGCCAGTTTGAATGTGAAGGAGTTCAGCCAGGGGTGGCTATTACATGTGCTTCTAAGCCTGCTATCGACATCTGCTCCAGAGGGCTCATTAACCAGCATCAGAGATAACAAAATGCTTCTCCAATGGCGAAATGTATGGCATTCAAGATATGTCATTGGCCAGAAAGGTTGCAGAGGCACATCCAACCTTTAACGACAATTAATCTCTCTGCACCAGTTCTTCATATGAAAATGGGTTAATATAAAACCTACCCTGTTCATGTGAGAATACTTGGTAATGTGTTTTACTAGCATTAATTACGGTTTTGTTCACCTTGGAATAAAACATAAAGAGCCAGCGGAGTGCAGACTCCTCTGACATATACATGTTCTTCAATATCCAGTAGATGGATATAGACAGCAATACACAAAAACATAGTGGGCTAGCAAGAGTAAAGAGTGGGTGGGATCTTAGTACCACTTCTCCTTTCCCTCCTTGGTTCCAGGACAGTGGTTGGCTGTGCTGAGTAGAGCATCTGGCTGAGCCCGACTGGTTGCCTGGGAGCTTTGCCATCCATCTGTCAGTGCCAGCCAACACTGATCCTGTCTCTCCATCAGCCACACTTTTCTGCTGGCTTAGTCCTGGGCTCAGGACATACCATAAGACCTGGGTCATTTCCAGATTATGTTACAAAGTAGAATCTTTGTGACTGGCCTTCAAACACTAGAGGTCAAACCATCTGGCAAAATTCACCAAAATCCCAAATTCTTCCAGTCCTCCTACTCACAAAGCAGTCTTCCTGGCTGCTCCAGAGCCAGGATGGGGAGCCTTGGAGCTGCACTTAGAGCCAGGATGGGGAGCCTTGGAGCTGCACTTCTCTCTCTTCCCAGTATTCTGAGCCCACACATGCATGGGTCTGGTTAGCTCAGAAAAGATTTCATCACGGCCCTTGGCTATCATTTTTAACTGCAGTTGAGTCATGCATTGTAAACCTGGCAGGTAGTCTACAACGTTCTTGTTCTCTCTCTCTCTCTCTCTCTCTCTCTCTCTCTCTCTCTCTCTCTCTCTCTCTCTGTGTGTGTGTGTGTGTGTGTGTGTTCGTTCACAGGATGATCTCAGAATAGACTCAATTCCATTCAAGTCAAACAAACATTTACTGGACTCCACGAAGTGTGACAGAAAGAAAAAGGCTTACACTGCTCTCTGGGTTTGCAAACTAGTGTGAAAGCAATTACACAAAGCGTAAGACAGGACAAACCAAAAAGTCCTGGTGACTCTGCTTTGGAGACCCACAGCAGAGGAACCACAGGGTCTGCATCAGTTGCTCAGGGTAGAACCCTGTGGCCAGCCTTCTTGCCTCTCCCTACTATACCCCCAGTCTCATCTGGCAAGGAATCCCACATCCAATTGCCCTGGTACGCTCCTGGCCTAAGCAATCATTCCTCAGGGGGGGTCATGCAGTGGCCTCCCCCCTGGTCACCCTGCTTCTCCCCTCATCCTCCAGATCCTTCTGGGTGAGACTTCCTGGCTATGTAAAATCTCAGATGTGCACCCAAATATACACTTTTCTTTCAGAAGCACGTGACTGTTTTTTTTCTCATAGCACTTATAATTATCACACTGTGTATTTTACTGATTTACCTTATGTGTTGTCTCCCCCACTGAAATGTAGGCTACACAAAAACAGGGATTTGCGTCTGCTTTACACACTGCTGTGTCCCCAGGACCTTACACAGTGACTGACACATAATAGGTAGAGTGAATGAAAGAACCAGTACCCTCCCCCTCCTTCCCTCTTCCTCTTATCTTATGAATAGGGTGTTTGAAGTCTGTTTCCGCCACCTTCTTTTTTTACAATTTGAGAGCATGAAATAATTTTCAGGATCTTTACGACATAAGGTGTCAGACATACACACCTTCTGCCTAATTCCTTAAAACTCTAACCCATAACAAGCTCCCTTTACATCATTGTTCAGAGTTGAGGAAACATGAATTAATTTGTTCTCACTTTCAACTAGATCAACTAGATTAACAGCAGAAGTCACAGTTTCAGAAAGACTGCCTCTGATTCAACAGTGCAAAGACTTTTTTTTTTTTAAGTGGGTAGGAGGCAAAGGAATGTCTTTTAAAATGTCAGCCATGAGAGAAAAATACCTTTGTCTTTGATAGTTCATACAAAAATTGTGTTTAGCCTACTTTCAACATTAATTACCATGGTAATAAAAGTCAAATTTTTATCATTTGCATTTTGTTTATTTCAAGGTGAGATGCTATCTGAAAATATGAAGAGAGAAAAATGTCTGTGTGGTATCTGTCCATGGTACCAATGGAACCCAATGTTCCCGTTTTCAGAACCAAGTGAGAAAACTGTAGCAACCGACTTGGGTGAGGAGGGGGTGAAAAGAGAAAGAGGGAAGAAGGGAGGGTGGTGACTGCTGCCCTGAAAAAAAAAAAAAAAAAAAAAAAAAAAAAAAGGAGTTTTCTGCCTTTTCCCCAGCACCCCTTTACAGCAACTTAAGGAAATTTTGCAATCCCACTAGAAGGACCATATGGTAATATTCCCTTTCTTTTCATTGTCTTCTCCCAAACCCTGCAGTCTTAGGGAGAGTTTTGGCTCACTTGAAGAGCTTGGTCCAAAAGGAGGCCTTTCAAGAGTAGATTATAGCCGCCTGCAGAAATTCCTGAGGCAATTTACTAAGAAAAGAGATGCAAAGAACAAACACAGAAAGCAACAATGACTCCACCGCTCCCCTCCTTCCTTTAGTCCTGTTGCTTTTCTCCTTCAGTGAAAGAGAAAAGCTGAGGGAAATTAAGGTTTATTTCCAACACCAGCTGAAGAATGCCTTAAAAGCTTCTTTTAAAATGAGTTATGCTCTTTAAAGGGGCGGGGGGAACACCTCCCAATATGCCCAGGCTGGCCTACAGCACTGCATAAGAAAACTGTGGTTGGAAATGGCTTGAGTTTCCAGAGAACATGAATGCTTTCTTAATGCCATGAAGAAGGAAGGGCTCAAGACAAGGGAAAAGCTCCTGGAATCCCCATCTGGAGACAAAAGCAAGAAGAATGTGGAGGCAACTCATGATGTGGTGATGATCCTTAATTGAGATCATTACTGAAGCCTGCAATGAACATGCAATACAAATCATTTACTAATATTGAGGTTGGTCTATTCTACTGCATCAGGCTGCTACATAGAATAAATTAAGGACCAAATGCTATTTGCTGGCTACAATTAGTTTTGTACATAATATCTTAGTGACAACAGTGGGCAATATGACTAAAGTTACTTTCCTGCTTTTCTAGAGCCTTACAGAAACTGCAAACCTCCAGAACAAAGCTTAAAACACTGTAAGTGGAAAAGGCCTTTGAATAACTAAAATATTTGTCAATGTCAATAATGCCCTTGAAGGTGTAGGCAAGAGCCTCGTGTTGTATATTCCCAGGCCAGAAGGACTGAAACTGAGTTTGCATTCCCTCTTCTGGGTGGACTTTTCAGCTACCCCCAATTTCCCACTACGGAAACCTTAGATGGATACTGGACAATGGCCTTTTCCCTGTATGTGTGCAAATATTTCTGTATAGATTCAAATCTAATTTTGTCCATGATTCTAATGTGCCTGGGGAATGGATGCTCCAACACAGCAAATGAAAAGCAGCAGATGATGCAAGGTGTGAGATGGGCATGGTAGGGGCCCCTAGAGCAGCACTGAGGAGGAAAAGGCATGTGGACACCAGACCTCAGAACTGGCTGAGGCTAAGGGATAAACCGTCTTATATGGGGCTATCAAGGGCCACTGCATAGAACCAGGCCGGTTTGCAGAAAGTGCATTTGCCTAAACCCAGTTTGCAGAATTAATTTACTTGTTTCTCTTCACAATGCACAAAATTTCAACAATTTGGCTGGCTGTAATTAACAGCTAGTTCTCCCTGGTTGTGGGTGGCCAGTATTTAGAAATGGTTGATTTGTTTCTGATTCTGCCTCCTGAAGCTGCAGCTGAGGAAGAACTGTGGGAAGAATAGGTTGCAGGAGGAGGGGACCCTTTTCTCAGGGAAAATGTGGGGCAGGGCATCAGTGCCAGCCTACCCGGGCAGTAGCATGGAGGGTAAAGCAGAATGGGATGTGTCAGTTCATTTTACACATTTATGGATCTACTGATTACAGACATTCCCTCCTGACATAAGCTTTCTCCAAACAAAGAAATATATCTAATATATTCATTCTACATTGTCAAAGAGTACTTAATATATGTCTAAGAATAATGGCTATTCATGTTCATCATATATTAATATATTCCTTTAGAATATATACATATACTTTATAGTATATATTCCTAAAATGGCCCTGAGCAACTGAATATTCCTTAAATGATACTATTAGGACAAATCCAAGGTAACTGCAATGTGGCAGAAATTTTCAAAAGCTGTAAAGTTATGACACTACCAACATAGATGGCTACGCACTTAATTTTAAGCAAGCAAGGAAATCTGGACAACTGATCACTGGACAAAAAGGATGAGAGCTCCACTGTACTGCAGCTCACTCTGGGACCCAGGTTTACCCTGATGACACATAAAGGGTTGTATTACGAATAGGTTCAGTGTCCTTTAACAAACAAAAAGGCAATGTATAGTACCTGTCAGATTTACACCCAAACCAGATAAACTTCTTTAAAATTTTTCCTATTTAAGGGAAAATCTTTCATTTTCTTGAGCATTATTTTATGCATATGGCTCATTCCCATCTCTGTAAAACAGAGGTTACCTAGTTTATGTGTAATACATGTGAACAACTGAACAAAACGAAGACACACAGCAATGACCACTGGAAAGGGACACACAGGAAGTGAAGAGACGCAAAAGAACATGGCATGCTTGTTATTTGCTCTTGACTACCTGAAGTTGATAAAAGTCCATCAAACCTTGTCTTTATATATGTTATATAAGCTATATTTAGAATTCTCTCTTTGATATTTATACTTTGGGTGGAGGGAGAAGAAAATAAGAATTCAAGTCTTAGTCTAGAAGACCAGAATAACAAAATATCTTCAATAGTCTGAAGGAGTCAAGGGGCGGAGGTGGGGGGTATTGGGGTGGGTAGCAAGAGTTAAGAGTGGGAGATTACCAGGAGTAACTTGGTTGGACTAATGGGTAACAAAAAGGAGAAGAGAGGATAAATGTAACAGAAAGTCACCAAACAATTTTAAGCAGAGAAGTGGGATACAATCCAATGTACCTTTTAGAATGATCACTCTGGCTACATTCAATGTGGAGACCATTTGGAGGGATTCAAGGTCCTCCTGTTAAGTGGACAGAAGGAGGCAGACCTGTTTAAGGAGAGGCTACATTGGTGGGGGCAGTTGGGATGGTTAATGGGTACCAAAAAAATAGAAATAATGAATAAGATCTGGTATTTCATAGCACAACAAGGGGACTATAGTCTATAATAATTGTACATTTAAAAATAACTAGAAGAGTATGATTGGATTGTTTGTAACACAAAGGATAGATGGTCGAGGTGATAGATACCCCATTTACCGTGATGTGATTATTATACATTGTATGCCTGTATCAAAATATGCCATGTATATCCCATAAATATATACCCCTACTGTGTACTCACAAAAATTAAAAATTATTTTACAAGTGCTGCATTCATCAAAAAAAGATGTGACAATGGCCTGGATTAAGGTATTTTGCCAACATCACAGGTGACAGATAGAAAAGTAACATTAAAAATCTTTAAATATTTCATTAACACCCAAGCATTAAGACAACCAATTACTGCTCACCTTTCAGAACCCTCTGCTCAAATGACACCCCCACTACCATCAGTCACTGCCACTTGAACAGACTCTGCTATCTAAAGTGTCATGTTTTGTCTCCTGGGGCCTCCTGCCTCCCTTCCCAGAGCTCTGTTCTTTCAGTCTGTCAAAATCTTGCCCACCTGTCAAGAGGCAGGGAACGCACATGTTGGGCCAGGACATCTCTGCAGTCATTTCAGCACTGCATGCCATGGTTCTTTGTTTTCCCTGACCATCCCAGTCCAGACACCCTGCCATCTTTGCTCCCTTACTTCCTGTGCCAAGAACCACACCCTGCCAAGTGAGCTCACTGTCTCTGTGTCGCCCACTTGTCATACATTTGTACCTTTAATTGGATTGTAGCATCTCAGGGCTATCAGGCATTTAAGACTTGTACTTTTATGCCTCCCATAACACCTGGTACAGTACCTAGTCCTGGTACATTCCTTTTACCTATTCCATGTATTTTTCCAGAGACTGGTGAGATGATAGACAGATATAGATAGGTAGGTACGTAGGTAGGTAAGTAGGTAGGTAGGTGGATGGATGGATGGATGGATGGATGGATGGATGGATGGATGGATTTATATACACACACACGTTTTGGCTATTTCCCTGTCACAGGAAAAGTCACTTGACTTCTTGGGTCTCAGTTATCTTCCCTTGAGCTTTAAGCCTAAGATTCAATGAAAAGTGATTAATATTCAATACCAAGTTAATCTCTAATATTTGTTTCATCAGATTATCCCCACTTTATAAACCATCATTGACTCTGTTTCCTGCCCCAGTCTAAATGCTTCCATTCCAGCTTCAGGAACTGTACCACCCCAACCCCATCTCCCTCCTGCCCCAACTGAGGAGACAGGTCTGACCACCCTTGCGCACACCCCACGTGTCACCTCCTTCCTCACCTTCTCCTTGATGCCCCTGTCCTCCTCCTTATCTCTCCAAACTGGACACACCTTCAAGGACCTGCCATGAAATCCACCCTCACCAGATAACTCCTGCCCACACGGTCTTCCTCCTCTTTGAGGTCTCACAGCACACCAAGTTGTATCACCCCATTTACCATTTAATTATGACACTGTATGGCAGTTTTACTGTGTGCAGGTCTTACTTCTTCAATTCATGGTTAGTACTTTTCTGACAAAACCTTCATCCTGTGCTTCTTCCATATTCCAGCAGCTCCAAGAACATTCCTTGGTAAAGAAAGTGCTCAAGAGTCCCTTGGCTTAACTGACCTTCATGCCCCCACACTGAATTGACTACATCCAGTTTGGATCTTTACACTTAAGAACAGTTGATCTGGGGAGGAAGAAAGGTCAAGAGATTGCTTTCCTTTGATGTATAATTCAATTTGCTTCCAGATTCCTAATTTTTCCCATGACTTGCTTTGAAGTAGCTAATCGACGTGAAATTACTGCCTTTGATCGTGAGGATTCAGTGACTCATACGGGCTTAAGAGCTGACTTCAACATAATGAGCACCGAGTATCCTACGGCCCTTTCCTGACTATGGGGGGCCAAAAGACAGAGAACTTGCACCCACAGGTCTCAGGGTGGTGGGATGCCTTCCCTGCCTCCCAGCTCACTCATTCATTCTGCTGCCCTGCCCGCCCTCTGTGGGCATGAGGAGCTTGCCTTGTGCAACCTAACAAGCCCTATCCCACAGTCCTGAACCCTGTAGCCAAGGGATGTAAGTTGGTAGAATAAAGAGATTCTTTCCTGCCTCCTGATGGCATCGCCTTCCATGCTCCTGGGAAAGATGGTCCTGCTTCTCAGCCCCTCTGGCAGCCTGTGAGACGTTCTTTACAGCAGCACCCAGTGGAAGAGGAGCTGTCGCAGTCAGCAAAACCATACGCCATGGGAGGCCAGGCACCACGGCCAGGGCACTTCAGCATCCCTGGGACACACTCAGCACTGTGACTGGCAAAAATCAGGGCTCAGCAGAGGAGTAATGGGTTGATGGAATGAATGAGTAAACAAATGAACAAGCTTCATAAACTCAATATAATAATAATCACTATATTAGTGAAATGCTTTTAAAAATATATTTCTTGACCAATCTTTGGGTCATATTTTTCCTAAAATACCTAGTAATTGTACATTTTGTCAACCCTTTTTACAGCTCATAGGTTTTAGATAACATTTTCTAGAGCATTATTTTATATGTGTAGCTGTTCTTGATTACAAAAGAAATTCATTCCCACTGTGAAAAAATGCTGCAATTTCTAGAAAAAACAATAAAGGACGACACTTATGTATGTATGTATGCATGCATGCGTGTGTGTGTATGTTTCTATATATGAAGTAAAAGTCTCCTGTAATCCCACCTCTATAGATTTTGGTATACATTGCCCTATTTGTTAAATGACTAAATTAATATCATATATACATTTAAACTAAGCAGCATGAATAACAGTTTCTGTACCTAATTATTTTAGGGAATGTTTCTCAGAAACTGCTTTATTGGTCTTGATTTTGATGGCAGGTCCTTCCCATTAGAACTCTCAATTCCTTTTGTGTTTATTGACCACTGCGCCCCATCTCCCACCCCACACCCAACCCCTCCACAGGGAGCTTCAGACTGCTTGACCTGCCTTTTTAAAAAGCCAGCAGCCAGTGAGGAATGGCAGTCACAGCCAACAATACCCCTGGTGGAGACCTCCAAAGGAAACACAGGATAGCCAAAAATGTCAGCAACCAAGCTACAGGGTCCTGCAGGACACCATCTCTGTATGTGGCTTAGCCATTAGGGTGACACCAAGCTGCTAAGAGCCCCAAGGACAGGTGAGCACCCAAGTCCATCAAAACAATGGGCAAAGCCATATCTGGGCTGAGTGGGGAGATGAACCACCCCGGGGGCTGCTGGGGTAGGCGGTGACACTGCCAGGAAATACACAATCTGCCTCTCATTCTGCAAGCAAGAATAACTTACAGATAAAACAAGTCAAGAAAGAAATAGTCCAAGCTCTTCTGTTCTCCAAGTAGAAGGCATTAAATTTTGCAGGTGTGTGCATGCGTACGCGCGCGCGCGTGTGTGTGTGTGTGTGTGTGTGTCTTTTCAACCTCTTCAAAAGACCCTGAAAACTAGCTGAGCCCAAAACTAGCAAAAAGTCACCTATAGCCCCAGGCAGCTTTAACTTTAGCTTAGAGGGAACCCAGCCAAACTTTCAAAAGTCCAGAGGGCTCATTCCAGCCAGAGGGCCCCAGGCCTCAGGAATTTATTCCCAGCCAAGGCCAAGGGGCTTCTTGGTTCTGTGAACTGTTCCTACCTCAGAAGCTCAGGCTACATCGGTCTAAGGGAAAGGTGATCTAAGATGTGTGGTTGTTGAACCAAATGAGCCAGACCCTAGTCACCCACGTTTCTTCCTGGGGTTTCCAAGGCATGCCGCCACCTTACCCCACTCTCTATCCCACCACTCCTCAAATATGGACCTTTCCAGTTTCAGCCCTCCTGATCCCTCCTTTGATTCCAGGGACTGCCGGGCTCCAAGCCTCCGGTTGTGGGGAAACAGCTCCATCCCTCAGTTTGCAGTTTGCCTCTAACTCTAAAAACTCAACATCACAACTGTTAGAGCATGGCCCAAACAGGAGCCAGAACAGGACAAGAACTGTCTTTAAAGTATTTGCCAAAATCTATAGATGTAGCATTGACGTCCAAATCCTCAACTTCTCCCTTCCATTCCATAATGCCACCATCATGCGCATATCCCTCCTGTAGGCACTGAATCAACTTATGGGACAAAAAGAAAACAGCATGTTCCTGTGCACGTGGTGGAGGAGTCAGTAAAATAAAAGGACAGGAAAATCTTTTGGAATCTACTTATCCCTGGTTTGTAACATCAACCCCAAATCAAGGTACTTTAAGGATCTGAGTCCCTTCCAGGTCTTCTTACTGTTCTGTGATGCATAAGTATTAGAAGGAATGTTGTTTTCTAAATTCCAACTTTAACTGTTCAAGGTCAATGGAAAAAGAAAGTCAGGAGTAAAAGAACCAACTACTTAGAGAACCTGGATGCCATATAAGCATATCCTACAGGAAGGGTGGGATGTGGGATCAGCAATGCTGGGATCACATGTTTCCCCAAACATGTTCCAAGTATATTACTAATACCAAAGGATGCTTCCCAAAAGCATGTTCGGGAATGAAAAGCTTCCTTTGCCAAGGTGTTCTCAAAGCCACTGAAACATTCCTATGGAAATGGTGCAGATTAAGCACAGCTGGCACAGGTGACCTGAGGGCTTAGTAACATACTCCAAGAATGATGAAGAATGATGTGAAAATATCTTCCTTTCAGTTTCTTCTCTTATACTGAGTCAGTGTGGAAAGGCTATAGGTATCTCCATATCTCATGCTTTGATGCAGTGAGGAAGTTACTGGAAGTTACTAATATTTTATAGAAAAATGCATTCTGAACATGTTCAGAAGTGATACTGAGGAATAAAAATTCCCCTCGATTTGAAATTGGGGATCAGGGCTCTAGCACTAGCTGTGTGACTCACTAGCAGTGCTCAAACTTTAATGAGTAAACTTTAGAGCTTACTCATCACCCAGGGATCTGGAATTGGGTGACAAAGGCAGGTTCTGATTTGGCAGGTCTCAGGTGCTGCATTTCATTTGTTTGTTTGTTTGAGATGGAGTCTCACTCTGTGGCCCAGACTGGAGTGCAGTGGCAGCATCTCGGTTCACTGCAACCTCCACCTCCTGGGTTCAAGCGATTCTCCTGCCTTAGTCTCCCAAGCAGTGGCGATTACAGGCATGTGCCACCATACCCAGCTAATTTTTTGTATTTTTAGTAGAGACAGGGTTTCACCATGTTGGCCAGGCTGGTCTTCAACTCCTGACCTCAAGTGATCTGCCAGCTTCGGCCTCCCAAAGTGCTGGGATTATGGACAGGTGGTGCATTTCTAACAAACTCCCAGGAGAAGCTGGTGGTGCTGGCCCAAGGACCACACGTGGAACAGCCAAGATTAAAACATCTCATTTAATTTCATTGGGCTTGTGTTTTGCCTTCAAATAAAGGAGGCTAAGGATGGGCTTCGGTCAAAGGAGTTGCTATAGAATCTTACCTGTTGTAAAATTCTACCTCTCTTTGGAGTGGATGCAAAGTGCTCACAACAATCACATGAAGACAGCAGAGAGCTTCAAGTTCCAGCTCCTTATGCCCCTTCAATGTTCACAGCAGTGTTATAATAGCCAAAAAGTGGAAACAACCCAAATGTCCATCAACTGATGAATGGATAGATGCAATGTGGCATATACCTGCACTGGAATATTACGCAGCGGTAGAAAAAAAGAAGTACTAATAAATGTTACAACGTGGATGAAGCTCAAAACACTAGGTTAAGTGGAAGAAGCCAGTCCCCAAATACCACATATTATATGATTCTATATATATGAATTGTCCAGCACAGACAAAAGCACAGAGACAGAAGTAGATCAGTGGCTGCCTAGGGCTGGGAAGGAAAAGATGGGGATGAGGAGTGACTGCTAATGGGTATGAGGTTTTTATTTGGGGTGATGAAAATGTTCCGGAATTAGATACGGGCAATGGCTGCAAAATTTGGTGAATCTACTAAAACTCACTGAATTGTACACGTTAAAAGGGAGAATTCTATGGTATGTAAATTATATCTCAATAAGCTGTTTAAAAATTCTAACTCCTTTACATACTAAATATTTGATCTTAGACAAGTTGATTTTTTCTCATCCATAAAACAGGGATGACACAAGAGTATTCTGAAAGGAACTGTTGTGAGAGAGAGGTTGCCATTACCCTAACAGGCTTCCTCACACAAAGCCTTCAGAGGCATTCATTGAAAACACCACCAGACGCTAATTCATACTTGAAAGTTTATAAAAGCTGCATCTTAATAGAAATCATGTAGGCCAAGTAACTTATATATTTAAGATTACAGCAAAGTATGCACTATAGAGAAGTGGAATTTGCAATTAATACTCTTTACAGTTTTGGTTAGAGATTTCCATTTTTTCAAGCAACATCATTATCTGAGTTTGAGGATTTTATCCTCTCAGCCAGTATTTGCTGACCTTCTGGGAACCCTGGGAACTAAAACGGTTGGAAATAACAATTGGTTCTCCATCTGGATTGGATTCTTTTACAGGTATTTTGTCATTGCCCACAAACACTATGAAAATCATTACTCATATCATCTCATTTATGTAAAACGTCCCCAGGATAGAAACAAAATTGTGCTCTGAAAGCTGCATCCCTGAAACAAATAACCTTTCCGTGTGCTGCAAAGAAAATATCACTTATTCTGTGGATAGACAGACAAGCGTTTGTGTGAGTAGCAGAAAACCAACTACCTTTAAACGGGGTTAGTTTCCCACAGGGAAGTTCTCTTTTACTGTCTTTGCCCTGGTGATTCTAATTTCCTACACCAAAACCTCAAGAAGAACTTTCCAAAGTCAGCACTCTGGACAAAAGGAGTCTTTGCTTGGAGAAGTGCTGAATAGACCATTGTTCTGATCCTAATTGCCTGGGCTTCTCTTTGTTTTAAGTGAGCCCAGCACTCAGGAGAAGTCCAGGGGCCACCAGGGCAGGGCAGTCGGTCGACAACCACTTGCTGTGGACACAGGGTAACCAAGGAAAACAAAGGGTGATATCCACGCATAACAATTTTGAAGCATTCTGGGAGGAGGTGCAGCATCAGGAAACCTCAGGAAGGCAGAAAGTAAAGCAAGATGCAAGCTGGCTCGGGTCAGGCAGGACCCAGAGCTGGGGCGTGGGGCCTCAGGGAAAGACTGCACCTCAGGGAGGTGGCAGCATGGTGTTCACCAGCTCAGGACACTCCTATCAGCATCCCCACTGCACGGGCTCATGCTCCTCTGCCTTGTGGGCTGGGCAGAGTACCAGGAGGAGCATCCTCACCTTCCCAAATGCACACCCTCTCCAAAGTGCATACCCGCTGCCTTTTGTTTTAGGGCATAGCTGCATTTGCATCATTAACTCTGGGACACTGCAATCCCTAAGCCATGTGGGAGTACTTGTGGGTGTTCAAAGCCAGGAATGAAAGCCCTGGGGTCTCTGCTCTGGAGGAGTAAAGCAGGCCACCCACATGGGTGCCATCATGTCCCTGTTCAGCTGGGAGCAAAGACCCCACGGAGGGTACCATCAGTCCGGGGGCGAAGCTGCCGGCTACTTACCATTAACTCACCATTGCTGCCACCTGCCAGCTCCCTGCCTGTTATTTCATTTCCAACTCCACTGCCTCAGCCCTTTTATCTCTTATTGCCAGTGAGAATGTCAACATCCCAGTGCACAGCGGGAATCCGAGCTGAGCCTGGACTAAATTTGTCTGCTTTTTTGCCCCTCAGAGGCAGAGTGACTACTATCATTTTGCTCACCAGGGAACAAACAAAGCCACTGAATGGATCCAGTATCTGTAGAGACTATCAAGCTCCATACCAGCTAAAACTCTCTCAGAAGGATACAATTATACACATATTGCATAATTATACAACCATATAGGTTTTAGTGAGCACAAGGACATGAGAAAGTCCTATTAGGGAGAACTCTAAATGTATCCTATTCCACTCCCTCCCCAAATTCCACGCCAAATCTTGGCTTCAGAAACATCTCAACAAGCTCTCCTGTCACTACAAGACAACCGTCATAGACGTGAATGGTAAAATTCTTTGCCTCTGAGCTAATCCAGTTCCTTCACATTATGCCTGGGGAAACTGAGGCCAGGGAGACTACAGGACGTTCATTCATGTCACTAATATTTATTGAGCATCTTCGTGTGACAGGCATCTATTCAGCATTGAGCAGACAATGGTGAGCCAACCGGGTGGGGGTCTGCTCAGTGACAGAAGAGAACCCCCTCCCCAAGTCTCCTGACTTTACAAGGGTATGCTAATTGCCACAAACTAGGACCTGCTCCACAGGACAAAACAGCCCAGGCACGGCCCCTGCCTGCCTCGGGCGCCCCCCTCTCCTACCATCTGGAATTCCTGCCAGCTCTCTGCTACAGAATTTCCTCATGAACCAATTTCCTAAACTTCTAGGTCAGCCTCTTGATGAAGAACAGGAACCGGTTTTCCAAAGACTCCTTCCCACACATATGCATTCCATAATTACATATATCAGGACACAAGGGGAACTATGCATGAACATGGCTTGATTTGTGGAAATAATAATGCTTATCCTGGCTTAGCCACAGAGGACTGGAGCTTCCCCCTCAGACCCGCCACCACCCCCTTAACCCTCCAACAACTTCCCTAGGGCTTGCGAAAGCCCACAACTCCGGAACAACTTTGAACGCCCTTAAATCCTGGTCAGAGCACCAACTGGTTTCACATTAAGATCCAACCAAAGGTGATGAGGCCTCACAACCCCCTGCCGAGCCTGACATGCCTGCCAAGTTATTTTTGCACCAGCATCAGCTGCCTCTTGGTCGAGTGAAAGCTGATGTCAAACGGTTTGATTTCTGAGAGCTTATGAAGCAGTTGGGTTTTCATGTCCTAAACATGCCACTTTGGAACTCCCACTACCAAAGGATAATATGGTGAATACCTCGAAGACAGCCCAGCCAGCCTGCTGTGCATGGGATCAGGGGAGGAACAAATGCTCTGCAGTCCCCACCCTACCTCCCAGTTGTAGCACCGGGCAGGACAAATGTCTACACTGCAGTGGGCAGTTCAGCGATGAAAGCTACAAATTTGGCCTAGGATCTCTGAGTGTGGCTTACACATGCCCCTTAATTTGTACCCAAATCTGCCATAGGGGAAATGTCTCCTTAAGTTTCATAAAGAAAGAGTAAACAGTAACCATCAGGCCCTGAGAGGGTCAAGATTTGCTTACTGTGTATATCTACACCTGGTGATGGGATGGGGGCTGGGGTTTAGGATGAAGAGGGTATACATAAAACAGAAAATTTCACCCCTATTCTCAACAGGCATCAGAGTGGTCAGTTCTAAGGGGAAAGACCCCCAAGTATGGCAAGGGAAACTTCCTGATCAAGCCTTGTGTTACTCAGTTTCCTTCCTAGCACTTGTCACAATTGGAAACTGGCACAAGTGTTTGCTTGTTTGCTTGTTAACTGTCCATCTCCTCTCCTTCCCCGAGCTCCAGGAAGGCTGGGCCTTATCTTTTGTATTTCCCAGACCTGCCGCCTCGAAGGTGCTCAGTGTCTGTCGGTGGGATTACTACTGCCTGTACCCTTGCTGGCTCTCAGCTGGAGGCGGCTTGCACTCCCAGGTGTGGAGCAGAGGCCCACAAGGTGGCAGCCACAGCAGGGCCTGGGGTGGTGGCAGAAGGAAACCTGTGGGAGAGGCAGAAGATCTGGGGTTGGACTGAGCTCTGCCACCAACCTTGAAGTGGCCCCTTCACATCTCAAAGCCACAGATTCCTCCCCATCTAAAGTACTAGGGGTGGGTGGAGGTAAAAGCCAGGATCACTAAAATCCCACTGCCCCTGAAATTCCCTGATTGATTTGCTCAGGCTGGCGCTCGTCTTCCCTTCCACTGGCTCACACCCACAGGGCACAGCCAGGAGGAGCTCCGGGCAGCTCCCTCGCCCACGGCAGACTCCTGTGGCTCATCTCCAGAGCCCCAGCTGTGCATTCCTGTGTCGCCGCCCCTATCTTATCACCCTCTTCTTTCTCCACCACCTCCGCCTTCCCTGTCCCTAGCTGACATCCCTGGCCATCTGGGTCCTTATCACCGCGTCTAGCTGGCTATTCTTAGTGCCACATTTTTCCGTAACAGCCCTGTCCTCCAGTCTGCAATACCCAGGCAAGGGGAGAGGTAGCCACTTATCCCTGTGGCTTCAGCACTGCGGAGTCATTAAGGTGGAAGGCACATCAGAGACTAGCCAGCAGCTTGGGTCCCCAGGTGCGGGGATGCACTTGGCTGCCACCAGGTCAGCATTCAAACTCCAACCCTTGCTGGTTCTCACCGCTTTTCTTCCCTTTTCGGCTCCCAGAAGCTTCCCACGGGAGCACCTGACTTCAGGCCACAATAGAGAGGAAGTGGGAAATACACGGGAACCCCGAGGGCCACCCAACTATCCTGCTGTGGGGACAGACCTACCGTCTGCCTTCAGACTGCACAAATCATTTGGGCTTTCTTGGAACTTGGTTTCTTAGCATTTGGACCCCCTTCTGGAGGTCTGCAGTGCAGGCACCCATGCCACAGGCAGCACTTACCCGCAGGACACCTGGAACCACCTCTGCCCACAGCACAGGAGCACCCACGTCGAGGGTTGAATGTTAAATAAACACAGCCCATCTCTGTGGCAGGGCAATGCCCACCCCACAGTGCAAAAGTCAGCCCTAAGCACTGCTGGATGCCGCGTGTGTGCCAAGCACTTCACAAGCGCTCTTCCACGGTCTTAGGGTGGGGAAGGGTGTTTTCTTGGTTTTATAAATGAGCAAGTGTGGTTAGAAAGCTCATGTGACCTTTCACCCAGCTCTCACCTGAGCTGGCATTTGAGTCCAGGCTGTCGAGGCCTTTGCCCTTGACCCCCTTCACTCCCTCACAGCACCCTCCTGGAGTGACGCTGGCTCACGCTGGACCAGTCTCCTGCCTCTGCCCTGGAAGGGAAGAAGGGGTCCCCAAGCTGGAGAGCTTCTAGGGTAACCACAGGGTGGTAGTAATGGCTCTCTGCCCTGCCTGGAAGGTTCGCTCTCCCTCAGGGGCACAGAGTTGGAGGGAGAGGACCCTTCTAGCTTTAAATGTTGAAGATGTTCTTCATACAATGGCTTTCTAACTTCTCCAGAAGAAAAATTACGCTGAGGAGGGGCTGAAAGTCTGTCAGAATTACTAGGAAGTGACTGGAAGAGAGCAAACGAAAACCAAGGAGGGCACATGAGGCTCCTAAGACGAAGGTGAAGGGTGGTGCACTCAGCCCTTACCTTCCCAGGGTCTCTCACAAGGAGTGCACCACCCTTTCCACCTGTTGTAAAGAACTGGAGACTCACTGGTCAGCAGGAGCGGTCAGGGCCTGAAGAAACCAGCCCAGGTGTCCAAACTGAGATGGGGCAGGGATCCCCTCTTAGGGGACTGCGGGTCCCCCCAAACATAATTTTTTTTAATCTAGGGTCCTTTCAAGGGGAATTCCAGGTACCCAGCTAGCCTTGAGAAGTTAGTAAGCAACTTGATAAGCAAGGTAATAGTAGCCTAAAACAATAGCAAAAAAAAAAAAAAAAAAAAAAAAGCTAAAATCACAAAATGTTTGGTTCCCCTCTAAAAACTAAAGATCACATCTTACTTAACATATGTCGCTGAGTTGTTTTTCAGAAACTCTGACTCCCACCAAATGGACCTGCTGGCGCACAGGCCTCAGATAAGGAGGCTGACCTCTCACCACTGTTCTTATTCTACATTTCTTCCTGAGGGGCCTGGAGAAAGTCACACCCATGAGGTGGAGCTAACATTCTTTTCTGCTGACCCCACGTTTTGAAACAAAGGTTCCCTTCGTTAACCAACTGCAAATCAGAAAATCTTTAAATCTACCAATGATCTAAAAGCCCTCTGCTTCAAGATATTCCCCCCTTTTAAAAGGCCAAAACCAATGTGTAACCTCCACGTAGTATTGATTTATGATTTTGCCTATAACTCCTGCTTTCCTGAAATATACCCCTGCCTTTAAAAGCCCTGACCTGCAAGCCACGGAGGAGGTCAGTATTTGAGCAACAGCCGCCTTGTCCTCCTTGCTTGTCTCCTGCAGAGAGATCTCTCCCCTTCTCCTGCTGCGAACCTCAGTATAGATATCTGTCTTACCGAGTCAGATGAGTGGAACCCCATTTGGTTTCATAGCAAAACCTAGACAAAGGCTCATCCAGGGCTTGAATGTAAATTCACCCATTTGTAGCAAGCCATGTCTCTGCAGGGTAGCCTGACAGTCTTCCTCCCTCTGGGATAACATGGACTGAAGTCATTCACCCGGGAGTATGGGCAGCTCTCTGCAGGCAAGTAACATGTATTTATTTATTCAGCAATGTCAGGATCACATGAGATTTGTATGCATTGCAGGTGGGGGAGAGGGCAGAGAGCGGAAAGGGGCATACAAGGAGGTAAGAAAGCCAGATTGTGGTCAAGCTACTTCAAGGACTTGCTCCAATTTTATGCTTTAGAATTGAGGTCAGATCTAATCTCCAACTCAGTCTGAGTAGGCAAAATGTCCCTATGCATTAAGAAGAGAGGGAGGAGAATCTAAGGTTAATGTAATTTAGAAGGATTTAGATTACAGAAGGAAAAACCACCTCTCTCTGCCATGCCCCTCATGGCAAGTAGTACAAACTGAACCCAGCACACCTACACACAGCCTCAGATCACCCTAAACCCAGCATTTCAGAAATCTAGTATCGATCAACAGGTTTGGTCCTTGAAAGAAAACCTACTTAGAATCCTTGGTTTAAATCCATGTGTGGGTGATCAATGTCTCACAAATGTCTGATGATCCTAGAATCATTAGGAAGCCATCAGCCAAGCCTTCCGCCATCACACCCCCGGAAGCAGTGTCAGGGCAGAGCAATGGACTAGAAAGGCCTTCCACAAAGGCGGGTGGGCAGCACTGCCCTTCCTGTACCAACCCCTGGCTCCCACCCCTGCGCTTTGCAGAAGCCAGCCCAGGCCATAGCCTCAGCCCTTGCCAGTCCAGGCCCAGGGCATTTCGGACCCATGGTTCTGGAGGCAGCCACAAACATCATTGCTTGTGCTCCTCTTAGGGTGTGAGATCTGGATCTAACCTTTTTTTTTTTTTTTTTTTTTGAGACAGAGTCTTGCTCTGTCACCCAGGCTGGAGTGCAATGGCATGATGGCTCACTGCAATTTCCACCTCCTGAGTTCAAGCAATTCTCCTGTCTCAGCCTCCTGAGTAGCTGGGATTACAGGTGCCCACCACCATGCCTGGCTCATTTTTGTATTTTTAGTAGAGATGGGGTTTCATCATGTTGGCCAGGCTGGTCTCAAACTCTTGACTTGAAGTGATCCACCCTCCTTAGCCTCCCAAAGTCTGGGATCACAGGCATAAGCCACAGTGCCCAGCCCTGTCTAACATTTTGCCTAAGATTGTCATATCAATGTTTATATTTTTATTTTACTTTTATTTAAAAAGTTGTAAACATCCCGTGGCAGTTTGCCTGTGTGTGTGTGTGTGTATGTGTGTGTGTGTGTCACAGAAAAAGACAGACACTGAAGGGCAGCTATTCCTGTGTGTTTGGGGCCTATGGTACACAAGAAAGAAGGAAGGGAGAGACAGAGGGTAGGAGCAAGAAGAGTGCTGAGAGATGAGTCTTTGTTCTGATTTCCTCTGAAACCAACCCTCCCCTCCTCCTCCTAGGACCTCCCTCCCCCTTTGCCTCCTCCTGGGCCTCCTTCCCTCCTAAGGACTCAGCCTGTTCTCCCTCTCTGACTGTGTCTCTGGCACTCCCTCTCTTTCCCCACTTGCACACAGATCCTTTCGCCTTCTGTAAGTTATCACACTGGCAGTCACCAAAGGAAAAGAAGTGCAATGTCTCTTAAGTGTTAGTTGATGGAATTTTTATCTTCTTGACCCAAGTTTCCTTGACTGGGCTTGACTCACTCCACAGGAGCCAATCCATCCCTGGCCTGAGCCTCCTGGGTGCTGGAGTCCAAGCTGTATGGCAGCATCACCCAGTACAACGCATACCAAGCCTTAGAAGTATCCAGAGGTCTGCCCCGCTGCACATCTCAAATAGCAGTAAGCATTTTCTGGAATAATTTTAAGGGCAGCAAAATGTCCTTAGGAACTATTCAAATGTTACTAATGAAAGGAATGTTTATTGCTCTAACTGACTTGTCCTTTGCTAATCCCTTCACCAGATACCTTTTATCAGAGAGGCACGCAGTTCATTTCTTCGACACGTCAATATTGACACAATCATCTGAAAACTCAAGTACAGTGGCATGTTTCCCAAAAGAATTATCAACCTGGCCACAGATATGGTCCAAGTTGAATGTCAGCTATTGGAAGCATAAGGCTCTTTTGATTAAACAAAATTAAAGATGGTTGTGCTCTCCTATTTAATCTCATTGCAAAAACTACTTGTTTTATTATTGAGAACAATTCTAGCAATATTTTTTAGCTTAAGCAGTTTTCTGAATGAATTTTATGTTTGAATATTTTATTTAACAGCGACCCAAATAAGAAAAAAAAGTTTTAAAGAAAAATAATTAGATTTTAATTTCTCCAACTTCTAGTATCTCCTAAGCTTAAAAACACCAAGAAAGCACTGAGAACATTTATATTTTCTGCAAATAAATTGGCACTTGGGCCAGGTGTGGTGGCTCAAGCCTGTAATCCCAGTACTGGGAGGCTAAGGCGGGCAGATTGCTTAAGCCCAGGAGTTCGAGACCAGCCTGGGCAACATGGTGAAACCCTATCTCTATAGAAAATATAAAAATTATCTGGGCGTGGTGGTGCACACCTGTAGTCCCAGCTCAGGAGGCTGAGGTGGGAGGACTGCTTGAGGCAGGGAGACAGAGGTTGCAGTAAGCTGAGATAGCACCACTGCACTCCAGCCTGGGGTGACATGTCAAGACTCTGTCTTTTTAATAAAATAAAATATTTTATTTTATTAAAAAATAAAACATATTTTTAAATAAAAAATATATTTTTTAAAATAAAATATAGAACAGTTCCTAAGGACATTTTGCTGCCCTTAAAATTATTCCAGAAAATGCTTACTGCTATTTGAGATGTGCAGCGGGGCAGACCTCTGGATACTTCTAAGGCTTGGTATGCGTTATACTGGGTGATGCTGCCATACAGCTTGGACTCCAGCACCCAGGAGGTTCAGGCCAGGGATGGATTGGCTCCTGTGGAGTGAGTCAAGCCCAGTCAAGGAAACTTGGGTCGAGAAGATAAAAATATTTCTTTTTTTAATTAAAAAAATATATATTTTTAGTGGCACTTGGGCTAAATGCTTGTCACAGCCTACAAGGCTATCAGAAAGGAATTCCTATTTATTCAATTCTAACTGAACAGAGACAATGGAAACAGAAGACAACCCCCTAATTTGGATTTTACTAAAATTTTAAATCTAAATTAGTTAATATGTGGTGATAAAATTCCCATTAACATAGTTGTCAATCTTTTAAAAAATTGAGAAATCATGCAAATCAGAGTTGCAATGGGTTGGTATACAACTGGAGACATTACTATTTGTTGCTAGTAATTACTATTTGTTGCTAGACATTACTATTTGTCTTTAAACTACTGAGAGCCTTCTAGATTCAGTAATTTCATATAAATTATTTTAGTCAGCCAATACATCAAGATCAGAAAACTGGGTTGGGTATGTGGCTCACATCTCAAATTTGTAATCCCAGCATTTTGGGAGGTCAAGGCAGTTAGATCACTTAGGAGTTCAAGATTAATCTGGGTAATACAGGCAGATCCCATCTCTATGAAATATATTAAAAAATTAGCTGTAAATAGTGGCACACACGAGTAGCCCTAGCTACACAGGTGGTTGAGACAAGAGGTTCACTTGTGCCTAGGAGTTCAAGGCTGCAGTAAGCTATGATCACACAGTAAGCTATGACTGCGCCACTGCACTCTAGCTTGGGTGACAAAGCGAGACCCTGTCTAAAAAACAAACAGCCTGTAATCCCAGCACTTTGGAGGCCAAGGTGGACGCATCACGAGGTCAGGAGATGGAGACCATCCTGGCTAACACAGTGAAACCCCTTCTCCAATAAAAACACAAAAAAAGTAGCTGGGCATGGTGGCGGGTGCCTGTAGTCCCAGTTACTTGGGAGGCTGAGGCAGGAGAATGGCGTGAACCCGGGAGGTGGAGCTTGCACTGAGCCTAGATGGCGCCACTGCACTCCAGCCTGGGTGACAGAGTGAGACTCCATCTCAAAAACAAACAAACAAACAAAAAACCAACACACACACACTAGAGAACTGAAGGAAGGTAGCTGGAGGGAAATCGACTTGCACTCAAACTGGCTTCACCAAAGCCACAAGGATGTCTCCCCCTGTTCCTGGTCAGTGAACAATGCCCCCAGTGGATAAGTCTACTCACCCTCACCATGAGCCATGGTATAGGAAAAGTTAAGGCAGCTCAGCACTTTCTACTTTAAAAAAAAATCCATAAAGCATCTGTAATGATAACAGATTTATATAAAATCTTCCCAAATTTGCCACAACTACTTTCACTTTTGCTTATTATTCTACAGTGGATACTATGTTCTTAGACCTGAAAGTTATCTTCAAGATCTTCCTGTCCAACTTAATTTTATTGAAAAAGAAATGAAAACCTCAAGCTTAGAAGGGACTGGCTCAGGATCACAGTAATTGTGACAGGTCTATGACTAAGGCATAGGTGTTCCAACTTCTAGTGCCATACTCTTTCCACTACATCACCCCCTTCCTTGCTGGAATCCTGCTTGGTCTTACACAACAGACAGGCAGAACCCCAATTCTGCAAGGCAAGCTACCTACCCTACATTCCAAGAATTTATTGGTAAGTTAGTTACTTGAAATTGAAAAGAAATTTCCCTATGAAAGCAACATTGCCTATGTTGGATGAGTTCCCAGGCTAGCCCACAAAAGCAAATTTAGAAGCTATGAGAAGCAGAAGCGGGTAATCTTTAAACCCTCTGAGATTCTTGAAGTCCTCAAATACCTCTAATTGAGATTCCAATGCCAGCAATTCCATGAGCCAAGTCACTGTCAACCATGAGGGCAAAGAGGGTAAATTCAAAGGCTTTGGGGAAAAAAAAAAAAGAAAAGAAAAGAAAAGAAAAAAACAGCCTGAGCTCAATTTCGGGTTCCCCTAACCTTCACAGATAGTTAAAAACTTTATTCCCAGTAACAGTCTAATAGAAAAGGGTGAGGATGGAATGAAGAAAATCCTTTCACTCTTCAGGTATGTGCCTACCACTGTTGGTGAGTTCCTTCTCCCATCAGGAACAAGTGAGCAAACAGCAATGGAAAGAAGGTGCTGTGTTGACAGAGGAAGGACAGCAGCCTTTCTCAGAAGCAGTGGCTGATGGCAATGGAATAGGAGTGAGCAGGCTGGCCCCAGGGCATGGCACAGAAGCAGAGGAGTATCTGAGGACCAGCAGCAAAGTCCCTTCTCAGCCCTGCCTTCCCTTACTCCGCAAGGGAGCCCCTGCTGCGAGCTGTTCAGTCCCCCCCTCTCAATCTGTATCCTGTGCACCACTCCGAAGGTCTTGGCCTCCATAATTACCACTGCCAACAACTTTCATCTGCTATGCCCAGGGGTCAGCATCAGCATTGATTCCAGGGAGATCTCACTTTCAACAGGTGAAGGGGGAGCAGGAGCATGTAGGAAACCTAATAATCATCTCCTCTGTGCCAGTCACTTCACAGGCACCTCTGTATTCACTTCTCTCAACAACCTTCTGTCACAGGTCTTAATGTCCCAATTTGACCTACTAGAAAGTGATGTTTAGTGACTTGCTATGTGGTCATTAGCATATAAATAATGGGGGAATCAGGATTCAACACTACAACTGAGTGACCCCATAGCAGCAGTGGGACAGGGCCTTGTCCATCAACTGGCACTCCACACACATGTTCCCATAAACTGAGCACACAGGTTAGGAACTACCGAATTCCACTGCCCATGCAGTGTGTTGCACAGCTTTGGGGCCTCTTCAGGAAGCAGCTTACAGTAATGCTCCATGGAAAAAGAACCTCCGGGCTAGCGCATCACACAATGATTGTATTAGTGCCTCACATCTGCATGGTGACATGTGGCTTACCAAGCCCCTGCTTAAAACAGCATTAGATTACAATCTGAAATATAAAATAGTCACAAGTCTTTACTGATATAAACAGATGACTCAATAAATACATACAAGGGGAAGAACAGACAAATCTCCCATTCTGCCCTCAAATAAGAGAGGGATAACTCCCACCCCTTGATTTTGGGCTGCGTATGGTGACTTCCTTGCAACAAGTG
Organism: Chlorocebus sabaeus; assembly: GCF_047675955.1. Taxonomy (NCBI): domain Eukaryota; kingdom Metazoa; phylum Chordata; class Mammalia; order Primates; family Cercopithecidae; genus Chlorocebus; species Chlorocebus sabaeus. The sequence continues at coordinate 46,568,955 of NC_132921.1, forward strand.
CAGCATAGAAAGGGGAGAGGAAGAGCAGCAGAACAGTGGGGGAAAGGGTGACAAATGCTACCTCAGCCAGGTGCTTAAGGTTAACATCAAGTCATAAGTCACGCTGACAGTACAAGTCCTTGATGGGATGCGGTGAGAATGGCACATTAGAAAGCATATAACCCCATTCTAATGATGAGAAGGACATGAGACAAATCACCATCGAGGGACACTTTACTCAATACCTGACCAGCGCTGAACAAAACTGGCAAGGTCATCAAAAACAAGGAAAGTCTGAGAAACTGTCACAGCCGAGAAGAGCCTAAGGAGGCGTAACAACTCAACGTAATGTGGGGTCCTGGACAGAAACCTGGAACAGGAAAAGGGCATCAGCTAAAAACAAAGGGTATCTAATGAAGTATGACACTCTAGATAACATTAATTGTGACAAAAGTACCACCTTAGTGTCAGCTGTTACCGTGTGGGATATAACGGGATTCTCTGTATTATCTTTACAATTTTTCTGTAAATCTAAAACTATTTTAAAACTATATTTCTCAAAATGAAAAAAAAAACAAAAAACAAAAATGCTCTGCTTTTATACTTGACCATCTAATACCATGACCATTTGACCACAGCTTCCCTTTCTCCATCAAGGCCTGATGATGAGAGAAGTTGGCTGGAGTCTTTCCCCGCACTGCAGGTCAGACAGGGCTGTCTATGAAGGCCTCACCACACTGCATAATGAAGGTTTTGTAGGGGACCTGGTAACAACTACAGCCTAGGTGCTGTACCCCAAGGTACTCCCTCCACCTAAGGCAGCCCAGCCAGCGAGGCGGTTCGCCCAGCTCTAAGCTCTGGGTGTGAGCAGGGTTTGGTTGATCACTCTCTTCTGCACTACTCTTTGCAGTCACTGTTCATACCATATCAGCAACGGACTTATTTTCCACCTTCTCGTTCTCTAACAATCCCCTTTGTCATAGCTGCCTTACTCTGTTATGTATGTATCACTTATCTCCCCAACTAGACTGCAAGCTCCTCTTTCTCAATCATGATGTCTTTTTTCTTATGATGGCTTCTGTTCCCCAAAGGGGCAGTATACGGGGTGTGGCCATAAAAATGTCCATTAACAGACAGTGCTGGAGAGCATAGGAAAAAGAAACACAGTGTGGGAAGGACAAGAACTAAAGAAGAACCTTCTCACAAGGCAGAAGTCTCAAACAGCGAGGAGACTTTCACTAAACTCCAGGCTGCCGATTAGGAACACTGCCCTGAAAGCCACCCCTGGGCAAAGCAGGGGTCACAGCAAAAGGCAACATAATCAAACAATACTCAGTAACAGCAGTGTCTGAAAAAAATGTGTGAAAAGATATGTGCAGAAATAATTATATAGCTCAAAAATAGGTCAAGTTCCATGGAGAGACTGATTTTTCTTCTAGGCTGGAAAGTACTAAAATATATTTGAAAATTAAAAGAAAAGGGAGGTAGGAAAGATTCATGAAAGCTAGTTTGGCTAAGTCACCCCAATGGTTCAACAGAGCCACTTTGAGATTTCATTGGAGGAAAGTTTAAATTTTTCAAATAAAAAAAAGAAACTAACAGAAAACCATGAATCTACTTTGTTAAAACATGTGAGTCTGTCCCCTCATTGTAGCAGAAGATCCACAGGCCAATAGAGGGGCAGAGAAGAGGCCCCAGCTGAGGCAAGCACCTATTTTAATCCAGAGACACACCCAATCCTTGGTTCTGGTTTTTAATCATCTGTGTGGCAACCCACGCTATGCACACACACTTGTAGAGGTGAGGAAAGGTAGGTAAGTGGTTGGAAGTACACGCTGCCAAAAAAAAATTTTAATACCTGTTAGGATCTCTTTTGTGCTACTCCTTATAGGGATACAAAGGGGGCAAGGGAGACATCAAAAACGCAGCCAGAGGGAACCGGAAGTCCACCCTCCTCACCTCTACTGCTCAAACTAATTACTGATAAGTTTCCATGTCCCTCTTCCTTCCTTCACCAACCAGAGTCATTCCAGTGAGTTTATGAGTTTCCTTTGAACCTCCAAATGCCCCCAGAGGAAATTTCTATTGATCACTGACACCACACTTGCTTTAATCCAGAATCCTTTCTGATATAGGTGGGTGGGAAGAGAAGGAACAGAAGAGGGGAAGGAAGCCACTATTCCTCTGCTCTCTGCTTCCTTCTTTCTCTACCTTTATATGGACTCTCAAGTGTTCTCTCCCTTCTTGGGGACTCCAGAATTTATCCCTCAGCATAGGTCAGAGGGCTTTCTATGTCATCTGAGTGTTAAGAATAGTTGCAATATTCATGAAATAAATAGCATGTAGATTATGAGGCTATAATCAGTCTACTGAGATCTTTGCCTACTATGTAACATCCAATTCAGCGAAACAAAATTCTGCCTTAGACTATTTCCAGGCTGTGACATCCTGAGCTAAGTGAACACTACTAAGCTCTGGGGATCTCTCTCAGAGAAATCAAGAAAGAGCAGGTACTGACTAAGAGAAAAAAACACTTCAGGAGTGGACACACAACTCTTCACCTGTTACAGCTGCTACTGTGGTTGCCTTCATTCTCACACCGTCAGGCAAGACTGGTCACCTCTTAGGGAAACAGTTTCAGCTCAACCAATAAAAGCAAATTACAAAAGCTGCTCCTTTCTCTTTTTTTTTTTTTTCTTTTTGAAGATTGCCTTTTTACTGTTAGATTCAGACACCCTTAGTATTTGAATGTAAAACAAAATTTTTGCAAAAGCTAGATGTTCTGTACAGAAGCTTGTGTGTGCTACAGAGCTTGGTACCATATCGGAAGGCATTCTTCCCAGTGAACAATCCACCAATACTGATGGTTACTACTTTCACCAGGGTGCCTGGTGGCCCATCACAGGATGATCCTAACCCAGCTAAGTGTTGTGCCCAGCTGCGCTTCAGCATATTACATTTATTAAAAAACGCAAGTTCAGTATTAAATGACTCCTCCCTGGCATTTTTAAATCCATATTGAAGTCTTCTGAGCAGGCATCAACACACAGCAAAACATCCTCAAGGTTCTCCTCACCTGTCTCTCAGCCACGGCACACGCATCTCAGCAGCTGTTCCCTTAAAACCTCTTTCCTCCCAAAACATTCTGGGCTCTTCCTCTCACTTCTCACCGTCCCACCTGCTGGAACCCAACTAGAGCTACACCCTCCACAGAGCCTTTCTCACATCTTCCCAAGCCTTCTCTTCATGGTCCCACAAAACCAAAGATGCAGGTGCTAAACAGGAAAACACAGAATTCTCCTTAATTCAAAGAGAGATCCCTTAAAAGGTGAATACTTAGACATCAATGTTTCTCTTCTCAGACTCACATTTAGTCAGCACTAAATGGCACTCTGGCAAGTCACCCCATGAGAGAAGGAGGATGACAGTCTTAGCAGTATGGTCCTGCTTTACATGGGCAGGCAAGAGCTGAGGTGTGTACAAGCAAGGCTCTCTCCAGAAGCTTGGTGCAGTCCCCAGAGCTCAACCAGGAAGGCAGTAGAAGTGAGACCCTCTCTGACCCCATCACTGTCACTGCTGCTCCCGGGGGACCCACAGGCTGGAACTCCTCCTTCCCCACCCCCATCCAGTAGTACCCCAAGAACACCGAGGGCTTTGACGAGCAGTTTGAAAACTGCAGGTAGATGATTTCTGCAGCCCCATCCCCTATTCCATTCTTATCCATGACATAGGAACACATACTGTTTTATAAGAAATGACCATTTCTTTTCCACTAATCTTCTAATCCATTACAACCAACTGTCCTTTTCTTCCTCTTATCTCTCAAGAAGATAAGGAAAACCATCAGCATATCCAGGCTACAAACCCCTAAGCTGGTGCTGCTGATAAAGTCTAGAGCCGGACCCCAGTTCTCTAGGCAATCTTTTGCATTTGTTAGAAAACTACTCCCTTACAATCAATGTCAGAAGTTGATTTGTCACAGAGCATCAAAGGTCATGCAAAGATGGAAAATCATGCATAAAGGATTTGTTTGAGGCCCATGGTTAATTATAATTGCACCAGGGCCCAGGGAGCCTGGCTTACCTGTCACTGTTCACTGCGCAGGACAAAAGGAGTTCAAAGGAACAGAAGCCCCATTAACTCCACAGGGGGTCTGGAAAACATCGGAAAAGTACAAGCCCTAGGGGATGGTAGATGTAAATTTCAGGGGACATGTGAGGTGCACACTCGGGGTGCACATGGCCTTGACAGTATCTACAGGCAGACCTTCTGCACTAGAGGGCGCCATCCAAGAGATTCATGTCTGCCAAGTGGTTCCAACCATTAACATGGCACCCGCTGAAAGACCAGGAAGGGAAGGAGGAACCAAATCTCAGGAGAAAACAAAAACAGATGAATATGCCACTCTTCTGAGAGCCACAGCCCAATCTGTTTATAAATTCTCCACTTAGGATAGCTGTAGCCAGAATCAAAGCATGTGCAGTAAAGACTGAAATGTATGCTCCAATGACAGTTAACTCACCTCAAAGCCTGAGGAAGGCAGGACCCACAGCATGGTTTATATTTTTAACTATTTTTTTGAAAAATTTTTTTGGCTCTTTCCCATAAGAAATACATTTATTTACCTTTGATCCCTAGACAGCTTTTTTTTTTTTTTAAATAAAGGTTTAACGAACATTGCCGCCACCTGTCTAAATGGAAAATAAATCTCTCTTAATAAAATTGTGCTAAAAAGTTTTCTTTTGAAAGAATCATAATAGATAGACTGCCATAATATACAGATAGGATTAAAGCAAAAGAAAAGTCTATTGTGAAACAATGAAAATGTTTCCCGCTTTTGTTGTTCCCATCCCATCCTAGAACTCGTCCCTAACACATTTAACTATTTTATTGATAAACTTCATACAATCCAGGACAATAGACTCTTGCTAGGATCAAGGCTGATAAGGCTGGAGGTAAGCCAGCGTCTTGCCAGAAGCCCAGAGGAAGGTTTGCTGCAGGATATCTGCAGAGTGGAAAGGTATGGAGTAATTACTGTAAGTATATGCTGTAAAATTGATGAAAAACTGAAGTAACTTTGAGCTTAACATGGCAGATTGGACACATGCACTCCAATTTCAGAAATGTTGCTGACACCTCTGGCCAGCTGTCATTTCCTCTCCAGCTTTCTTTGTTCTTGGAGGTTTATGCCTTTGTTCGTTCTGTAAAGAGTCAACCTGATATTAGCTGGTTTGAAGAGCAGATAGAGATACATGGGCATGTGTTCGGACTCGGCACATGAGAGAAAGGTGAAATCTAAGTGGGAGCAAAAGCAGCAAGTCAGTTATGGTGCAGACCTCCAAAGGGCTCAAGAACATGAAAACGGGTGTCTCTGAAAGCTGGGTGTAGGTGGCAGCTGAATACAGAACACCTGGTTGAAAGTTTTAAAAGGTGCAGTTAGATGCTGGAATATCTTCTCCTGTGCCAAAGAGCCAGGATCAATCATAAGGCTAAAAAGGGGTCAGGGGAGATGAAGCTCAGACAGAGAGGTTGGAGGGGTGGGCTCCAGGATAAATGTCAATGAGAAAAAAAAATTGGAACTGACAGAATTTCTAGTGCATCCAAACAAATTGAGAAAAAAATATTTAGCTGTCTCAGAGTCCAGGGATAAATTCATCAATAGGTACACAATGCACATGAAAATTAAGGTAATTATTAGTTCCAAGAAAACAGGTCCTACAAGAAAGGAAATGTAATCTATTAGGCTTGGCTGTGAGCAATACTGACATCATCTTAATAATGTGAACACTAGATTTGTAACTATATTGAGAGGGTGAGGGAAGGGTGATGAATGCCTGTGTGTGTGCTCCTGTGTGCGCTCATGTGTGTGCTCCTGTGTGCGCTTATGTGTGCACAACCCTGTATGTGTGGCCCCATGTGTGGCCCTGTGTGCTCCTGTGTGTACCCTCTCGTGTGTGTGCCCGTGTGTGCCCTCCTGTGTGTGTGTGTGTGCCAGTTCTCCACCTCCTTTCCTTCTCAGCCATGTGAGGGTCGACCTCAGGACCTGGAATGTCCTGAGGCCAAAGGTGGGAACACTGCCTGAGCTCTCATGATCCATATGCAAAATATATTGGATTTTAAAATGTGGTGGGGAAGAATAAAATAAAGAGCGCCATCTTGGAATTCAACCACAATAATTTTTTTATTTAAAATATTAAAGAAAAGGCCACGCACGGTGGCTCAAGCCTGTAATCCCAGCACTTTGGGAGGCCGAGATGGGCGGATCACGAGGTCAGGAGATCGAGACCATCCTGGCTAACATGGTCTCTACTGAAAAATACAAAACACTAGCCGGGCGTGGTGGCGGGCGCTTGTTGTCCCAGCTACTCGGGAGGCTGAGGCAGGAGAATGGCGTGAACCTGGGAGGCGGAGCTTGCAGTGAGCTGAGATCCGGCCACTGCACTCCAGCCTGGATGACAGAGTGAGACTCCATCTCAAATAATACATAAAATAAAATAAAACAAAATATTAAAGAACAGAACAAGAACAGGACAATAAGAATTGCTCAAACCAGTAATAAGAGGACCTGTATGTGAGTCTTCAGAATAAAACTTCCATAGTCATGTCACAAAACTGAGCCTACATTTCCAATCCCATCTCTTCTCTTGCTTATCCCACAAAAGCTCTGGACTCCAGCCCTGGCCCTGAGGACCCCGCCACATCCCCATGCCCAGCCTCTGCCTGTGCTGTGCCAGCTTCTTTGCTCCCAGCCTCTGCCTGTGCTGTGCAGGCTTCTTTGCTCCCAGCCTCTGCCTGTGCTGTGCCGGCTTCTTTGCTCCCAGCCTCTGGCCTCATTCAAAGCCTGGCCTCCCCTGACTCCCAGTCCCAGCCATCCCTGAGCCCCTCCATCATGCCTTGGACTCTGGAGCCCTGCTTCAAGGCTGTGGGCAGTTGGCGCATGCGTGTGACATTCACATCCCCACAGGGGTACACCTGCTCCATGAAAGCAAAAACTGGGTCTGAAGCCTCTCCTGGAGGCTGCATTGCACAGAGCACGTAGGGGCGTATGCCCACTGTAAAAGCCACGTGCAGCAAGAGGCAGATTTGATTTGGAGTTAGCTGCAGGGCTCCAGCTGCTGGATTCTGAAGATCCAGTTCCTCCTTTCTAACTAGCTGTGTGTCCTCAGAGCTGACTCTTGGAGCCTCTTTTCTCAGCTCTCACCTGGCTCACTTTAGTGTTGGGGAACCAAAACTATCATGTAAATTAAAATCTTTGCCAAACTCAAGAAATTTTTATATCTGGAGATGCATTAAGCCAATCCCTTTACCCTAATGCCTCCATGGCAACTGACCAGACACAAAAAGCTGATAGTATGTGATCAGAAAATTAGTATGTGATCAGAGCAACACCGAGCTAGAATTAGTTTCATCAAGAAGAACTCTGGCAAGTATCTAGTATCTAGTCTGTATTTTTAACTTTTTGAGGAACCTTCATACAGTTTTCCCTAGTATCCAACTTCTGGGTGTTTATCCAGAATTCAAAGCTGGACCTCAAAGAGATGTCTATGTAGTAGACATTGTAAATGAACAGATGTTTACAATAGCCACGATGTCAAAAGAACTTCAGTGCTCAACAATGGGTGAATGGATAAAGAAAATATGGTGTGCATATATATACACACATACATATACATACATACATATATACACATACACACACAATGGATTATTATTCAGCCTTAAAGAAAATCCTGTTATATGCAACAACATGGATGAACCTAGAGGACATTTTGCCAAGTGAAGTAAGCCAGTCACAGAAGGACAAACACTGCCTGACTCCACTTCTATGAAGTATCTGAAGTAGCCAGACTCTGAGAAGCAGAGAGCAGAATGGTGGCTGCCAGGGGCTGGAGGGCAGGGAAATTGGGAGCTGCTACTCAACTGACATGAAAGTTTCAGGGGTACAGGATGAATAGGTTCTAAAGATCTGCTGTACTATGCCTATAGTTAACACCACTGTACTGTACACAGAAAAATTTGTTAGAAGGATAGATCTTATGTTAAATGTTCTTACAATTGTTTTAAAAGTGTGTAGTCTGCAAATGTTAAGATAAAGGGATAGCTATTCTGTTTTTCTTCTGACTTCTCAAATTTTTTGGCTTCTTTTCTTGACTCACACTGACAACAAATGAATAATTCCAAGCCAGACAGGCCTGCTTTGTGGGTAGACTCATCATTAATTCTCCAAGAAAAACTACTGTTAGATTCTACAGTCCTGGAAAGTGGTATAAGTATGGAAAAGGCTCCTGAGATGCTTTTAAAAGTCTTAAGGTCCCCAGCATTTGTGGCACCAAAAAAATGCCAAGAGGCACCCTCATAATTCTCACAACTCGTGATGACAATGAGCTGTGATCCCAGCTTATGACGTGGCCACACTGGGTGGGGAGATCCCTCATCCCCAGGAGCCCAGCTTGAAAGACATTGCAAGCAAATGGGGTTGCTGCTTGTGGAAGACAAAGCGGGCACAAAAAGGGCAAATTTGAAAAAAAGGTGCCATAGAGGCAGGAAAAGGAACTAGGGGAGCAGGACAGCAGTCCAGAAGGCGGCTGGCATCTGTGCTGAGCCACTGCACCAGACCCCTCAAAACCCATCTCTTCTTAACCAGTCAAATTCATTCTGCACCCATGACATGACTGACAAACAGGGGCTCCACGCAGGATGGGGCACCCCTGTTAGCCAGTAAGCTTGAGGGGTCCTGCTTCCCTCCCTCCCATCTCAGAGAAGCTGATTTCATCCTGCGGGACTTCTCTTGCCTTGTCCTGGAGCAGGGGCTCTGTTCCTGCCAGGTTGCCCTTCTGAATACTGTGGGTATGCAGAACCCAGGACACCAGAGGAGAAGGAAGAGGAGGGAGGCAAAATGCTGAGGAATCACCAGACTGGCTGAGTCAATCTGGATAAAGAGGGTCACACCCAGGCAGAGGCTGGGAGGAAGGGCAAGCAGTCTGGATGTTGCCCTCTGGCAGCTTTGAGTTCTGATAGACATGGATAGAGAGAAAGGGGGATTTATCACCACTTCCAAGAAAGCAAATTACCAGTGTGAGTCCTTTTGAAATGACTTTTGGCCATTGGATTCTTTCTTTAACTGGTACTGGTTTCATAAGGCTATCCACAACACAGGAGTGAATCAACTCTAGTCTGTGACATCAGCTATTTTAACATTATGTACCAAGTAGTTCTATCTTTCCTGTATCTGTCATATTACAATTAGTGATGACCACCATGGAGCCATGAGGTACTCATTAGATTGATTTGGGATCAGTCATAACAGTGTCATCAATATTTAGTTTTTCAACTGATTTTGCCATTATCTATTTTCTCTAGGAGTAAAGAGAAGAAATAAAAGTCATTTGCTAAGAAAATTAACAATGTAAATATTAACAACGTAAATGCATGATATGTTTGGCTTGAAAAAAGAAATGAAATTGAAAGACTACTGTAGTAGGAATAAATAATGAACAGAAGTGATTACTGATTATTCTTACGTAAGACCTCAGAGACTGGAAGCCAGCTGCAGCTTTCCTGGGTTCGCTGCTCAGTAAGCAGTTGCTTCACATACTTAATTTAAAAAACTAAAAAAAAAAAAAAAAAAAAGCATGCTTTTGAAAAAGTCTCTGATACAGTTACGCTTTTTTGGTTTTGGTTTTTTGTTTGTTTGTTTTGTTTTAAGAGACAGGGTCCTGCTCTGTCGCCCAGGCTGGAATGCAGTGGTGCAATCATAGTGCACTGCAGCCTCAAACTCCTGGCCTCAGGGGATCCTCCCACCTCAGTTTCCCAAGTAGCTGGGACTACAGGTGTGCACCACCATGCCCAGCTAATTATTTTTATTCTACTTAGAGACAGGGTTTCACCATGTTGCCCAGGTTGGTCTCGAACTCCTGGCCTCAAAAAATTCTCCCACCTTGGCCTCCCAAAGTGTTAGGATTACCGGCTTGAGCCACCGTGCCCGGCCTCAGGGAGTTTTCTTTAAAAATAAAAATTAAAAATTAAAAACAAAAAAAATTGGTCATAAATGATACTGGTCTAACACTCATCCTATCTTAACCACTTCCCTTTAAAACCCTAGGAATGGTCTGACCTCAGAGTTTCTGCACGCAGCCCCAGTCTTCTCCTTCCCACCAGGGAGCTCCGCTGGCTGCCTTCCCTCTCACATTAATTCTGCTCCTTATTATTGGCTGCTCATCAAAGGTAGAACTTTATTTCCTTTATCAAACTGTAAGAAAAATACAATTCAATTATTCTAAGTGAAGTAACTCAGGAAGGGAAAACCAAACATTGTATGTTCTCGCTCAGAGGTGAGAGCTAAGCTATGAGGATACAAAGATATAAGAATGATACAATGGACTTTGGGGACTCAGGGAAAGGGTGAGACCGGGGTGAGGGATGAAAGATGACACAGTGGCTACAGTGTATACTGCTCCAGTGATGGGTGCACCAAAATCCCAGAAGTCACCACTAAAGAACTTATTCATGTAACCAAACACCACCTGTTCCCCAAAAACCTATTGAATTTTTTTTAAATTTAAATGAAAAACAAGGTTCAAAAATTCCAGAAAAAGAAATATGGTCATTTTCATCATCATTATCATCATATGTAATTTTTAGTGTTCATTGACCCAACCTGGGTGCCCATTTAATAAGTTAATCATCAAAATGAACTTGGAAAGCATCTTTCCCTAAATAATTCATATTTTAAAATATATATATCAAGAAAAATTTACTGAACAAACTAATTATTATGTATATCAGAACAAGAGGAACGGAATGCCATTTTTTAAATTCCAAGAATTCTTGCCAAGCATAAAACACTAAAAGTTACTTTAGGTTGTATATTTTGCTGCTATTTTAGAAGGCATTTAGTTATCTCCTAGAGTAAAACTCTAATGAATAAGCTGGGGAAGAAGTGAGTTAAAGTGAGGAAAGCAGTTAATATGGGGACCAAAGTTCTGGTCAGATGGACCTGAGTTCCAATTCTGCTTTCTGTCTCTCAGGCATTAGGGCAGGTACCCTTAAGCCTTGAAGTCTCAACCCCACACGAATAACATATGGATGACAAGGGCATATGCAGCATGGATGCCGAGGAAATGTAACAAAATGTAACAAAATTATTCAAGCCATATACTTAATATTTTGTGCCTTCCCTATGTTTTACTTCATAAGAATAACAAATATTTAAAACATATATGTACCATTTCAATTATCTAGTAGTCAAACCAGAATTGCCTTTAAACACAGGAAGTATAGGCAGCTTCTAAGGTGGAGTGATTTGAGAGCCGCTGACAGGCACACAGTGCCCCCAGATAGCTCCACTGTATCCTTGCTGTGCAACCTGAAGCTCTACTATTAGGGATTAACTGCTTTGGTTAAAACCATGTATTCTTCAAGCATCTTTTGAATGCAAATAACACTGTAAAGCGTCAGAGTAAAAGAGTCCCTTCCATCACTCCCCAAAAAAGGGGACACGGAGAAATGGCTGTCCTGAAAAGGAAAGTAGGGAGGGGGAGGAAAGGGGAACTGGGGGGCTCTGGGTTGAATAAAGGAGGACAGACAGAGGCTGCATGTTTGGTCACAAGAGAGTGCAAGGAGAGAAGTCTCCAGAGGAGGCAGAGAGGCACAGCAAGGAAAGGCCAAAAGGACAAATTTCTCAACCGCAAGACCAGCTGTGGGTGGCCCCTCAGGGACAGCCAGAGGCCCAGGCTCCTTTTCAGTATCTCAGCAGGCTCCCCGTCCTGAGTTGTCCCACACAACTGGACCCTCACTGGCCCAGCAAGAAGTAGAAGGAGGAAGAGTAATTTGAGGTCCTGTCCCCCATTCTGGGCCCCAGGGGAAAAGGCTGTCCAAACAAAACCCTCCCTCACACAGAGGGAGGCAGGGAGCCTTGTGTATAAAACGTTTGGGAAGCCAAGCCAGCCTGGCCCCAGAGAGCCGTGTGGGAGAGACAGCCCATCACTGTCCACTGCGTGGCCAGTTGCATGCAGACAGGTCCACAGAGAGAAGAGTGGGGCAGGGCAGGGCTTACTGGGGCCTGCAGAATAGGGCTTGATGATTAAAATAAATGTGTGACCCTGAAACAAATTTTAAAAATACAATCCGAAGCCCCAAAGAAATGATAGTTATACATCCATTCTTTTGGACAATCTCTGGGATGGCTTCTACCTTACCCTTTATGAACCTACCCAGAAAATACTGAGTGGACTCTGTCTAGTTTCCTCAACATTTTAGTAATTTCAGGGAGAGTCTTCCTATCACATGCGTACTCACACTTGCCTTTTAAATTCAAAATACTACCAATTCCTTCTTCTTCTTATGAGACGCTTAGAGTGAAATGAAAATATTCTTCACGGCACCATCTAATACCACCATTATCATCCTTTTGTTGTATTTCCTTTCAGTTTTTATACATTTGTTTCATCTTTTTGTTATTTATTTTTGAAAAGGAAATACATACAATTCACATTGTTCAAAAGTGTAAAGGCACAAAAGTCTACACAATGTTCTCTCCCCAGTCCTCCTGTCTCTGGTCCCTCCAGTTGCCTGACTGCCCTCCTCAGTGAAAGCAAAATAACCAGTTTCTTGTTCATATGCATTTTAATGTGCTTATAAGGCAATTTTGAAACCTGCTTTTATTTATCTTAACAACAGGCCTTTTCCAGGTCGCTACACTGTTAATGTTAACCATTACATGATATTCCATGAAGTTGATAATTTACTTAAACTTATCCTGTTGCAGTTAAACATTAAGGTGGCTTTCAGATTTTCATTAGAAATAATGTTGCAATCGCCATTTTGGGCACCGACTAGCTTTTGTCTGATTTGGAGGCTGGAACCTCCAATCTCCCCCAGCCCTTTTGATAGCTGTTCTTAAGAGAAGAGAAACCCACAGTTCACACCACACAAAGCTCTTTGGTACAGTCAACACCAGCCTTGCCACCCTACTGGGGGAAAACACACACACACACACACAAAAACAAAAACAAAAACAAAACAGCTCACGCAGGAAAAACAAAATCCAACCAATTAGGCAAAGTCAAGCTGATGATACCCAGATAGTATTGTCACATGCCAGGCCCAATCACACATCACGTCCCCAAATCCAGCACAAAGTCATCTTGAGAGATCCCCTGGCCTGGACCCCTCAGACACACACTCACATCCCAGGGGATTTGCAGTGACACAAGGTTGACCCACAGAGTTAATGTGGTCCATCCAGAACATCAGTTTTATACAAAGGCCTGGGGAATGAGATACTGCATTTACAGTAATCACAGATACAGAGGCAGGCAGTTAGGGCCCTGCCCCAACTCTTCCTGGAAGTTGTGGTTTGAGGAATACCGCACCCCTTATCTCTGGACTCTAAAGACACCTTGGTGTTTGATATAAGATCCATCTCAAATCCAGAAGAAAAGGAGTTGCCGGGGTGCCATTTGCAAGCATCTTTCAAGTGATCACAGCAGGTCCCAGGCAAAATTCCAAGGGCTACTGGCCTCACCCTCAACCTCCCCAGCAAGGGACGTGCAGGGTGACCTTTCCCCTCCCCATTGCCACCCCAGTCAACCCTCCTCTTATTCATTTTAGAAGTTTTTAGTGAAGGATATTAAAGGCCAGACACTAGATAATTAGATGAGTAAGACAGACCACCTTTCAATAACTCATTCTAATGCAGAGAGATGCATACATTTAACAACTATTAAAGCACTGATTTGCACTAAGGGGTCAGCGAGCACTGGGGACAGGTGGGGGTGGGGGATAACAAGAACTCGAGCCAAGTTTGTGTATGAACTGGACAGTGCAAACCAGGCCGCTTTCCTCCAGGACCAACCTTGGACAGGATGCAATTCTGTGACCTCCCCAGCTGCGGCTCCTCCCGTAATTCCCTCTACTTGCTTGCAGACCCTTACTGACTTGCAAAGCCTTTCCATTCAAAAAAGGTTCAATCTGGGACATGCGGATTAAAGTGTGGCAAAACTTGCCAATGAGGAATTAGGCCTGACCTCTCTGGGAGCAGTCTCCAATGCTGACGAGAAAGCGCATTGGAAAAGGAAAAAAAAAAAAAAAAGCCCACAGAGGCTTAGGCTGCTGAGTAGGAGAAATTAATACATAGATCTAAAGCAGTTAAAAGCCAGCCTGACTCCATGGCTGGCTCCTCACACTGCTGGTGATTTCACTGCAACTAATGATGACCTGTCATTCTGAGAGCCCCCAGGGCCCTTCCACACTGAGGAAGGCCAGATTGCCAGTTCTCAGTATCCCTGAGCGCCAGCCACAGGGGACCACAGTCTACCGCGAGGTCTCGTCTTCAAACACCTTGCTCACTCCTTGGGGAAGAGCCCTGTGTTCACAGCACAATTAACTGTGGACAATTTCTCGGGTGACCTTAAATCCTTTTCTATCTGCTGTCCTGGCAACAAGTTCCTGTCTCCAAAGCCTAACCCAGGACAGGGGCCAGGGAATCCATTCATCAACAGAGACCTGGAAGGAAGCCCTGTTGATTTGGATGCAATAAAAAACCCTGGAGAATCCTGGAGTACGGTCAAGCTTTCTCAATGAATTTATTTAGAAGACAATGGCAACTTCCACTTCAACCTTACTTATAGTAAAGATCCAGGAAACTGCAACCCTGATGGCTGTGGCTGACCAGAGGGAACCTCGCTGCAACTACCTGGACGTGCCCATGATTTCTGGGACCCACCAATGGGGCAACCTCAAATGGAAAGAAAAACCCAAATGAGACAGAGGCCCAAACCTTCATAATCCCACCCTTAGCCAGTCCGTCAAGTATTGAGGTAAAGCAAAGCTTATTTTTATAGGAATTTTAAACACTGCCTCATGGTCAATGGAATGATTTAGAATCCCTCTTACTACTTCAAATAAATTGAACACAATTAGGGAGTAGAGAAGGGAAATAACTTTTACTGAGTACCACTCCATTTACAATTTGTTTACTCCTCAGTCCAACCACATCAACCCCACCAGACACCATGAAAAGTACTTTCCATACATTAGAATTTATTATTCTTATTTTTCAGGGAGGTTAAATAAAATGTCTGCTTAAGAATCATACCGCCAAAACTCAAAGGCAGGCCTAAGGCCCAGAAGTTTTTAATCCACGCCTCATCACCAGCTCGTGTTGTTTTCCTAACAGAAGAGATCACTGAATTTACCACCACAAGCAGCAGCCCATATGTCCCCTAGAGAGCCTGGAAAGGTATGGATTAATTATCTAATTCATGAACTGGCCTCACAGCCTAATCTCTTTCTGCTCTACTATGCTGATGCCTTTAGAAGAGAGGAGGAGGAAAAAGCAGTAAGTGAAGTCCCCCACCTTCCAACAGAGCCACCCGTGCCCATGTCTACACCCACTAACTGTTGTCATGCCCTCTACCTGGACATACTTAGGTCACAGCCTGTCTTCTTCAGATTGCCTTACTACAATCTTTTGGAAGGAAATTTGGAAACATCTAAACTATATGGGTACTTTATCTTTTGACTTATCTTTTAGTTATAGAAATTTACCCGGACAGTATACCTCCAACATGAAAATACACATGCATGATGCTATTCATTTTGCAGCACTGTTTGTAATTGCAAAATATTAAAAGCCTACATGCCATTACACAGAAGAGTTGTTGAATAAACTATAATACATCTGCACAATGGAATATGATGCAGATGTCATAAAAAGAATTTAAAAAGATCTCTCTGAATGTATATGAAGTGATTTCCAGGATGTTCTGTTAAGTTAAAAGAGAAAAAAAAGTAAAATGCAAAAAAAAAAAAAAAAAATCTAGAGTATGCTACCCTTTGTGTTAAAAAAGGCAATGAGAAAATATCCACATATCTGCTCATTTGTGCAATAAGAAATAACAGAATGATAAACCAGAAAGGAGACTAGTTATCTATAGAGGATGAGTGGAAACAATAAAGGAAAGAAGAGGGGGAGAAAGAAAGACGTGGGGAATGGCAACAGGATAGTGGGGTAAGGAGGAATTCACACTTCTCTGGTCTGCCTCTTTGTGTAATTCTGATTTCTAAAACCATGCTTATACTTTTCACATATTCAAAAAATAAACAATTAAAATCAACCAGGATATGAGGAGAAATCAAAATGGAGTATGAGAAGTAACATACTCCATTTTGTGAATCTAACTGTATTACAAATAAATAATATAACCACACTGAAGGGGGCAGGAAAGAAAGAGAACTTAAGTAACTCTGAAAAACACCTTGGCTAGATACTGGAAGGCTCAGATTTTAGAAAAAATTTACAATAATTCTTATATTGTAGTTAGGAGTTTTTTCTACAGACACATAGGTTAACAATTCTGAAAATATACATATTTCAAGACTGAATAAATAAACATTGTGGCTAACGGAAGCTGAGTTTCTTATTGATGAAGAGGGCAGTTACAAATAAAAGGGAAAGACTAGACTAAGGTCTGTGGGGTCAGATTAAAATAGGTCACATCAGCACAAACTCAGGGTTGATAATATAGATAGGGAAGTAAATATGCATGTATTTGTATATAGCTATATTTTCTAGCTCTGTGATCTCAGGAGGTATAAAACCAACAACACCCCAGTAACAATGAACACATCCAGCCTTCAAGATCTTGGTTTCTAAATACCATTCTCCACTAAAAGGAAACAGGGCTCCTTAGAGAAATGGCTGATTTCAGGATTGTGCAGGGAAAATACAAAATAAGCATGAAACTTCTTGAGATGCCAGAAAATACAAACATTCAAAAAATGTGATGAGGGAATGTTTAAGTGACACAAGAATCAACTTTAAAGATCTACCAATGGTCAAATCTGGAACAATTTGAGCAACAAAACAAGTGACGATAGTCCTGGGTTATAATCCATAGAATAAAACAAATATCCATGAGTTCATACTGATACAAATAAATAGAGATGAGAAACTCTGCCTTACAGAATTCTAATTAATAAGTACAGATGGAATCACAGAAACAGAAAATTACCATTTGGCAAACACTACAGGAATGATTGTCACAGGCAAGAATTATTAAGGGTTTTAAAACATGATGAGCAGGACGTTTACATAATTTTAGAGTATCGTATTGATTACAAAGGGAAAAACAGTAATTTTTTTGTGGAGAAACCACTACCCCAAGTAATCAAAGTTATCATCAGCGGTAATGAGAAACATTGGCAACATGAACCTCCACATACAATGAGCTGAGAAGGGCATGAAAATTCTGTGGCATTTTGTCAAAAATGTATAACTTGAAATCAATCACAAGGAAACACAAACCAAGCTGAGGGCCATTCTACAAAATAATTAGCAGGTATTCTTCATAAGTGTCAAGGTCATGAAATAAAAAGACTGAGGAACTGCCTACAAACCAGAGACTAGGGAGACGTGACAACTGAAACAAAATGTGTGATCCTGGATTGGATACTGAACTGGACCTTGGGATAGGAAAAAGGGCATTAGTAAGACAATGGACAAAATTTTAATAAAGTCTGTAGAATATTTAATGGAAATGCATCAATGTTAATGTCTTGACTTTACTGCTTGTATTATGGTTTAAAAGACGTGAACATTTGGGGAAACTGAGTGAAGGGTATACAGAAGTCTGCGTATTATTTTTGCAGTTTTTTGGGGAGCTCTGCAATTACCTCAAATGCAAAGCTAAAACATAAAAATAAACTTAAAAAATAAAATGATTCCACTAAATCCTTACTGCTTAAAAATTTGCCTGTATTTTTCTGTGCAACTATATAAACAAATAGATAATAGGAAAAATGTGCGTGTCAATCCTAAGAAGTCCAAATGCCAGTATCTTAAAGGCCAGTATTTTTAATAATTTTTTTTAAATCTCAGAGAAAATATTTATGAAGAGCTAAGGAATAAAATCCACTAGTTTTGAGCTAAATATGGAAATTATCTTATCTTCTATATGATAAACATTATCAAGAATATACCTTGAAAGGAAAAAGAAATCAACTGTTAGCCTGCATAGGCTATTTTCAGCTCAAAGAATGTCACATACTTAAAGGAAGTTTGAGCCACAACCTTGCAAACACATTACATGAAACAGAGCAATGGGGAAAGGGAATCTGGGAGAAGGGGAGCAGGGAGGGGGCATTCCCAGAACACATGGAATGTCCAGTGTCTGGAAGTTCCTAAGTACTCCAGTCTCTGGCAATGACACTTGTAAATTGTGAAAAATAATGACACACTCTCACTATGACTCATAGTGGAACCAGTCTGTAATCAGTAATTTATTATTCTATTCCGAAGCTTTGTTCACGGACTTTCATGAACTAAAGTCAGAAATCCTAACTTAGCATAATTTGACTTGACTTTTCTCATTTTGTTTTTTGGGCTTTAAAAAAAAAATTATGCAACGTGTCACTGTAACTTGAACAAGGTTCCTTCTAGCACTACCAACCAAATTCAGTGAGTTCACGATTCCATGAGGAGGTACATTTTGTTCCACGGGGCAGGCACTGCATCTAAAATGTGATGGAGAGATAGTGTTTGGCTGTGATGTCTATAATTAAGGAGCATCAGGGCAATTACACAGCTGTTTGTGCGAAGCTTCCCTGTAACATGTGGTTTCCCAATGTATCATCTCTATCATAAGCTTAAAAATAAGAAGGAGCCTACCAGCAGACAAAAAGCTAAGAATTCTGCCAGCAGGGACTCTGCCCACTACAACAGCCATGGAGACATCCAGCAGTCTGCAGCAGCTCTCCTAGGAAACCTCCTGGAGCCTTCCGGACCCAATTCTGGCCTCCTTGTCTCCAGGCACACTTCCTGTAGACCCCAGTCTCAGCCTGATCCTCATCCTCTATGTTCCCGTAGAATTCTGAGCTTCCACATTTTCTGGCACTTAACACATTAAAGTAGAATTGGCCATTGACCATCCCTTTCTCCTCTGAAAGCAGGGTTCATGCCCACCATTCTGAATTTGCCCAGGGTCTGACAATGCCTGGCTCATGCAGGTCCTCACCTCGTGTTGGTGGGCAGGTGCAGCCTGTAGGAAGCACATCTAAGCATCCAGCTCTGGGGCACATACCTGCTCATCTCACCCATTTTACTGAGCTCCTGCTTGCTGGGCAATATTCTAGCTGCTAAGAATGTTGCAAAGACAAAGAGAGAAAAGAAGAGACTATCCTCCTGGAACTGAGGAATCTATAAGAGAGACTGACCTTACACACAACCACCATGCAATTGGGGAAAATATTATTAAAAAGCAAAAAGTATAACAGGCTATAAGACCATGTAACTGGGTGTCCTGCCAATTGCAAAAGCTTGCCCAAGGCAATAGCAGGGCAGGAGGGTGGGGGTGGAGATAATCTCAGCAGATAGTCACAGCCCCAACATTTAAAATACAAGAGGTAAAAAAAAAAAAAAAGAGATGGGCCAAGTGCCCAGCCTCAGAGGAATGGCTACACATGGCCTATCCAGGCAAGCTAAGGGAATGCAACTACTGAGCCATTTAAAAATGAAAAAATGACAAGTATGTGAACTATGTTGATTATGTGGGGAGATATTAATAGAGTTTATTATGTATTGGGTTTTTTCTACCATAAAGGTGCTTAGGTTCATTAAGAAAAATTTCAAAGCTTGGCCTCCACCACTGCTGCCTCAAGATAATCTTCAGAGTCCTGGAGCAGCACTGGTGGCCCTTGGGGGCTTGGTGGTCAGAGGTGCAGGAACAGGTGGCAGAATATGAGCAGTGGGAGGGCCGTGGAGGCCCGGAGGAGCCCCTTCATTTGACCAACGCAGACTCAGAGTAAACGGGCAGTACATGCAGTTGGGACAGTGCCCCACACCCTTTCCTGCCCACGTGTGGCCCTTTCAAGGAGCTCCTCAAATAAGGACGGGTAGTGGGAGATCAGCAGCCACATCCTCTGTCAGGAAGAGAAGGCTCTCCCAGGGCAGATGTGGAAAGGCTTCCTGAAGGGCCCTGCGCCTGCTTCTGCTGCAGAAAATGACAGCTGAGCCAGTGCTCATGGGAATGGCTGCTCGAGCTTGAGTGTTCCCCTTGTTTTTTGGGTAGTTTAATCCTTAGCTATTCAAAGGATGGCCCCTGGCCCAGCAGCATCAGCATCACTTGGAAGCTTATTTGAAACAAAGAAGCTCGGTCCTACCAGTACAGATCTACTAAAACATCACCTACATTTTAACAGGATCCCCAGAAGAGTCACCAAAATGGTGGTGTTTAAGTGTCAACTTGACTGGGTTAAGGGATACCCAGACAGCTAGTAGCTAGTAAGACATTATTTCTAGGTGTGTCTGTGAGGGCATTTCTAAAAAAGATTCACATTTAAATCCGTAGACTAAGTAAAGAAGAGCCCCCTCACCATTGTGGAGAGGAAGCATCATCTAATTAATCTAATAATCAACTAATCTAATCATGGAGGGACCACACAGAACAAAAGAATCGAGGAGGGCAAATGCTTTCTCTACTGGAGCATCCATCTCTTCCTGCACTGGGATATCAGAGCTCCAGGTTCTCAGGCCTCTGGACTCCAGGACTTAACACCAGCTACCTCTCAGGTTCGCAGGCTTATGGCCTCATACTGAGAGTTACACTGCCCAGTCCCCTGGTTCTTGGCCTTCAAACTCAGTGCCACCACTGGCTTTCCTGAGTCTCCAGCTTGCAGACAGCAGATCATGAGACTTCTTGGGCTTCATAATGACATGAGCCAATTTCCATAAAAAGTCTCCTCTTATGTAACTACATATATATATACACATACACACACACACACACAAACACACACACATCCTATTGGTTTTGTTTCTCCAGAGAGCCCTGACTAATACAGTCACATGCACATTAAGATTTGACAAGTACTGATTTAGTCCTAGAGTGTAGGAGGATTCATTTATTCATTACCCAAATAGTCATTGACTCCTCTGCTAAATCCTGGGGCAGAGCCAAAGTTCTGACAACACACCTTGAGGGTCCTCTACAAAAGAAAGCCAGGTCGGCAAGTAATACAGCTGCCTTTCTACAGCCCCACGGAGAAAATATTCATGGCTGAAAGGCTTAAGATTTTTTGAGAAAGAAACCAGAGGGTTGGGGATAGAACTTTGAAAGTCCTTTTAGAAAACTATATATTAACTACAACAATGAAGGAGCATTCAGTAAAAATCAAGGGCCTTTTTCATAACTGCCTTCAGTAATAAGATGCTGTACTGGTTTCTTTTTGCATTTAACATCTCTTGCTAGCTAGAAGCTTTCACATTCTCTCGTGTCCAGAGTTTCCATGAGATGCTAGTAGATTAATTTTGTTTTGTTGCCTTCCTAAATGGCCTGTGTCTGCAACTGCCTGTGTTCAGCACAACTTCGGCTGTGAGGTAGACAGAGTCGTCCCAGATGAGCCCAGTTGCTCAGGCCAACTGTACTACTGTATTTTAGTAAATATAATCTGAAAATATATAACTTGCAGAAAAAGGAAAGAATTACACAATACAAACATAACAAAAGCAAGCACAGGGCAATCGATATAGAAGATCACTATTATTCTCATAATGATTTTTGTTGCAGCACAAGCAAAAAGCTAATACTTGGCCAGGCATGGTGAAACTCCATCTCTACAAAAATGCAAAGGGTCTAGGTCTCACCCTGAGGCCACACAGATGTCAGTCCAGGATCAGAACTGGTTTTCTGAGTGAAAACTCAGGTGCCAATGGGAAGATGAGCTACAGGAGTGAGCCTGAAGACAGGAGAAGAGCAGTGTCTTACAGTGGTGCAAAGGAGAGTGAGAGGGCCTGAGCCAAGGCAAGGCACGGACAGAGAGCACTGGGACAGCAGACACCAGGCACAGGCCTCCATACCTGAGCGACGTACAGGGAAGACAGATGGTCAGGCCTCTGGGTCAAGTGACTGCCCACAGGGTTTGCCAACAACAGACACACCTAGCAGTGGCCATGCTGAGGTCGAGGAGCTGCTAGATTTGATATCTCATGGACTGACAGAAGTACAGGCAGGAGGGGAGGGCCTGGGATCTAGGCAGAAGTGCTACTGAGGCCACAGCCAGAGAAGCTGCCACAAAGAGAGAGGGAGAAAGCCGGGGAGCCGGTGGGAGACGGAAGTTTTTAAACGACTGATGGTGAATGCCCTCCAGTGCCCAAGGGGAGAAGACAGCAAGGAAAAGCTCCCTGTGTTTGGCAAGGAGGAGGTTGCAGGTGACCTGTGAGCACACCCCACTGCTGGTAGAGTCAGCGAAGAAATGCAGAGAGCTGAGGGGGCTGCTGGCTCCTCAGAATGAAGGTAAAAGTAGTCTCTAAAAACAACCACCATGCTGGCCAGCTTGAGACTAAGATAAATAATATTCCTGGATAACACCCTCTATTGTCAAGTTTTCTTTGTGGAGCAATTTGAGGTCTTCATGGAGGTTCCCAACAGCCTTGCTGTGGAAACTGCTTGGAACAGATTCAGAGGCATCCCCTGCAGACAGCCTCTGGAGGAGTGTGTGGGAGGGCAGTGCAGGAGATGCCACCAAAATAAAACTCCCAAAAAGAAACCAAAAACTCGGCCAGGTGCAGTGGCTCATGCCTGTAATCCCAGTGCTTTGGGAGGCCGAGGCAGATGGATCGCGAGGTCAGGAGATCAAGACCATCCTGGCCAACATGGTGAAATCCCATCTCTGCTAAAAATATAAAAATTAGTTGGACCTGGTGGCGCATGCCTGTAATCCCAGCTACTCAGGAGGTTGAGGCAGGAGAATCCCTTGAACCAGGGAGTCGGAGGTTGCAGTGAGCCAACATCGTGCCACTGCACTCCAGCCTGGTGACAGAGCGAGACTCTGTCTTAAAAAAAAAAAAGAAAGAAAGAAAGAAAGAAAAAAGAAAAAAGAAACCAAAAACTCAATGCAGTGCTTCTCAACTATTAGTGTGGAAGGACACTTCAAGTCCACCGCTGACCAATGCTTTTGTAAAAAACAATAAAAATGAATTGCCAGCAAAGGAAATAAAAAAGGATGTGTAAGTATATGCCAAATATTTTAACATTTTAGACTCAATACACAAAATTGTATTTTAGTAAATATGATCTGAAAAATATAACTTGCAGAAAAAGGAAAGAATTACACAATACAAACATAACAAAAGCAAGCACAGGGCAATCGACATAGAAGATCACTATTACTCTCATAATGATTTTTGTTGCAGCACAAGCAAAAAGCTAATACTTGGCCAGGCATGGTGAAACCCCCTCTCTACAAAAATACAAAAATTAGCCAGGTGTGGTGGCCCACCGCTGTAGTCCTAGCTAGTTGGGAGGCTTGGGTAGGAGGATCACTTGAGTCCAGGAGGCGAAGGATGCAGCGAGCCGAGAAGGCACCACTACACTCCAGTCTGGTGACAGAGTGAGACCCTGTCTCAAAAAAAAAAAAAAAAAAAGGCAAAAGAGCTAATACTTATACAATGAAGAAAAATATCATATACCAATATTCAAAGTTTTTAATAGGACAAGTTAGCTTACCTTTTGCTTGTTAACTTACCCATTTTAGGTTGGATAAAGCAAGCTACTTACAGGGGCTAAGATATGTCTAAGTTGTTTCAATATTTCACTTTAGTAACACTCCTAAGTACAGAAAGGAGTCTCACAGAGGTATGTTGATGGAAATAGGGAAGAGTTTTTGGCATAATTTTGGCAAGCTCAGAATATTAATTTTCAACTTTTATCCAAACTGAAAGCAAATGCTATATTCTCAAAACACATCTTGAATCTTTCAGTAGCTGCCAGTTCCACAATTTATCCTGTGCAGTTATGGTTAAATTTAAATTATCTTTGGTTGAAATAAGTAGCTACTAGGTCCATACATTTCCTAAACATAGATCATTTTTGATAAAAAATAAAATTCAAAATGCTTGACCAAATTCATAAGGTATTTGGTGACAATGTTTCATATTTGTGCAATATTAAGATCATCACATCACAAATCGCTGTAGTTAAATCATGGGACATAACATAGCAATCTGGAGAATTTCTGTGCTTGTTAAACTTGTAACTTTTTTTTCTGCCCACTGATCTTTTCTCCCATTAAAAAAAAGTATTGCATTCCTTTGTGCATGGAGGTTTTAATACCTCAGATAACAAACAAATAAGCAAATCTGGCTGTCTAATTCATATATTTAAGGAACTGAGAACAAGCTGGTTCCTTGCCTTCAAGAAATACTAAGAATTTATTTCACAGTTTATTTTCCACAGAACTTTTCCATAGGTAACTGTCATACCTCAGCATGCAGTATCAGTTTATAATTAGCTTCCATATTAGCATATAAAAGGAAGGATAATTTTTAACACCTTTGCCTGTATATAGTTCACAATTCTTACGTCAGCACTAAGCAAACTGTTTAGTTCGAATGACATTTTTTTCATACCCAAACTTTCTCACCGAAGGAAGGAGTGCACTGATTTGCATTCTGTTAAAAGCTGTTTAATCCATGGGGCTTCTCTAGAATATTTTTCTGTCATTGCAATGATGCTGTCAGAACACACTCTCCTGTACAAAACTTAAACTGCAGAGCACTCTTATTGAAAATGTAATTCTTCATAGTTTTATATCATTCAGAGCTAGCTGTGTTTATCAGTAATAAAGCTGAAAAGACTTCTTCCATCATATCAACATGATGAAATTACACACTTACTAGAAGAATTGCCACTTAGCAAATCTGTGCATTCTTCAACCTATAATGAAAAATTCCTTACTGACTCCATTTGTTCTATGGGTTGCTTTTCATATATCATTCTATATCATTAGCCAGTTTCTGAATATATCACTGGAAAGTGATGACTGAGGTATCTCCTTTGCCATAGATTTACCCAACATTTCCACACAAACATTTTTGATGTAGTCTTACATTACTGTCTTGATCATTTGAATATTGGCTTTTTATTCTTAGCAAACCAAACTGTTACTTAGTAAGAAACCCACAAAGTACTAACGACATATGAAATAGTGAACACTGGCATCAGTCAGCTCTTTAACTGGATTCTTTCAAAGAATTACTTTTGTTTTCAATAATTTGTTTTACACGTAAATACTATTTACATACAGATGGTCTTCTCTCTTCATTAACACTAAATTCTCACAGAATAACATACACAGTGGTTTTAGCAGTTTATTTGGCTAATTATAGCTACAAAAATGAATATATGAATACTTCTAGGTATAACTAATATAAAATGTTTTGCTCTTGAAATGACTTTCATTGTCACCATTTAGTTTACAACCCACTACTGCCTATTCAAGGAAAGGGGTCTTTTCTGGGCCAGAAAAAAAAAAAAAAAAAAAGTCCAGTGAAATTTGTTTTGCCTTTTGCCATCAGTAAATTAAGGTTACAAATAAATTAATATCCATTGCCCAAATAATATTCAACTAATAATACTAAGCATTACATTAAGCTGCTGACTTTATTTACATATGATGTGATTATATATACAGAAAATCCTAGGAAATCTATTTATTAAAGTTACTAGAAATAATAAGTTTAGCAAAATTGCAGGCTATAAGGTTAATGCAAAAATGTCAATTTTATTTCTATATGAGCAATAAAATTTGGAAATTTAAATTTACAATAGCATCAAAAAATGGCATCCTAAGAATAAATTTAACAAAGTATTTGCAAGACCTATATCCTGAAAATTACAAAACATTGCAGGGAGAAACTGAGAAAGGCCTAAATAAATGAAGATATACATGTGACTAAATAGAAGACTCAATATTATTAAGATGTCAGTTCTCCTCAAATTGATCTACAGATTCACTTTCACTGCAATCCCAATAAAACTCCCAGATATTTTAAATTAAAAAATCCACAATCTGATTATTAAAATGTATATAGAAATACAAAGGGCATAGAATAATCAAAATAATTTTGGCAAAGAATTTAAACTTGAGGACTTGTACTATTTAATCTCAAAATGTACAATACAACAATGGTAATCAAGAGTGTATAGCATCAGCCTAAGCATGAACACACAGAGCAATAGAATAGAATATGGAATCCATGCCTAGAACCACACATACATCGTCAACTGATTTTCAACCTAAGTGCCAATACAAATCAACAGGAAAAGATAGTATTTCCAACAAATGGTGTTTGAACAACCATTAATAGATATCCATATCTTACCTCATTCACAAAAATTAAGTCAAATTGGATCATAGACCAAAATAGAAAAACTGAAACTATTAAATGTCTACCAGAAAACAGAGGATAAAATCTTTGTGATCTTGAGATAAGCAAACATAAAACATAACATAACATAAGAGAGTACATAGTGAATTAGTTCATTGATGTGAAACTCTAGAAAAGAGAAATCTAATCTATAGTGGCAGAAAGCCTATCAGTAATCACCAGTGACTTGGAAGCTATAGGTGGGGAGTGGAGAGGGCCTAGAGTGATTGAGAAGGGGTACAAGAAACTTTTGAAAACATAAGCATGTTCTAAACCTCGATTGTTATAGTGGTAGATACATGGGTCTATACATTTTTCTAAGCTCATCACACTGTCAAAGTGGGCGCATTTTTCTGAATGTAAAGTATGCCTCAATAAGGTTGATTAAAAATAAAACCCTACCTTCTAACCTATTTCTAAAACACAGGATCAACACACAGATCACACCATATGTAACTCATCACGTGAGTCCAGCAATACCAAACCTGTCCTGTATTTTGGTCAAAAAGATGTGCTTATTGATCACTGGCTTAGATACTGCGACAGTATTAAATTGCTATAAACGTTTCTAAATGCTTACTCTCACTTTCTGTTCGTATCTTACTGTGATACATACAGTTCTCCAATCAGCAGTGATTTATAGATCACACTTTGAGTAGCCTTGCACTAGACCACAGAATATTCTAGATCGAATAAAATCCTAATGTGTTTAATTGAATAAATTTGCTAACCTATTTTCTTCTGCTAAAACTGGTCCTGAAGCTCATTTCCATACAGGGAGTTTGGTGAAATTCATAATAAAGTACTAAGTGAGTGAACTTGAGGTGGAAAGGAATTTAAGCTCTGTAAGGAAAATTGTTACTGCCTAATCCTGTGTAATTCTTTGAGGCTTAAATGAGTAAATGTTTACAGGAGTATGGTAGACAGAATCCTAAAATGGCCCCCAAGACTCCCTTCCCTGCTGTACCCACTGTATAATCTGGGTTAGACTCATGAATGTGATGAGATATCATCATTGTGACTAGGTTAAACTATGTGACAACAATGAGGGAATTTTGCAGATGTAATTAAGTTTCCAAATCAGTTTACTCTGAATTAATCAAAGGAGACATTATCCCAGGTGAGCCTGACCTAATCAGGGGAGCCCATTAATAGAGACTCTGAAAGAACTGTACTTCCAGGGCAAGAGCAGAGTTTGAGCACATCCACCTCCTGATGTTCTTCCAAGCCAGGGTCATAGAAATGATCATGAACAAGATTCAATGTGTGGGCTAAAGACATTAAGACATTTGAATAACTGAAGGAAATGGGAAACAGAAAGATATGGCTTTACATTTAAAAGGCAGAAAATCATAAAACCAAAAATAAAAGCTACCCTCTCCCTTGCCACCAAATCAAGTCCAAACATACGAGAAAGAGCAGTGAACAAAAGTCAAGCCACAGCCACTATTAGATATGAGGTAAGCATCTGCTTTTCAAAACCAGCAAGAAGGAGACATTTACTGTCTTCTGCAGTTGACAGCGACCCATGTGCTCAAGCATAGTCTTCGTCCTGCCTGCCTGCTTCCTTCCTTCCACGTGTGATCCCAACATGACCTGAGAAGAATGGGCAGAGCTGGGCACCCAGCATACACGCAAGGGTTCCCTGAGTCACAGCTGCCAGGCTGCCATTATAGGCCCATTCTGGAAGCCTGCTGGTCCTTCCCTCCTCCATGTGAGATTAAGTTAGCTGAGTCATCCCTGTCCACTTTTCTAGGAAAAAAGACCCCTCGAATAGTCTTCCACTGGTGATTTTGTTTCTGATATCTTAGTCCACTGAAGTTAAGGAAACAGAAAGCTGCATCTCACTAATTTCTTAACAGCAAACACCAAAATTGACAGTCCTATTTAAAATTTTTTAAAAGAAAGAGCAAAAGAAAAAATCTTTAAACTAGCATCCAGTTGGCATTCTGTGGACTCTTTGTATAGTAGATTTTAAATTACAGATCAGAGTAAAACAACATGGGCAAAAATAAAGAGTAATCAGGGCCTCTTTCTGAAGAAAATCTCTAAGATGGCATGGCCCTGAAGGTCCTTGGCTGCCCATGCCAGCTGTAATAACTGCTCTCTGTTCCCTGAGAGGCAGCGCTAGCTTGATCAAACAAAGCTATGATTACTGAAAAGCAGAAATGCTCAAAAAGAATCACCAAAGGGAGAAAGGACTTTTTCTTTAAATCTTCATATCTATGTGATAGAATTCACCTTCGGATTAAATGCAAACTACATTACTGGGGACAGGTACCACATGTGATGTGCTTCCTTTGCACTCTTTTCAGTCACAGTATATTTTTCAAGGAACAACTGTATTTTCTCATCACAATTACATTCAACAAAACTCACTCTTTGCAAACAGTCATGGTTACTCTTGGTTCTCTGGAAACTTCCTTGGGCCTTCCCACTTAAAGGATAGTCATATCACAGTTTCCTTTTATAGTATTACATAACCCAAATTATAGTGATAAACCCATCTCTAAACCATATGTTAGTGGCTTTAAAATTACAACAAAATGTAGATTGTCCAAGCACTGCAAAATCTAAGATTTGGAAGGGACCTCAGAGGCCACTAAATTCAGGTCTCCACCCACTGAAGATATAGCTTTGATGCAGCCATCAAGTCTGCTCATACCCAAGTCAAATCTGTCCACCAGCAGCCTCTACCCACAAAGGCAGTACTGCCCTCAGGAGCTACCTAGAATAGGCCTGCTCCTTCCTCAGGACAGACTTGACCGATGGAAACAGGCTTGCACATCTGTGTGTCAGGTTTTCAGGCCAGGCTTCCCAATCCCTCTTACCATTCAATACTTTCCTCCTGCATCCTTTCCAGGACATCCTCCAGTCAGGGCCCTACTGAGATATGGCTTACAGAGCATCACAGCTGTGAGCACTCTATGTCCCTCTAACAGAATATATAGCTTTATAGGCCATCTTCTCCTATAAAGCTTTATATTCTATAAATGTAGTCAACTAAAACACATAATCTTTTATATAAATGTATATTCAACTTTCTTTCCATACTCACATAATACAATTTTTAGCCCAAAAGGCAGGACATGTATTTCCCTTACGTTTAGCCTTTTTAGTTGATTTCAATTTATCAAGATCTCAACTTTGTGATATATAATATATCAAGTATTTCTACCAACTTTGTCATACAACATGTTAGCTATCCCTATCAGCTTTGTATCGCTTGAAATTGTATTGAGTATGCCCTCTAGACAGAAGATACTAATTTTTTTTTAAATGAAAACATGGCAGTTTTTTGGCATCCAGTTGGTCTGCCCATTCCATCTTGATAACTCAAAACAATAACAACAGATTGTTTTTAAACAAATAGTGACTCCATCTAATTCATGCTAATGTCTAGCCCATACAGATATTTACAAAAGTCTCTTGCAAATCTATTCCACAAAACTAAATCTACCAGCCCAATATTATCCCCAATATGAGGCTGGCTTAGCAATGCTCACTCCTAGCTAACCCATATCCATTTCTGGTAATTCCACAATCATTTAGAAATGCTCATGATTTTTCTGATTCAATTTTTAAAAATTACTATCTACCATGTAATAGATTGTATAGATTTTACTAGAGATCATTGTCAGACTTCCAGGAATTACACATTTTTAACCTTGTTTTTAAAAATTTGTTTGGCCAGGCACGGTGGCTCACGCCTGTAATCCCAGCACTTTGGGAGGTCAAGGTGGGTGGATCACCTGAGGTCGGAATTCCACACCAGCCTGACCAACATGGAGAAACCCCATCTCTACTAAAAATACAAAATTTGCTGGGCGTGGTGGTGGGCACCTGTAATCCTAGCTACTCAGGAGGCTGAGGCAGGAGAATCACATGGACTCAGGAGGCGGAGGTTGTGGTGAGCCAAGATCACACCACTGCACTGCAGCCTGGGCAGTAAGCGTGAAATTCCGTCTAAAAAAACAAAAACTGGCTTATTTGTCCAACCCCAGTCTTGTGGCAAATGGAGATCATGCACAATGAAATAACCTGTAATTTAGATCATTAACACCAAGGGGCTGGCATAATCCTATATCTTTGTTCTCTTTCAAATGAAGACCCTTCAACTGCAAGAAGAGATGAAAATATATCATTCTGAATCTTCAGCTTCACACCCAGAACCACAAGATCTCTAGAGAGAAGCACAGAGGTTTGGTGCCCACATGAGGCAACAGGCGCCTATTCCCATCAGTGAGCTTGCAAAGTCTGGTCGAACACTCCACCGCAACTTGAGAACAAGCCCCAGAAGTTCACCCACAGACCTGCCCGCAGATCTGCTCTCACCAGGACTGCTTCTCACTTTTCCTTGCTGCAAAACAAGATTCCGCCCTAGTGCCAGCAATTTCATGCTACCTTCTGGGTGCTGCAAAGAACAGCAGAGGCCTCTCCCACAAGAAGTGCTTCATGTCTTCACCCAGTTCCATGGGTGTGGAGCTGCTCCTCCTTCTGGCCCTCAGTTATGCCATGTCTTCTTTCTGCCCTATGCATGTTCATTTCCTTTTCACCTTGATCTCCTGATTAGTACTCCAATCCTAAGAATTCCTTATCTGTGCTAACAAGCTAAAAATAGTTTATAAAGCTATTCTCCTCTCCCATGGCAAAGGAATGAGCTTTGCTTGTAGCAAATAAAAATAAAGACTGCTTCAAAAAGGCAGACGGAGGCTCCTCTGTGGCATACTAGTTGTCCATAAGAACTAAGAGTCCCACGTGCCCCCACCCCTACCTGGAGCCTTCCATAGGAAACTAGGTGTTTTCTACACCCATTGCCGGGGCTCTAAATCTCATTAATTATAAGTCTACTTAGTTCTTCACTTCTCTTTTCCTACTGAAGTTTACTAATTTAAGACTGGCAGCAATCATATTATACAAGGTATCACTCCATCCCCCTCACACAGACAGACACAGCAGATACACACAACATTGTAAGGAAGCCCGGCGTCTCACTCTCACAGCACAGTAAGCCACAAAGGGGACACTCAGTCCGCCATGCTACTCTGCCAGATTTCCTGGTGGCAGGGACTTCTGGGGAAAACAACCCTCAATTTCTCATTGGACCTCAAGACCCTTCACAAGGTACCACTCCCTAGGCCAAAGCTTCATGAGGCAGTAGAGGATACCTCTATCTTTACTCTAAGCAATGACGACTGTGGCCCCTTAATTAACATTCCCGACTGACTGCTGCTGAAACATACTTCAAGTTTCACTCCAGAAGCTTGGCGTGCCTAGCCAGCCCACACTGTCATCTGAAGATGTGTTTCCATAATCCTGCTTGAAAATGTTGACACCCAGTGACCCCATCTTTCTGGCCACAGCTGACTGGACCAGGAAGAACACCTGACCTAAGGGAACCAATCAAATTCCTCCTCTGAAGAAATATATTGAAGTTGGAAAAAATAGTCAGTGACGGTCCCTGGAATGACCACTCTGCTGTCATGTTCAAGGAGCAATAAATTCGTAGAGAGCCCAGTCAGCAGAGAAAGTCAGGAGGTGTGGCATTTGCCCTAGGAAAAGAAGGGATGAGAGACCATGTGACAAGACAGGCAGACAGACACAGATGCCTGGCTCTCAAGAACTTCTGTTTCACATCCCGCCCCCAGCCCCGCCCTCAGGAGCCTCGTTGATCTTCTGGCTCCTCTTTTCCACAACACCCCTGCATCCTTGCAGTAAACCTCCCATACACTTCACAGGCCGGAGCAGGGCTGTTTCTCACAAGAGAGTATGAACCGTCATTCTTCCTCCAAAGATGGAGAAAAGGGGCATTTTGCAATTTGTCAAAACAAAACAAGAAAGTAATGGCCTCATCAACGAAAAATCCTTTAACGCTTACTACACAGACATGCCCACCACTTTAGAAATGCTAGAGGGCTCAGAGAGAGTATAAATACGATTCCTGCCCTCTAAGAATTTATCATCTGCTTGGGGAGTCAAGGTCAAGAGTAATCCAATGAATAATGAAAATTTTAAGGCATCATACATGCCTTAGAGGCGAGCTACAGAATAACCAAGAACCACAGCTCTTGATGTTCCCAGCAGAGGCTAGCCAAGAGGACAGAGAAGGTGAGCAGAGAACGCTTCACTCAGGACCTAGGAGAATGCCTAGAACGTGGAAAGTCAGGAAAGCTAATGCATAAAATGTTAACATTTCCTAATTGCAAGCCAAGGAAGATACATATCTACAACATGCCTTGTTAAAAACCTATTTTGTATCCTAATTTCTAAGAATTTTAAGAAACAATTTTTTAAAACTAGCAGTTACATTCATTATGGATAAAAAATATATCCAGTGACAGTGCCTGCAATAGTTCCTAATTTGCAATGACTTATTACCCACGTAGCACATTTTTATGGAATCATTTACATATCCATTCATCCATCTGTCTATCCATTTCATAAACACTGACTGGGTATACCAGGCTCTGAGACAGGCACCAGGAGCGCAGATATGAATAAAACATAGTCTCTGGATCCATGAAGAATCCTTGAGCCATGTGGAGAGTGATCCACAGCAGCCAGTGGTTGCAACTCATGTACTAAATCCATAAGAGTGAAACTGATAAAGATCTGGGAAAGAGAAATGAAGCAACTCAATTTTGCCTGAGGGATGTGGAGAAGTCTTCCCAAGGTAATAAAACTTGAACTGGATTTTGCCAGAAAGAAAGAAGTTCTCCCCTTGGGAAGAGGGATGAACAATGTTATGTTATTATATGAAAACACACAGCATTCAGGGATGGAGAGGGGGCCGCCTGTAGGAGTGGCCTGAGAGGTGATGAGAGACTGGCCACAAGAGAGGACATGCCAAGATTCATATTCTGCAGACAGTGGGAACCAAGAAGGATTTTTTTATTTAGAGAAGCAAGATCAGCTCTAGTTTTAAGATGAACTCCTCTGCTGGCAGTGTGATCTTCCTCGTCTCGTGGTTACCATATTTAAAATCTATGGCTCCTATCTTCTGTGACTAATAGCTATTCAACTTGCTAACTGCTTTTCTTTTAAATATAAGATCTCCATTATTCTGAGTACATATTGATTTTGGTTAAGTCTTGGAAGAACTTAATCACTGTCTGAAATCTTCTCTTTTATTTTTCTTAGAAACACACCTCAACTCAATGTGTGCCTTATTTAAAATGGAAAAAGCAAAGGCTGTGAAGACAGCCCTGCATTCAGATCTTAACAGTACCACTCCCTGGTTGTGTGTGCTTACTTCTAAGAATAATTCCTATCTCACTGGTTGGTGGTGATGATTAAACAAAACCATTTATAACTATGTGACTTTGGGCACATGCTTTGGGTTTTATGGAAAATGAAGATAATAACAGAACCAGTCACAGGAGGATTGTAAAGATTAAATGAGACAGAACAAGTAAAAACACTTACACTAAGCTCATATCTGACAACTTCAGTTACTCATACAGTGTATGAGAAGCGACTAGCCCAGTGCTTACAACAAGGTAGGAATTGAATGAACATTAGCTCCTTCCTTCATGCACATGTCTATGCGTTTTGCTTTTGGGGTATTTGGGGCTCATTTCAATGTATGCAGGCACTTCCAAAGCATCTAGTTAATGGATGGGGAGCCCACCACACTAGGCAGTTACGCACTTGCTCCCCCAGTCCCCACAATTCCTCAGGCTCTGCTGGCTTGCGTACCAATCCCATGGTTATTTTCCACTTACACCTCCAAGGCTTCTTCCTAGAAGACAGGGGACAAATCTTCTTAACGGGTATCACCAAGACCTAGTTAAATGCTCTCAGCACCCATGAAGGCATGGACTCTGCACCCACAGTCCCAGGTTCACCGATTACCAGCTGCATCATCCCCATTATGTTACTTAGCCTATCTGTGCCCCAGTTTCCTCATTTGAAAGATGAGAAAAATAACATCCCCTACCATGCAGAGCTGCTGTGAGGATGAAATGAAGTAGTGTGTGAAGGCCAGGCGCCATGGCTCACGCCTGTAATCCCAGCACTTTGGGAGGCCAAGGCGGGCAGATCATGAGGTCAGGAGATGGAGACCATCCTGGCTAACATGGTGAAACCCTGTCTCTACTAAAAATACAAAAAATTAGCTGGATGTGGTGGTGGGAGCCTGTAGTCCCAGCTACTCGGGAGGGAGGCTGAGGCAGGAGAATGGCATGAACCTGGGAGGCGGAGCTTGCAGTGAGCTGAGATTGCGCCACCGCACTCCAGCCTGGGCTACAGAGTGAGACTATGTCTCAAAAATTTAAAAAAGGGAATAGTGTGTGAAGTGCTTCCCACAGTTGTAGCACAAAGTCACATGCATATAAGTGTGTGTCTATGTACATGTATATATCTATTATTTCAACTACCCATTACAGGTACACACTCAACACATGCCCTCATTTACTCATCATCTTTATACACTTTTTAAGTTTATTTCTCCTACATTAAATTATTTTGGAGTCAAGCACCATTGTTGGGCTTTTTTTCCCCCCACTATCTTTTCTAAATGAACATAATCTTATATTCATGGATCTGGCCACTTTTGCTATTATTCTCATTGTTCTTACTTTTAATCAGCTTTGAATTAAAGGTTGTTAGAACACAAAGCTTTTCTTAAATACAAATTTTAAAAAGCCGAGTGATCTACATTCCACATTTCCATCCCTCCCCTTCCTTGATAAGCTATGTTAGCCACTCTACGTCCCTTAACTATAATATAGTGGTCCCTCTTTATCCATGGGAATGTATTCCGAGACCTCCAGTGGATGCTTGAATCCTTGGATACTATCTATGCTATATTTTTTGTATACATGCATACCTATGATAAAGTTTAATTTATAAGTTAGGCACAATAAGAGATTAGCAACAATAACTAATAAAATAGAATAATTGTAACAATATACTGTAATAATGGTTATGTGAATGTGGTCTCTCTCTCAAAATATCTTATGTACTGTAGATCTTAGCAACCTCAACATACAATTTTTTTCTTTCCTTATTAAGTCAAGAATTTTCACCTTTTCCCTAGGGGAAGTACTTTACAGCTTCTCTTTGGCATATCTGAATTGCCAGCGTTACTAGTCTTGTGTTTTGGGGCCGTTATGAAGTCAGATAAGAGTTACATGAACACAAGCACTGCTGTACCACAATGGCTCCGACGTGCTGAGATGGCCACTGGGTGACTAATGGCCAGGTAGTGTATGCTGCAAATAAATGCTGAACAAAGGGATGATTTCAGCCTAGGGACGAGGGCAAGAGATTTCATCATGCTACTCGGAACAATAGACAATTGGAAACTTATGAATTGTTTATGTCTGGAATTTTCTGTTTAATATTTTAGGACTGTAGTTGACCACAGATAACTGAAAGCAAAACTGTAAATAATTCTTTATTATAGAACATTAATTTACAACAGAATATAGTTAGAGTGCTATTTCCAGTAAATGATCTGATGATTCATTCATTCAACAAATGTTTATCGAGCCTTGCTTTGTGCCAGACACTGTTCTAGGTGCTGAGGACACCACAGTGAGTGACCCATCAAAAAGCTCTGCCCTCACGTACTGACATTCTACCAGGGGAGGAGGAGGAGAGGGGATAAGACAATAAACATGAACAATAAACCCAAGTCAATCACAGTCAGGCAGTTCTGTTATAACACAATATACATATTGCTAAAAAAAAATCTCACAATTACACCAGAGGGCATATGGGGAAAAAAAGAGAGGAGCCTAATAAAAACTACAGCGCAGTTTTATACTCACAAAGTGGCTTAGAAATACCTAAATACTACAAAAAATATGGCACTGTACTGTGAAGAAACAAAGCGTGCTTGTGCAAGTGGGCATCGGAAAGGCTTGTAATTGTGGGATGGATGGAGGATTATCAGGAAGGAGAAAATTGGAACTCTACATGTGGATGGGTGTGGCTCAAAAATGAGACATGACCTGAGGTAGGTGGGAGATGCTTGAGGTATGTGTGGGTGTGTTTTGTGTATTCCTACGTGGCTTGGTTCAGCTGAGGGCAGTTTTCTGCATTCACCTAGAGCTTCTGCAGACAAAATTATACCAGCAAATGTGAAATCCATGTTATGCTCAAATTGTTCCCTAATATGTCAATCATGTTAAAACAACTACAGGTTTCAAAAACAAGTGTTATATAGAACTGAGTGTATAAGGTGATGATTGCCGTGAAAAACAACAGCAGGATAAGGAAACAGAACAGGGATTTTTGTTTTAGTTTTAAATGTGTTATTCTATATCACTGTATTCATTCTATACCACTGTTAATTAAAAACCCACGTGTCAGTTGCATTTATGTAAGAGCCTGCAATCATTTCGCTTTCTCGTTCTCATGTCATTCTTCTTCCACCTTCAGAATTGTGTGCTGTTGTCACAGTGCCTCGACACTATGCTCACTGCACACAGCCCCTCTTTGGAGCCTCCAGGTACTTCTACTATTGTTCACTATTATAAGGCAAGGTGGCTCGACGCATTGAAATGGCAGCAGAAGTTTTCCAGTGCAGACCCCCTCTGCAGCATCCACTTTCTTTCTATTCTCAGAGTGTACTTAGGAATTCTCATCAGATTCACCGTGACAAAATGTTGTTAGATGACCTTGCTTTTGTAGTGAAACAACATGCTGAGATGACATCAGCTATTCCACGTACTTTGAGAACTTCACCCAAATTCAACTCAGACCATTTCCAACTTCCTTTTCCACACCTGTTCATTTTCTAGTGGAACCCAATCTGATCTCCAGTGAGATCCCAAAATTGTAATCATGGCATTAAATCATAAAAATTACAGCTTTTAAAAAATCATAAATGTATATTTGCTCTTATCAAAGTTTTCGTTACTTAAGAATTTTGAATTCATAGCCGAATAACATAGCATAGCAGAATGAGGATTTGAACATGAAGTTTGAGGGGGTGTGAATCGAGGGCATGGGAGGAATCAAGGGTGAGGGGGACATGTGTACCTCCAGGAAGCAGAGCGCCAGGAATGGCAGAGAAACTGAAGCCACAAAGGGGAATGACCCAGGAAGGAGGCAATAGGAGCACTCTGGTCTGTCGTTTCTCCACCTCTTGCTGGGTGGTTTCCTTTCTCACGTTAAAATGGTGACATGGTAAAATGTTAACCCTTTTCTGCTCAGTTTCAAAAATACTCAAATTTTCAGCTGATTGCTCATCTTCTCGATACACTCTTCCTACAGGTTTGATAAAAATGGCTTCAGTCAATGCTTAAATTAATCAGATTTAATTTATCAAATGTTTACTTAAAGACACTAATTTGTTTGCGAAAATAAATTGAATCCTTTGTTTCTCAAAAAGGCTTTCTCAGCCAGGGCTGCTGCTGGGGTACTGGAGAAAAGCAGCCCCTCAGGTCAGCCTGCAGAGTGAGGTGGATCTCAGGCCTGCCGTTGCTCCACTGGGTGTGTGCCCTTGAGCATGGACAACGAGCACTACTGCAAAGGGTTCACCTGTCTTACACAATAGCAGGACTCATTAAAACCCCTGCACCATCAGGAAGCAGTGAGGTCACATTCTGGAACAGTGCACTTCAGACCTGCATGTAAAACACACTTTTTATATCACTATTTGGTGCCCTAAGAGGCATTCCAGCACATTCACATTGATCAGCTCCAAATTGCTGGTGGGAAAAGGAATTAGAACAAGCCCTATGGAAGGCAATTTGACAATATCTATCAAAATTGCAAGTACACAGACCATTTGACCCAGCAATCCCACCTCCAGAAATTTATCCTCCAGGTAAACTTACACATGTGTAAAATGTCACATATGCAACATTATTCACTGCAGCATTGTTTACCATGGCCAAGAATAGACAGCAAACCAAGTATCCCTCAACAGGGGAGAGGTTAAATAGGATTCCTATGCACATGGAACTGAATATTATTCAGCTGTTAAGAAAAAGGAAGCCCTTTATTTAGTAGTATAGGAAGAGCCCC
The DNA here is from genome assembly GCF_047675955.1 of Chlorocebus sabaeus. Classification (NCBI taxonomy): domain Eukaryota; kingdom Metazoa; phylum Chordata; class Mammalia; order Primates; family Cercopithecidae; genus Chlorocebus; species Chlorocebus sabaeus. The sequence goes on from NC_132921.1 coordinate 46,607,122, forward strand.
AAGAAATAGTAAATGAAAAAAAAAGGATATATGGTATGTTACTTTAATTTTTAAAAGGGGAAGTGTAAATTACATATATTTGTCTTCATCCACAAAAACATGTGGATATTAATAACAATGATTACATGTGGCGGCCAACTGGGAAATTTGAGGTAAGGAAGCAGAGAGCAAAGTCGGAGATGAGACGGAATAGTAATGTGAGATATTTTACTATAAATCATTGTATACTTCTCAAAGTTGCACCCATGTGAACGTGCCACCTTTTCAAAAAAAATTAAATATGGAGTTTAATTAAATAGCTTTTTAAAATTAGAATAAGGTTTGCATATCTTGTTGAAACACCACTGCCACTCCCAAAGTTATGACAGTCTCCCAGTCCAGGAAAGAGGGCCTTGGCGTGCTATGCTGACTCCTTTACAGTTCTCTTTCTTCAGGTACCCGCTCCCCAACACTATAGACTGCCTATCCACACAGGGGCTGCCACCCGGACCAGCATGGACCTGCTAGAACCAGCATGTGATCCCAAACTACCACAAACATTCATGGCAGTCCTGGCTGGATTTCCAGGTTGCAAGTCACTGTTCTTTCCTTGTTGACTGCTGATTCTGGAGAATTACTTCAAAAAAATCTGCCAGCAACACCCCTGAACCCAGAGCTACATTTACACGTTTTCAACAGTATGTATCACCTTTACTGCTATGAAACGTTTTCTAAAGAGAAAAAAAAAAAATTAAGCTAATCATTATTGTCTTTTTCATTCTAAAATTTAAGCCATAAAAACCAATCATATGTAATCTCAGTTTTACTTTAGATTGCAAAGTTTAACATCCTTGAAATATCAACTCAAACTCTTGGATCAACTGAAGTAAAGTTTTCAGAGCCAACTAACTTTATAAGAATAAGAACAGTCTTACAAAAGAAGCTATCCAGATGCCTCATTGGTGACTGCTTGAATGAATATTTGGTAAATTCGAAAGTATCTTTTTGTTATCTAAGCATAAAAGTTAGACTTAGTTCAATTTGTGTGTATTTCCCTACACATGACTATCATTGTGGCAAGCTACCCTAATCTATATTTCCATTTTAAAAAATGTTTTTGTTTTTGAAACACACCCAGGAGCACATTGTTCTCAGCTTATTACCAGAATAAGTTCAACCAGAATAGTTTCAAACTTAGTGAAAACTAAAAACAGTTGAAGGGCCCAAATGCCAAATCTAAGACCTCTGACACTCTTTCCTGATGGCTACCACTAGACTTTGGCTGAGTCATGGCCAAATTTAACCTCACCATTTGTCTTCTGGGTAAGAGAGGGTGGGGGTGAAAGAGACAGTGATAAACATCAAAAATCCAGCACTACTGAGGAGTCAACAGCTGAAATGAAAGACTAGCAAGAGACGTCTCCATTTACTATTTACACTCTTCAGATGATAAGGCTTCCTACTTACTATCCTGCACTGCACCAGACAGTCCCCGATGGTCAGAAAGCCGTCAGAATGGGCAAGGAATGTAGCAACCATCTAAGTGAATCATAGATAAGCCAAAAGACACTGGCCAAAAACTAGTGGTCCCACCTGACCCCTCTCCCAGAAGATGGTTCTTACTTTAGGCAAACACTGTTCTTAAAAAATCCTGTAATATGGGAGTGAGAAATACTTAACATCACATTTCTGCCCGGTGTCATCTAAAAGCTGGTTGTTAAACCAGCTGTCCCGAGCCAACAAGGGCTAGCCATATGCAAAACTATTAGCTTATATTATATAAGATCCTCATATCCCACAGTCACCTCCCAAGGCAGCACACAGACACTGGTGCATCACCAGGTGTGGGCAGGCTGGCACTTAGAAGTTCTTCAATCACACCAGAAGGGGTGCTCCAGTGTCAGGTGGGAAGTGAGAGAGGAGACTGCAGGTTGGCTCAGATGGAACGATTCATTTCCTGGGTGTTCGCAGCTGGTTTATGACTCTGAGGTTGTAAGTTTTGGCCCACATGACATCTGACTGTATCTGATAACCACAGACTATACCCTCAACTGTAGCTCGTCTGCTAACAAGTGTACACCATCAATTAATTCAACAGTGACACGTGTCTGGCGCTGTCACAGAGGCCCGAGAGTGTGTGGACAGATCAGTATGAATCCAGTACAACTTTAAGGAACGCCCAGGGCACGCTTCCTCCCTTTCTAGGCTCCACATTCCAAGAGAAGCTCAGCTTCATAAAACATTGAGTCCGAGAGGAGACAGAAAAGTTAATCGAGTGTAACTTAGCAGGGTAGCCAGTTGGGAGGCATCAGATGCCTCCAGAAGTCATGGAAGCCAATACAGTGTCTTCCTTGAGGAAGGGGCAAAGCTTTTGTCACTCCTACTTTAGGTCTCCCCAGTAGACCATGCTCCAGAGCTAGCGCTCCTCAGCAGGATAACTCCCTGACTCAAGAATCCACTCTTCTTGATATGGAAAGAAAGGCAAGAGAGAGTGTACTTCCTTCCCCTCGGCTGTGTTCCTCCCTGGCCACATGAGACAATGCTGGCCCAAGGAATCCCTCCAGTCTCTGAGGTCTGTCAGACACACTAACTCACTATTTATAGATGCTCCATTCACCCACTACTTAGGCACTTAAAAGAGCATGGGTTAGTCCCAACCCAGTGTCAGCACAGATGCAGGTTTGCTTTCTGCATTTGCTCTTACAATAAACCTAAAAATTACAAGTAACAAGTTGCTACAAGGTTCCTATTGAATATCAGCATTCTTTCCTTCCATGGTTTATATAAATTCATGAAAACATGTGTGAAGCATCTGCCTTTTTATTTAAACAGAAAGCAAGAGCTCAGATTGCTGTGCTGTGGCATTTTATGTGCAAACCCAACAGCTAAATTGGGAGCCCCATCCTTGGGAGGGGCACACTAGAGTTGGGTCACTACAGCTGCCCTGGCCACCAGCTGTCCAGGAGGCCTCCATTCCTCCACAGAGGAATAGTCAACAACAGAGCAAAGCCAAATAGAGAAAAGTGGAATAATTCCTTTTGCCTGCACAGCTCAAAGTAAGATTCCAAAGTACCCTCTGACCAAGGAGAAGACAGCAAATTATAATTATTTTAAAATTCCTTTGAATGCATCCAATGTTGTTTCACAACATTTTCCTTGAATTTGATACTGGGTAAAAATTTAACATGTTTATAGCCAGACCTACTATAAAAGTAATAGACCATGATTTTAACATTGTAAGTTCTTTTTAGAACCATACACTTTTTTCACTCTTCCCCTCCCGCTGTGTTAATTACCCCCAGACCACTATTTTAGTTTTATTTATGAAAATAAAATTCCCGTTTATAGAAAGAACATGCAGATTTATTTTCTTTTATTAATTTTATTTTTAGACAGGGTCTCACTTTGTCGCCCAGGCTCGAGTGCAATAGCACAATCTCGGCTCGTTGCATCCTCTGCCTCCCAGGCTCAAGCAATCCTCCCACCTTAGCCTCCGAAGTAGACAGGGCTACAGGCACACACCACGATGCCCAGCTAATTTTTTGTACTTTTAGTAGAGACAGGATTTCACCTTATTTCCCAGGCTGGTCTCAAACACCTGGGCTCAAGAGATGCTCCTGCCTCTCAGCCTCCCAAAGTGCTGAGGTTATAGGTGTGAGCCACCACACCCGGCAAGAACATGCAGATTTTGATAAAAAGTACTCAACCTGTGACCTACAAGAAAAACTGAGCAGCAGAAGTCAATGTTTTGCCACATGCCTTCCACACACACTTTCATCATCATAAACCTAAACTCCCATTACCTCAATTTCACAGAAGTACTCCCAAACCCTAAACATTCTAATTCTTCAATACAAAGCATTCAAACTAATGTGGAATATCTTCAAATTGCTTTTGCAAAAGCAACCCATGAGCTTCCTACAAAACTTCAATGAGAGAATAAAGCATTGTATTCAAACTTTCCACCCCTAAACTCTTCACTTGGAATTAGACACTCTAAAATAATAACCTCTATAAAGTTCCTTTTCAGAGTACATGAAAATGTGAAGCTGTTATGGACATCCATACTCAGATCGCCACCACCACTCTGAACCTAATCAGACATGGATATGTTTGTCTAAATGAATTGAAGCCACGGCGTTTCCAAATTCCAAATGGCAACCCACCCTGAAGGGGCAAGAGCGTCAGCAAATCAAAGTGAGAACTGACAAGTGTCATTTTTGCTCCGAAAACCAAACACTATGATTTGCATCTGCATGATTTGCATCTTGTGATATGCAAAATTATATGCATTAATATGCCTAAGACATTTCCTTTTTATTAAAAGTAACATTTTCAGCCTAAATTTCTTAAATTAGTGGTAACCCTTACTTTAAAAACAAAAAGCTCTGTAAACCAAAATATTTTCCAGGACAGTTAATAGAAGTTGATTAGATGCATTTCAAGAAACGGAAAGTTAGTAAAAGAAATTAAGGCCAACATTATAGTCTTCTCTAGGGCAGTTCATTTACTGAGTGGCTTACTTGTTTTTTAAATTTCTGGGGAGGGGAAGTCGGCTAAAGGCTTCATATTTGCTATCGTCCTTTCTTAACAATCCCTCACTAGCACAGAAATTTATGGAAGAGCAATATCAACAACAAAGTGTGTGATTGTAGAAAGAGGCTTCTAAGGTACATGGTCTCATGAAATAAAGCCACATATATGTATTCTGATTTCCTACCATTCAACCCAGCAATCCCATTACTGGGTATACACCCAAAGGAATATAAGTCATTCTATTATAAAGACACATGCACACGTTCATTGCAGCACTATTAACAACAGCAAAGACATGGAATCAACCTAAATGCCCATGAATGGTAGACTGGATAAAGAAAAAGTGGTATATACACACCACGGAATACAATGTAGCCATAATAAAGAATGAGATCGTGTCCTTTGCGGGGACATGGAAGGAGCTGGAAGTCATCATCCTCAGCAAACTAATGCAGGAACAGAAAACCAAACATCACACGTTCTCACTAATAAGTAGGAGCTAAATGAGAACACACGGACACACAGAGGGGAACAACAGACACTGGGGCCTATCAGTGGGTGGATGACGGGAGGAGGGAGAGGATCAAGAAAAATAACTAATGGATACTAGGCTTAATACCCGGGTGATGAAATAATCTGTACAACAAATCCCTATGACATAAGTTTACCTATATAACAAACTTGCACACATACCCCCTGAACTTAAAAGTTAAATTTTAAAAATTATAAATATGTGTATATATACAAAAAAGTGTGTGTGTGTGTATATATGTAAATATATATATCATGAATATATATCTATATATTCTGATTTCCTTCAGTACTTCTCACCAAAGGGCCAGGGTGGAAGTGGTGGGTAGGAATGAGTAGAATTGAAGAAATAGATGCCTTTGGCTTTGAACTGCTTGGAAAAAGCAGACTGGGCTGGCAGGAAGAGGTGCTTGTATACTCTTCTAAGGACACAGAGGTGCTTTGAAGGCAAGGGAGCAGGGGCTGGCTTTGAAAGGTTTTAAGCAACAAAGTATCCCAATCAGATCAGCATTTCAGAAAGATCACCCTGCAAAGCATATGGAGGAAGGGAGAGCTAGCAGAGAATCCACAAGGAGAGTGATGCAAAAGTCCAACACAGAGGTGCCAAAAGCCCCAGGTTAAGCTGACACAGCAACTGGAATGGAGAAAGGACTCATGGGCATAACCTCACAAATCAAAATTACATATCCTTAATAAGCAGAGAGTAGAAACTGAACAAAGTAAGTGCTATTGACCCAATGGCTGTGGAGGGTATGCTAATGAATGGATCATGGGTCATTCAGGCAACTGTGTCTGAGGCACAGGCCACAGTTCCAGGATGTGAATCAAGATGCCCACATGACAGGACTTACAGACTCATCACACTTCCTAAATAATGTCTAAGCCACCTTTCCATATTTCAGTGTAATCATAGACGGTTAAGAAATCACACCTGGTCGGGCATGGTGGCTCATGCCTGTAATCCCAGCACTTTGGAAGGCTGAGACAGGCAGATTACAAGGCCAAGAGATTTAGACTATCCTGGCTAACACGGTGGAATCCTATCTCTACTAAAAATACAAAAAAATTAGCCAGGCGTGATGGCACATGCCTATACTCCCAGCTACTCGCAAGGCTGAGGCAGGAGAATCGCTTGAACCCCGGAGGCGGAGGTTGCAGTGAGTAGAGATCATGCCACTGTACTCCAGCCTGGCAACAGAGTGAGACTCCATCTCGAAAAGAAAAGAAATAACACTTATGTATATGATATTCAGCTATTCAACGTGCTTGAAATATGTTTGAAAAACAAATTTGTTTCCAGCTTATTTGAGAGTTAAGCAGTCTGGAAGAGAAAGACAGTCATCTGGTTAGGTCACCAAACTTCATCAATCAAAGAGACCAAATTTCTCTCTCTCTTGCAGGGCTGCTGTGGCATGGAAAGGAAAAATGCCACCATTATTATATAGTCTTGGAAAAAGAATCACATGCCGATGGAATGAAAATGTCTGCCTGAAATTAAGAATACAAAACTGAACATAGTCCAGAGTTTGGCATTTAAGATTTGAGAACATGCTGATAATTTTAATCCTACTGGAAATGACTTACCGTATGACTTGGGTTTCTGCTAAATATAGATTTACTGCAGCCTGGTAAATTTTAAAATAATCAACCAATTAAGTATTTATTGCCTGAATAAAACAGTTCAAACAAAATGCAGCTGAAAAGGAACCATTTGTCCTCAGTGACAGACCAAATCATGTAATTTAAATTTTAATGATGTATGAATAAATCCTTGTGAGCTGACAAGGTTTTAAGAAGTCACATTTTCTTTTCAGAACCTCTTTTCCTCCCCTTTCTCTTGCTCTCTGACAGCCTAATCAATTCTTACCCTACACCCTATCTCAGCCTCACTGCTCCCTCCTAAATGAATTTTGCTGATTTGCTGTGAAGAACAAAATGAGATCATAAACCTGACAGATATATATGCGAAATGTGATTGAACAGACATCAAGGACAGGCCTCTCCTTTGAGTGAATTAGCACTAACCACAGAATTCTGGCAGTGGACTCACCTTTATTCTCTTATGGTCCTAGTCATCGGGGTCTTGCCCCACCTCAGCCTGCACTGTCCATGAAAAATGGGCACTCGGCAGAGGCCTCACACTTCCCTGAAACACTGTGAGGCCCTCCCGGCCAGGAGACTCAGAAATGGAGGCGTCCAATAATCCCCCCCGGTGGTCCCTGCTCCCCAGTTCCCAAACTCACCGCCGCCTCCTGCTAGCCAGGTCCCTTGGCTACTGAGGTGTCTGTGTCTTGCCCAAGAAAATGGCTTGGAGAAAAGGGGCTCTGCTCACCCACCACAGAGGGTAGGCTAGAAATCAGACAGTCCTGCAGGAACCCCTCCTGCTGCCACCAGCCAAGTGATCTCTTGACAGCTTCAATCTGACCTTTGTGAGTTTCCATTCCCTGTGCCCCCAGAAACCCACTGCCACCTGTCTGGCAGGCTGTGAGGGTTAAAACTCCTGAAACACCCTACCCAGGCTCAGCCCACAGAATGTGCTCAATAAACAGTGGGGATAGTGGCTTCTACTGTCACCACTGTTGCCATCATCATCACAGGCATGACAGCCACCAGGGGCCACGAGCTCATCCCCCAAGGTCTGACATATAACTGGCACCAATTAATGATGGGATGAGTTGATGTGGGTGGATAGACAAGTGGCTGGGTGGCTAGAGCCTTAAGGTAAGACTGGAGCTTCTGTGGCATGATGGGCAGCAGCTCTCCTTGGTATTGCTGCCACCTTTGGCTCTGGAACTCACTCTGCTAAATGTAATAATGGATGGAAATGCACACTCCACCCCTTACGTGTCCTATATGCACTCTGGATGAAGCAGTAAGTAAGAGGAAGACATGGACATCTGAGGTCAGTAGGATTTGGTTTTCAAACTCAACTTTTAATAGGACTTTTATGTGAATGAGCTTCGCTTTCTTCATCCTAAAACAGAAATAACTTGCTCACTTAGGCTGTCATGAGGAGCAGCTGAAGTCAGGCACATTCATGCAGCTACTCCTGTGCTAGATACACGACAGGTCCTCAAGAATTCAGTCATCTTTCTTTCCATCTCATTCATCTCTCCTAGCAACTGTCTAGTGTGCCAAATAAGGTGGACCTGCTGAGTTAAATGTGCTCAGCTGAAAAACTGTAAAACCTCAAGTCCTCTTTCGAAACTCTGAAACTCTTCTGTAAGCCTTGCTTCTATGAGCCCAACTTAAATTTTAAAAATAAAATTTAAAAATGATATAGGCAGATCCATACAGACATAAGGTAGATTAGAGGTTACATGGGCTGCCGGTGAGGGTAGAATGGGAAGTTATTGCTCAGTAGTTACAGTGTCTGTTAGAGAAGATGAAAAAGTTTTGAAGATACTTTTTGGTGATGGTTGCACAAAATGGTGAATGGAAGTAATGACAGTGACATGTACACTTAAAATGGTTAAAATGGAAATTCTTGTATTATGTATATTTTACTACACTAAGACAATGTTTAAGTTACATGTAGGGCATTGTGAATTCCGGAGAATAAGGGGAGCATAGGTATTTTGGTAACTCTAAATTGTGTGCATTTGGTAATTCTAAATGAAGCACATAAATCCAGGCTGCCTAACATGAGGGGTGCAGCTGTGCTTGATAAATAGAGATCTGGTGTGGGACAGTCAGTCTTACCTCCAGAAGCAACTTGCCATCCACAAGGAAAGCCTGGTCGTGCCAGGCCTGCTGAGCAGCATGGGCATCCTCCTCCCTTCAGCAGGCCTGACCTCCGCTCACAGCCCAAAAAAAAACTGGCTGCCATATTCCTAGGTCCCAAATCCAGTGTGCCATGCTTTCAACTTTTTTACTAGAGGAAATATTAAACCCCTGGGAGGGGCCACAGACTCACGGGGGTGTCCATGTGTATGTTCTGGAGACAGAGCTGAACACAGGCAAGGCTGAGGTGCGTACCTGGAAAATCTGCTTGTTCCCCTGGGGGCAGGGGGGTGACATCGCTGTCCACTCATCACCAAGACATCTTTTCTTAAGGTTTCTTTTTCCAAACACAATCTGACAACAGCATTGGACTTATGTTGGAAAACATAAGGAACAGTCCATCTTTTTGACAAATTTCTGATGCCTATTGCTGAAAACCACGGTGCCTAAATTACACAACTGTGTTTCTGGGAAAGGTGCAGTTCTCTGCTCTGGCCCTGCCCGTTGCCAGATCTTAGGCAGCGGCCCTGTGCAGGCTCCAGTGAGACCTCACAAGTAGTTGTGTAGGACACCAGTTCCAAGGCAACAATATGGCCTTTGTGGGCTTCCATCCCCACCTCTTCCTGCCCCCAGAAACCCACTGCAACGTGCTGCTAGGAAGACGAGAAAATTCTTGTATCATTCATTCTTCATTATATATTGACTTTTTGTGCTATTTTCAACATTAGACTTCTATACCTAACATTTTTAACCTTAATTTTATTCAACAGCAAAAATCCTTTAATCAAAACAAAAAGAAGTCTGAAATGATTGTAGCAAAAAGTATTATGACTTTTATAAAATTGCTTCAAGAGAAAATTCTCTTTACTTTAAGTCTTGCTTTAAGGGAAGAATAGGCTCATCTGGGCAACTCTTCTCCAGAATCATTTTTACTTTAACATGGGGAAAATGGCACAATATCTTTCCGAAACACATGGATAGCTTTCCCAGCCATTCAAGAATAAATCTGATTTTAGTCCTTGTCACTTGCCAATCACACTGATTTTAAATTATGTGCATTGCAGCAACATTTTTGTGTTTTAAAATTGGTATCACTTTTTCCCCTTAGAGTAAGCTATATGTCTATAAATTTTAGTTTAATTTTAAACACTAGAACTAAAGTAGTTTTAATTATCTTGGTAAGGAGCTTTTTCTCAAATTGTTCTTCAAATGCAGATGTGAACATATATACAGAAGGGACTTGCATTCATACGGATTCCCTCATCATACTTGTGCTTGCTAAAGAAAGAGCAGTAAGTTTGAGCAGCTTTTCAATCGCCTGCAACCCATCCCCTAAAGCAATGACCCTGAGCATTATTAACTGCCCTCCAGCCCCGCCCCTTGCTGCCTGTGTGGGATGGGGGGTTGCAGGGAACAGTTCTGGTTATAATTAGGCAAGCATAGAGCCCTTACACAAAGGGCTCAAATCCTACTCACCACTCCAGTGGTTTGTTGCTCTGCAGATGGGCCACCAGGAAAAGTCTATTTTAGAAGCATCTGGTTGGGGGTGAGAGAAGAAAGGCCAAGGGAGGCATCATTGCTTGGAGCAGTGGCTACCCAACAGGAGAAAGCCAGTGGGCATGTCAATCTCCCAAATGGCCAAATGGTGGCCTTGTTTTAGGAACAGAGGCAGTAGAGTGCCAAATGGCACGGGAGTAAGTTAGGGGGCTTTCATTTTAAAAACAGGAATCAGAATCTTGGTTCTTAACCCTTTTTGAAAATTAATAACTACAGCATTCTCCTGGGCCACTCAGGCCAGGTGGTAGAGATAAACCCACAGGATCAGTTGCTCTATTTTGTGCTCCAAACATTTTAAATGTGGGTACTCTATATTACACTGACAAAAATGAAAAGCAAATAAGGCAGTTAACATAAAAAATAAATGAAGTAAACTAAGATGAAATGCAACCACTAAAAAATAGGAACAAAAAGGTGTTTCGAAGCCAGATTTCATTGTCTTAGGAGCCAGAATTCAATGGTTAAATATCCTTTTATGAATGTTAGTTTCAAATACAGACAGATATGAAATCAACTGATTCCTCATTCAGGATCACATAGTAACAAATGATAACCTTTGAGGAATTATTTTGATAATTTTCTTCACAACAGATCCCAAAGAAATTTACAAAAGCACTTAAAAGTTTTAAAAGTGAAATGTAAAATGCATTTATTAACATCAAAAATATATGAGGATGGTCTTTTCAACAAATGGTGCTACAATAACTGGATATCTATATGCAATAAAATTAAGTTGGACGCCTACCTCACACTAAATACAAAATGGATCAGAGACCTAAATGTAAGAGCTAAAATGATAAAAGTCTTTGAGAAAAATAGAAGTAAACCTTCATGACCTTGGATTAGGCAATGATTTCTTAGATATAAAGCTAAAATTACAAGCAAAAATAAGAAGAAAAAAACTGGGTAAATTAGATTGCATCAAAATTTAAAATTTTCTGCTTAAAAGAACATCATCAAGAATACAAAAAGGCAACCCAGAGAATGGCAGAAAATATTTGCAAAGCATTATTTGATAAGGGACTTGTATCCACAATATATAAAGAACTCCTACAAAATTTAACAATAAAAAAAGCCAAATAACCCAATTTTTTAAGTGCCAAGGATTCGAAGAACATTTCTCCAAAGGTGATATACAAATACCCAATAGGCACAGGAGAGGATGCTCAATGCCATTAGCCACACGGGAAATGCAAATCAAAATCATGCCAAGATATCATTTCAAACTCACTAAAACAGTTATAATCAATGAGACAGACAAAAACAAATTCTTACCACGTTGGTAAGAATGTGGAAAAACTGGAACCCTCATACATTACCAGTGGGAATGTAAATGGGGCAGCTGCTTTGGAAAATAATGTGGCAGCTCCTTAAAACGCTAAATGTTGAGTTACTAACTGATCTAACCATCCCATTGTAGGTACGTACCCAGGCAATGTAAAAACACATGTCAACACAAAAACTTGTACATAAATGTCATTCCAGCGTTATTCATAATAGACAAAAAGTAGAAACAACTCAAATGTCCATCTGCTGGTGAATGGACAAACAACATGTAGTGTATCCATACAATGGAATATTAGCTGCAAAAAGGAATGAAGTACCAATGAATACTGCAATATGGATGAACCTTGAAAAGTTATGCTAAGTGAATGAAGCCAGACTATATATGGGCTATATATATAAAAGGTTATATATGATTTTATTTAAAATGATATGTCTAGAATAGGCAAATCCACAAAGATAGAAAGTGGATTCATGGTTACCAGAGATTGGAGACATTGAGGGGAAACTGAATGTGACTGCGAATAGGTGTGGCGTTTCTTTTGAGGATGATGAAAATGTCCTAAAATTGTGGTGCTGGTTGCATAACTCTGTGACAATATTAAATATCACTGAATCAGACACTTTAGGTGAGTGAATTGTATAGTATGTGAATTACAGCTTGTAAAGCCCTTCTACTTCCGGGAGGTTCACAGCACCATGACAGGACAGGCATGGGGCACCCGGGCAACACCCTGTCCTCTGATCATCTCCCGCACGGACATTATTGCTCTGTTTTCTCCAACAGCAACATATCAGGTCAACAGAGGGGCAGAAGGGATGGTTACGAGTGGAATGAGCCACCCCGAAGCCACCTTCAGGACAGAGCTTCTTCCTCAAGCAGCCACTGTGCTGCCAGAGCAACCACCCAGGCCACACCCCCAGAGCTCTGGGCCAAAGCTCTAGCTTTTCCACAGACCAAAGTCTGTATGTGATGGTCTACCCTAAAGACTCACTGAAAACTACATCCTCTTTATTCATTCACTAAACGTTTATTGAGCACCTCCTGTATACCAGGCCCTGAAATGGGCATAATGTCTGGTACTGAGAACACAGACGTAAGAGAACACAGACATGAGAATGCAGACATGAGAGAAAAGGTCAATGGACTCTGAGCCCAGTAGAGGGGAAAGTGAGTCAACAATAACACGTGAAGTTTCCTGGGAACACAAACCCTGGGCTCCCAGACCAGGGAGATAAAATAAAGGTTTGCTGGGGGAAGGAGCACTGAGGTGAATAGTGCAAGACGGCAAGGAGCTAGCCAGGTGAGGAAGGTGGGGAAGGGTGATCAGACATGACAGCCAACAGCATGGATGAAGAGCTTCCGCCACCGCTTGGAACTCCTAGACTGTGCTATCACAGTTTTAGAAGAGCTGTTTCTTTTCTCTACATGGGTAGCACGCCTGCATGCTTCAGACCAGCAGCTTAATTCTTACAAGGCAGGTGCTGAAGGAGATGTGCATGCCCCTTCATCTTGCTCAAAGAGAATTACCCCCAAGAAGGTTTCCCATGGTCAGTGGAGGATGGTGGTTCTGGTGGTCTCCTCCTGGAAAGGGAAGGAATTTGCCGGGCTACAAGGTTCAGCCCAGTGAGAAGCACTGGTCCAAAGTCCAAAGGCCCCAGTTCAAGTCTTTGCCCTGCCTTTAACTTGTGAGCCACTGATGCTCTCAGGCCCAGCTCCCCAGCAGGGGGAGTGAGCCCCTCCCCACAATAAGAATGAGTGATTCCATGACCAGGTCAACCTATTGCCATTGTGACCACTTGCCTCAATCATCACTCACACACGGCCATAAATCAGCCCATTCATGGCAGAGTCATGCAGCCCACCTGCTCCTGGGAGGTGATCCACCACATGCTCCAGGCTTGGCTCCCGGGCTCTAGACATCCTTGTGCTTCCCTTGATGGATACCCTTTAGCCCTGGCCAAATCCCAACACTTCTAGCCCTGGCTCCTTCCTGCCAACTCCTTGGCTGTGCTTGTGCCCATAACTGGCTGTTCGACCCCTGCTGCAAGTGACCACTGGCACCATGTCCTGGGTATGGGCCAACTCACTACATTGGTCTTCAGCTTCATTCCTCGGTGATGGTGCCACCTCTGTTTGCCAAGAAGTCTCTGGAAGGCATCTTCCCACTCGGTGCCATGAGACAGCCCTTCCCCTGTACCCCCCATGCCCTTCACACCTCCTTCAGCTGCCTTGTAACACCCATCAGCCTGGCCCACACCACTGCCACCTCAGGGCATTAACCCTTAGCTTCTCAAACACCCCTCCCCGTGGGGCATGCAGATCTTCCCGCCAATGCAGGACCTGCCCTACACACCCCACTGAGACTGTGTCATCGTGGAGATACCACATTAATATCGCCACATTCTTGCATACTTCAGCCTTTTCTTTCCTCCACAGGTGACCTTAATAATTAACAAGTAAATTCTGTTATTAGTTTGAAAGGCTGGTAAATGGACAGGACAGAGGATTCATGCTAATGTGGCTCCTGGAGAAGGTGTCATCCCGTGTAGCTGCAAGGACTCTGGAAGGCAGTCTCAGGGGCACAGGGGTCTCTGCCCACAGGAAGTTGAGCAGCCAAGGCCACATGATCCTCAGCCTCAGCCAAACAGTTCCAATATCACCTATCTACCTTACATCTCTGCTCCCCATAAGATATCATATGAGAAAGGATCGTGCAGCTTGAAAACTATTTAACAATCGTTGATCATCTACCAGCTCTCACTCAGTTCACCACAACCCTACAAGTATTACTATAAGTATCACTATTTTTCAGATGAGGACACTGAGGCACAGAAGTTAAGTAGGATATTCAAAGTACCAACCACTGAGTGGCAGAACCAGGATTCAAACCCAGGCAGCTCAGGAATGCACACTCTGTATCCTACCCTACATTGGACGGATTCGGGCAGGGTGTCTGCAGAAGCTCACAGTAGGGTTTAGAGAAGCAGCCTGACACATGGGAAAATGTGTCTTCGGAGTCAGACTTCAATTCAAATTCTTACTCTACCACGTATGCTCGAGTCTTTGATATCTGGGAATCTTTTTGAACCTCAGTTTTCTTATCTGTAAAGTGGAATGATGACACCTATTTTGCAAGCCTGTTGGACTTGGGTTAAACTGAAATAGTGAGTGTGAGGGTCATTACAAGGTGCAGAGTCCCTGGCAGATGTGCAACCAAAGCAGTAGGGCTGTTACTACCACCATTAGTGCTCATGAGCACTGGCAGACAGCAGGGAGCATGCTGGTGGGGAAATGTACATTAGGGAGGATCAATGAATTAGTAGAGACTGGAGCAAACAGAGTTTGTAAAGTATTACGTTTTAATTTGGCTGCAGGTTGGAATCACCCAAAAAAGCTCTGTGGCCTTACAAAGCCCCCTCAAGCCCGCTCTACATTTGCCTGTTTAAAAAGCTTCACATGTGACTCTGGACCACATTCCTATGTGGTGGGGAAACGGGAACAAGAGTAGTCCTTGGAGGAGGAAACTGAGAGGTGAGCAAAGACAGACAGGGAACGCAGAGTACAGCAGGCATATCTTCACCACTGATCAGTTGGTCCAGACACATGAAGCAATTACACTGGATACTAATGGACCCTGAAGCCCTTCTCTGTGCACAGCACTGGACTCAGGCATGACCTCATCCCACAGCAGGCACAGAAGCAGGTGCACCTGGTCAACATTTACTGGAGGGTGGGTGGGTAGGTAAGTAGGTGGACAGATGGGTGACGTGGTAAGCCAGGTGAGAACACACACATGGTCTGATCACAGACAGACAGTGCCCTAGTGGAGTCTGCCATTATGGGCTCCTGCCAACAGCCTCTTCTCTTTACCAGTCCATGAAAGTGGTTTACAGACTGTTCTGACTCAAGCTGACAGCCAGAATATGCGCTATCAATAACTCCAAAATTCCACAATAACCTTCCAAATATAAGAGCTCCCAATCCCCAAGGGCAGCTCATCTCAGATCAAATTCATTCATTCCAAAGTGAAGATGACTGATAGGCCAGGGGGGCAGATTTTCAAAAAGAGTTTGCTAACCCAAATGCACACCTTTTCAATGTTACCTGTAAAAGGTATTTGCGTCCCTCTCTGCCCACCCCCAACCACTCCTAATTCTATGCCAGAAGGTCCTGACACAAATGCGCCATCTTCATTCCCACACATGCCAAGGCTGTTTTGAGGCCCATGTAGAAACGCTGAGAGGAAAACTCTTACAAAGTTATAAAATCTAACTCTCAAAAACATAAGAGTAATAAAATGAGGCAAGAGGACCAGTATATTTGTGAGCTGTCTGACTCAGCTCAAATCAGTATCTTTGTGGCAGGCCACATTTCAGCAGCTGTATTTGTAGCAGCAATGCCTATTAAATGCCATATCAGTGTGACAGGTGACCCAGCACCAGTATTATGAGCATTCCATGAAAACTGGTCCCCATTTCTCATTGCCTCTAAAAGCATTTGCAGGTGCCACCTTGCTTTAAAAAAAAAACAAAAAACAAAAAAAAAAACAAAACAAAAAAACACACACACACACAGACAAGAAGACCACAATGTGAACTTAGGGCAGATCAAAGCTCATCAAAGTCCACACTACCGAAATGAATTTGACACCTCACCATTATCAAAAACCTACTAAATGCTTAGCACTGCTGGGCACAGACCACCGAGCAGCTGATTCAACTTCTGGAACCCGCAGGGCAAACTTGAAATGCCACGTTTTAAATAGAAACAGAGCCTCACTTCATTTAACCAACAAAGGGGGAAAAAAAGGAAAATAATTATTATGCAATTCCCAGTATACATGAACCTTACAGCCACAAACAAGATTTATTCCTCCATGTGGACAAGAATCACATCTGTTCCATATTTTGGTATGTTCACAGTCATATAAACATGTCCTCACAGCTAGCTCTTTGGGAAACTTATGAAGCATAAATTCTTTGTTCGTCCCGAGTTCTATAAAGACTGGTCCTTAGCTTTATTCCATTACTGTTTTTTTTGTTGTTGTTGTTATCCTGTTTCCACCTGTATTTTACATATTCAAAAAATCCTACGTTGAGATGTCACACATCCATAAAATAATGTAGGCCAAAAAATAAAAACTTGAAAATTTAAATTACATCCTGCAAGCCTTCCATGACAATCAGTTTGGCTCACACGAGCCTGACACTTACCTCTACCTCCAAAGAAAGCGGAAAGGAAAGAAGAAGATCTCCATAGCTTTAAAATATGATTTGATCTTTGAACTGAATCCTTCTGCAATCGTAAATGTTAATATAACTAGACGAATTGGTGGAATGAAGCCTCTTCATCATTTCCATTGAATAACCCAGGGCTGTGAGTGTTGTGAGGCCCATCTCACAGATGCACAAATGCAGGGCTGGAGAAATCAAAGAAAACCACTGCTAAATGGAAGAGACAGGGATTTAACCCTGAATTTTCAGCTACATGTCCATTTCTCTTCCTACCTGATGGAGCTGATGTTTTATAAATAAGGAATGAATAGTAATGACTCACAAAAGTCAGAGTATGAAGAGAGCATTAGCGGTATTATCATTTATTAGCTCATTGGTTTCATAGCAAGCCATAAATGTGTAACTGATTTTACACTTCTAGTGATTGCTAACTAAAAGAAGTGAAAAAAATTCTAGACACGAAAGCTAGAAGCACTCATAGTTACACCATAAGAACAGCAAGCATGGCGGCCCTCAGATCCAGGGATGGAGGAACAATACCGCAAGGACACAACTGCTCAGCTACCCAGTGCATCTCCCTTGAGCCCCCCAGTAGCCACTGAACTGGGTGCATAAGAATTGCGCGAACTGACAACTCAGGCCTTGGCATCACCTCGGGGCTTGTCAGAAATTCAGGATCTCAGGCCCTGCCCAAGACCTACCAAATCTGGGTCCCCAGGTGACACACCTGCACACTGGCATTTGAAAATCTGCCCTACAGGCATTTGGAACCTAGCATGGGGTCAGGTCATAGGCACACGTACTATTCTACAACAGCAACTTGCCTCCTTTTAGGTGCCAGCTGCTAGGCCAAGTCTTTCACACTTCCACCTCATTTCATTCCCCTTATCAACTCCATAAGGAAAACATTACAATCCCTGATTTATGGATAAGGAAGCAGACACCTGGAGAGGTCACCTGAGGTCACAGAGCAGCAAGAAGCCAGGTCTGGATGTGAACCAACATCCCAGGGGATATGCCACCAACACCCCAAGCAGGCAACACCTCAGCAGACGGCTGACCTGGAGCTGGCTGTCCAGAAGAGCTTGTAGACTGAGAGAATCCTTACAGGAGGGCAGGGCCAAGAGACAGGAAGGCCCAGGAGGTCACAGAGGCCTGGGCCAGCGGCCAGTGCTCAGGGAGTAGATTGCGGGAGGGAAGACAGGAGAATGTAAGTTACCTAACCCAGAGAAGTTCAGTTTCTACCTATGTATGCAGGGGATATAAAAACCTTCCTGCTAATGAGGTAGAAATATGATCCCATGAGTAAAGCCTTCACACAAAGCAAGGCCCCAGCTATGGATACCCCAAGGGCACTGGGGCTTGCCTTAGCTCAGTGGTTCTCAGCCCTGGTCACCTGGTAGGATCACCTGAAAAAACTTTTAAAGGACACCAGTGCCCACTCTACCTCCAGCAAGTCAGATCCCACTGGGCTGCTGCAGGGTCCAGGTACCAGCTCTTTTTAGAAATTGCTCAGGTATCCCAATAAAGTTACTAATATTCCCACCTTAGATTGAAACGTCTTTGACTCATAGTTGCTGGCCAGACTCTAGAACAATTTCCAATGAAATCTGTAATTATTTGGCTAACCTTTTCTTACAATTTTATGTTTTTGTGGTTTTTTTACTAAAATCTCCAGTGTTTTTATGATGGCCAAGGGTTAAAATTCTGCATGGAATATATTTGCTTGGGGAAGATCAACAGTAAGATCCCTAAGTGATCAGTTCCATTCTGAGAGTCTGTATGGGTCAAGGAACCCCGGCACACAGGAGGCCTTCTCAGGTTCCAATCTTAGCAGGTAGCACAAAAGGAGGACTTGCCACTCATCTTGCAGTTAATGTCACAGACATTTCTTTAAAGGTGGGAACAGAATTAGGGAACCTTGGGAACTAACTAGTTTTCTTCATTTTATTCGACATCCCTAATAAGCACACAGATTCACTTTATGCAGTGTCTTACTCTATTCTTCCAGTACCATTCCAAAAGGTGGGTGGGTTGGGAGAGGGCAGGGAAGCTGCAGAGGACAGAACACACCCTAGGCCAGTCCCCCAGGGAAGAGAGGAAGGAGACACTCCTAGCTCCCTCAACTAGTCTGGGGCCTTCCTGGCTGGGCTGGGGCCTGCTCCAGCTCTGGTCGTAGAGGATTTTCACTGAGCAGCTCTGAGGAGCACTGGATTCTGCACCCCCATGGCCCCTTCCCAACAAAACTGTCCTCGAAGATTTTCACTTCATTGTCATGACTTAGCAATGTCTAACCAAGGAGAACTTTCCTATGGCCTTGCCAGCTTGAGTGTCTAACTTGCGTCACCACTGGCCACAGCTCCAGCTCAGGCAAACATGCCTTTCAGCAGATGTGAAACAAAAGATGCTGCTATGTGTAAACCTTTGGTTTTCTGCAGCTGATGGAAACTCACTGTGGTTCTAGTTCAGATAATCTGAAAAATGGAACATATTTGTTAAGGCCTTAAAAATCAAAAAGATATAAAATTCCATTCCACTCTGCACAAAGCCTTTTGTGACATAAGGGAAGGGAAGGGCTCAAAAGGATCACATAATGTCACATCAAACAAGCAGCAATGGAGGTCAGGGAAAGAGCACCGGACTAAAGCCGTGGAAAAGTGGACTGTAGTCCTGGCCCGAAAGTTGCTAGCTGTGTGACCTTGGACACGTCCCTTTTCCTCTCTGGGGTGTTTTCATATATATGTGTGTGTATTTGTGCATGCGTGTGTATAATTGCATATTATATATCACTAAAAATATAAATTATCGTAACTTTTATATTGCATATTATATACTAGGATAAAGATATATACTATGTATTTCACACATATATTATATATGAGAAAATGCCCCAGAGAGATAGTGGCATGGGTTATGTGTGTATAAGGGATATAGATTAAGACGAGCACTCAGGTTCTTTGCTGTCATCAGCGTATGAATCTATAATGAGCCAGTTGTGCTCAAGAAGGTCTCTTTGCTGCCAAGTGAAAGGAAGAACAAGCAGTGATCGGCCTTCCTCACTCCTGGAGCTTCATCATGTTTTCTGCTTTTAAAAACAAAAGCACCAAGCCCAGGCGACTCATTACTTCTCTCCCACCTTGCCTGCCCCAAAGGCCACCGCTCCCTGTTGGCTTATCCTGTTCTCAGGGCTGTAATTGAACAATCACAATTTTAAAAGCACCACATTGAAGTTTCCTGCCTTAAAAACAAAACGGAATTTTTAAAATGAATATATGAAAGAGAAGTGAAGACCTATGTCCACATAAACACTTGTATACAAGGGTTCGTTATAGCATTATTTATAACAGCCAAAAAGCAAAAACACAGAGGATGTGAGCAACCTTTCTGTGTAACTTACATATTTCTACTTGTAAATCAATGAACTGGTAAAATGGTCCTTCAGGTCTGCTTAGCCAGTAATGATGGCCACCCTGTGCTATATACTGTGTGAGGCATAGAACATGAGGGGCCAGGTTAAGCACTGCCCTCACAGGTTTTCAACAGGTGATAGCTCAGAACACTTTGACTTCCTTGATTGTATCTAATCCTCCCAAAAGCCCAGAGAGCATAGAATGTTGTTGTACCTGTTTTATACATTGGGAAAGTGAGGCTCAGAGAGGTGCAGTAACCCAACCAAAGCCACATACCGGCTGGAGCTGATACACAGAGCAAGAACCTGGGAATCAGCCTCTTGGTCTAGTGCTGTCTGAAGACACTTGCCCAGCCCTCCTTCTCATGATCTTGGCAGTTGACAAAGGCAATCTTGCCAATGGCAGGCTGTCTTAGTTCATTCAGGCTGCTATAACAAAATACTTTAGGCTGGGTAATTGATAAACAATAGAAATTTACTGCTCACTGTTCTGAAGGCTGGGAAGGCCAAGATCAAGGTAACAGCAGATTGTCTGGTGAGGTCTTGTTCCTCATAGGTAGCACTGTGTATGTGTCCTCACAGGGTGGAAGGGGCAAGGAGTTAACAAGCTTCCTTGGGCCTCTTCTATAAGAGGATACCAATCCCATTCAGGAGGGTGGAACCTTCACCTCCCAAAGCCCCTACCTTTTGATACTAGTGCTTTGGTGATTTGATTTCATCACATGAATCTGGGGGGACACCAATATTCAGACCACAGCATGCCATGCATCACATCCTGCAAAATGCTGGCCAAACTGCTCCTTCTCCCTAACTAGTGTCCATTGGCTCCCTGGAAAGCAAGAGTGATCCACTCCTCCCTCCAGAGCAACAGGTCAGCCTTGCACTTTCACATAGAAGGCACAGAGAGTGAAGCCAGCACCCCACACTTCCCTCCATCTCTCTTCTATAACTCTCCTTTCTCGACGTCAAATGTCTTCACCATCCTGATCCTTTTTTTCTTTCATGTGTTCTGCTTGCGGGATAGGTCCTCTCCTCCTCTGTCCATGAAGAGAAAAGGAGGATGCCATCCCAAAGGAGATGGCTGTGGGCACTCACTTCCTGATTGCCTTTGGTTAGACCTCTGCTCCCAGCCTCAATCCCTGTCCCAGGGCAAGGCCTGCTCTCGGCTCTGGTGGATGCACTGAGTGAGAAGAACCCCACCCTCTTGGTCCCTTCCCCAGGCCACAGCTCCCACTATCCCAGTCTCATGGAGGACTCCTTCAAACCAACCACAGTCTCCTTCTCAGACCGCTCATAATTCACCTGGTTCACCTGGAGATCCAGGGAAAATTCAGCCTCTGGGTGGGGTCGGGGATTCTGTATTTCTAACCAGGTAATGTCAGTGCTGCTGGCGTGGGACCACACTTTGAGTGGAAAGTCCTAGATGTCTCCAGTAAAGAGCTGTGGGGGTGGGGGTAGACAGGAACCAATTGGACTTACAAGAAAATTGTCCTCCCCATTTAGAAGAGGAACAGGAAAGAACAGCATTTCTATTTTTCTTTTGGTACAATTTGTTGGAGTAATTACTTTTTTCACTCTATAATTATTTTTAAGGTCCTGCTTAAATACTGAGCTCTTCTAGAATGTAAAATTATCATTTATTCCAAAGCATATTTCATTTCCAGTTCATTTTTTTCCATGGCTCTATAAACATACAAAAATAAACCTTGGAAACTAATTAAAATTATCCATAAACTCTATTGTTGAGAATCAGAGCTGGAGAAATACATTTCAGCTCATAGAAAGATGTGTGGGCAGCTGAGAGGTGATCGACATCTGCGGACGGGATCCGTACCTCACACCTTCTTCCTGTCCAGCTTTTGGGAACATTCCTACATTTTTATTTTCTCCAGGTGACTGAAGGAACTCTGTGATTCAGAAGGAGCAAAATCAAATTCTGTCTGAGCCCTCAGGCCTGGCCTGTTGGGCCATCAGCCATCTTGTGCCTCTAAACTCAAAACTGTCCTCTAATTGTGTACTCGCTTGGTCTTCCTCCCAGCAAGATGGGAGCTCAGAGCGTCTTCCTAGCTGTGGTTATAAACAATTGATCCTGGATTCCCAGCAATAGCTTTTTATAATGTTCTAAAACCAAATGAGCCTTCCACAGCAGGGTCATCAAGACTAAATGTGGAGCAAGAAGAAAAGCAGAGGGGGCTAGAAGGGCCTAGAGCACGCCTGAGCACAAGGATGGCCAAACCAGCAAGGTGCATGCCCTGAGCCCCAAGGGCAGCCTGGGGTGGAGAAAATGCCTCCAGGAGCCACCTCCCCAGGGTCATCCAGCAAAACAAGAGGGGAGCTCTGGGACAAGATGGGGACATCAAAGACAGACTGCTACAGGATCTCCTAAGGGAGCTTTCAAATGGCAAAACAAAAGACACACATAACATCTGTGAGTGGACACTTAGGATTAATCCACATCAGAAAACTCAAATACGTCTCTAGTCATACCCAAGTGAGACAGCTCACAGACCCACAGGTGCAGGCTGGGAAGGGCAAGGCCTTGCATGGCCTCATTTGGAGTTGAAATAACGAGTCATAGCCTATCCCAGATGCTTGCCCTCCTTGGGACAAATGAACAGGACACTAAAATTGGGCCAGACCAGCAATCTGGGGCCATGGAAAGGAGAAGCACCTGACCTACTCCTTCCAGTGCCCCGTTATCAACACCAAGGAATGTGATGGGCCTGTTTTCAGAACAGCAGTGTCCCCTTCCTGGAAGGGTGGCATATATCTCTGTTTGCTTGGTGTCAAATACAAGGTCCCCAAAGTCTCCTCCAATCCTGGAAAACAGGCAGCTTTGGACAAATAAGTCCTAGATTACAAAAATCTCACACTGTCTCCCAGGAGAATGAGTTCAGAACTAGTCTCAACACCAGTCAGACCAAAAGATAGGAGATCCCAGCCTTCCCACATGCCACACATATTTCTCCTCAGATGTCCCCCATCCCAGTCCTATACCTCCCTCCTCACAACACACTGAAATGTACCCAAAAACATCCCTTTAAAGGGGATCACAATGTCACAGACATACAATGTACCTGCAACATGGAAAATAGGCAGACTTTTACCTATTTTGGTAAATAGGAACTTGGAACAAAGGTTGAAGGGAATACAAAGCACATGTGCATGAGTGGGATTACACTGACCACTGGCTTAAAGCTCTGCCCAAGCATACACAGGGCACCTACCACACAGCAGGCACTCACCTGCCCTGGCTTGTTCCTGATGTGCCCTGACCATCATAATGGAACAAATCATTGAAGCTACACAATAGCTCCCCTCCCCTCAGGCTCTGAGCACCTATTGCAACTTGAATCCTAACCAATATTGAATGCCTGCATTTTCTTTCTCAAAAAAGTGGTTATAGAATTACAACATGATCCAGCAATTCCATGCTTGGGTATATATCCAAAAGAACTGAAAGCAGGTTATTACCACACTTAAAAGACAGTATCTTAGGAAGCATTGCTAGAAAGGCAGGAAGGAGAAACATCTCTCTCCACCTACTGCTACTGCCAAGAGACTAAAGATCTGCACTGAGATGCCATCAGCATCCCAAGATATGATGCAAATAGTTCAATTCATAGCACTGAATTGTTCTCATTTGCAGAACAGCATAAATGTAATGAGAAAAAATATGTTAAGATTAAAATCATACTCAAAATATCCTTTTAACTTCCTGAATATTTATTCACATTTGTGTTCAAGAACACAGCAGGAAAAACCCATTCATTTCTGGGTTGCCTATTAAAATACCCACTCTCTCCTTCTTACTAGAAGAACCCCAGTGTTTCTTCGCGTAGCCTAGTAGCCAGATAAAACAATTCAGTTCCATGACTCCTTAGCAGCTACCTGTAGCCACATGACTAAATTCTGTCCAATAACATGTAAACAGAAATGTTTCCAGAAACTTCCAGAAAGCCTCTTAAGAGCATAGGACAAGCCCTTCATCAACCCTCCCTCCTTTCTGCTGCCCAGAATGCAGAAGTAATGACTAGAACTCAAGCAGTCAATCTGATCCCCCTGGAACAACCATACTAGCCCTAGAGTGCGGACCCCTAGTCTTCTAATTTTACATAATAGGAAAGGGCACTTCTCTCTTGAAGGCATTTCCTTTGTTTTGGGAGTTCATTATATAAAAGCAAACTGAATTTTAAGTAACAATTTTTTGGAAATTATCTTAAAAATCACCAATAAAGACAGGATTCTATAAAGATGGAGGCAGTGACATACTATTTGAATCTCTATACAAATCTACATTAAAAACACAACAATAGGTGAAGAGCATATGGAGTCTCTATACTACTTCTCACAACTGTGTGTGAATCTCAAAATACAGTTTTTTAGTATCTAAAACCCATGCTTTAAGAAAGCAACCAGAAAGCAAAACAAAAGCACCATAAGCAATATTTACACTAAAATGAAATACGTCAAAATACAAATGCGTAAAAACAAATTCTACAAACACTAAAGGGTAAAAGAACAAACCACCAACAGCCTGAGATACGCATCTGTTTAGCAGAGAGTAGAGGGAAGCAATGAGACATCTGACAGACCTGAAAACAGGAGAAGTCAAAATAACCAGCAGATATTCACTGGAGAGTATATGAGGCTCATTTGAGAACAGCAGCTTAAACTGAAACAGGAATTGACCAATACAATGCTAGGCAAGTCAATGGTCCCATGATTTGGACTAAAAGATCTGCAGCAATCTGGCTTCTATGAATTCTTAAAACTGGCCCCCAGGGATTCCTTCCAGGCTAGGAGAAACTGCTGGGAGTGGAATTAAAACTGAGAAATACTGGAATAGTAATATAAAGGAAAGAAATGCTCAGAATAAAAGTGAGAGACAAGAGTAGAGACAAGAAATCTCAGAATGCAATCAGTCATGTTTCTAAACCCTATACTAAAACAACAGATGTCTGTAAAGTTAAAAAAAAATGTGAACCAAGCCTCCTTCTAAAAGTTCAAGAAAACTGATTTTATATAAAAATGAGCAACATAAAAATACCAAGGTCAAATTTCATACAGAATTATTATAAGGAAGAAGAGAATAAGGAGTTGAATAACATCTATACAGACAACGAAAGCATGACAAAAAGTCATAGCTAAAGTGCCTAAAATCACACCTAAATTGTACCTGAAGTCATACCTAAAATCAAATATATAACCTACTTTTTCAAAATAAAAGAGATACAAGCTAAGAAAGAACATAAGTCAGAATTAGAAAAACAGAAATGAACAGAACTCAAGAATATCATTTGAATTTAAATAAATGAAAAGTCATTTAAGAAATGACAAACTAGGGCAGAAAAGTAAATAAACACAAAAATAATAATGCTTCAAGAGATGCAGAAAGTTAAAGGGGGACATTTTTTCAAATCAAAAAGAAATCAGAAAAGTGACTCAAAAGAAATAGAAACACTGCAGGTAGGCAAAGAAGGTCTAACACACACCTAACAGGGATCCCTGAAACGAGGTGAACTAAAGCAAAGGAACAGAATATTGAAAACTATAATACAAGAAAACTTTCCTAAAATGTTATATATAACTTGAAACCACATAAAAGATCCCCATATGTATTTGAGAATACTGACTCAGAAAGACCTATACCAAGACACAGTCTAATTACTGGACTTTATGAAAAAAAAAAAAAGTCTTTTAGGCAAAAATAACAAGTGACATAAAAGCTTATTATCATCAGACTTGTGTATCAAAAGTAATACTTTATATACACAAAAATGCAGTAACAAGGACATAAAATGTTGGCCAAGGATATTATACATAGCAAAAATCTTATAAAGTGTACCAATAAACTGTTAATGTGCAAAACCTCAGAGCCCTTTTTAAAGAATCTACTAGAAGGAGGGTCCTCAAATTTTTTCTGACTCCTTACCCTCTTCAATTTATTTAGGATCCCAAAGAGCTATGTTTATGTGGGTAATATCTGCAGACAAATTACCTCTTAGAAGTTGAAACAGAAATTTTTAATTCCTTATTTTAATCAAAAATAGCAAACCCAGTATGTGCTAATGTACATCTAACATATTTTAGAAAAATAACTATTTTCCCAAACAGAAAAAAATTTATAAGAGTAACATTGCTTTTATTTTTGTAAATCCCTTTAATATTTCTCTTAGTAACAGCCAGATTCACATATCTACTATATACTTAATTTGTTGTGATATCACAAGTCACACAGGTTCTGGAAAACTCTTCCATGCACTCATGTGAGAATGAAAAAGGCAAATAAATAAAAGGAAAATACCATCTTAGAATTATACATCAAAGACTCCCAACTCGAGAATGAGTTTCAGACACACAAAATGACTAGAAAGATATCAACATAAAGATTGATATCTTTATGATGAAGATATCATCATAAAGATATGAACTCTAAACATGAAGGAACCTGCAGAACTAAGAGAAAATGACAGTTAAAGTGAAGTGAGTATAGTTTACAATGGCTATGCATTCTGACAATGTAGATACAGAATTTTTTTTTTTTTTTTTTTTTTTTTTGAGATGGAGTCTCACTCTCTTGCTCTGTCACCCAGACTGGAGTGCAGTGGCACAATCTCGGTTCACTGCAAGCTCTGCCTCCCAGGTTCACGCCATTCTCCTGCCTCAGCCTCCTGAAATACGGATATTTGTAAAGGAGAACAGCAAATACAAAAAAAAAAAAAAAAAAGAACCTCAACTCTTCTCAGTAGTTACATTGATGGTGGTAGTATTGTTATTCTGATATTGCTGTGAGTGTGATATAAATTTAAGTGGGTAAATATAGGATATTCTAATTCTATCCACTCTTGTGTTCTTGATAACCTGGACACGTAGGGGTAGAGAAACAAGATGAGGATGTAATATAGAAGAAACTATGTAAAAACCTTGTAGCACAGAACTTGAATCTGAAGTGTCAGTATCTTCTTATGAGCTACTTTATCCTAGGTAAATAAATACACATGTGTACAACACATAGCTCCCAGCTTCTTCCACTGAGGAGGCTCAGAAACTATGACAATCCAGTAGCAGTGAACATCGGCAGCACTCAAATTGCAGTTTTGAAATATTTTCTATTAACAACAACAACAACAACAAACCGGGCTTCCTAGAGAAATAGTTGATTCCAGACCTGGGGCAAGTAATGCATAAGATTAAC
Source organism: Chlorocebus sabaeus (assembly GCF_047675955.1). NCBI lineage: Eukaryota > Metazoa > Chordata > Mammalia > Primates > Cercopithecidae > Chlorocebus > Chlorocebus sabaeus. The sequence continues at coordinate 46,634,577 of NC_132921.1, forward strand.
TGAAACATCTTGCTTTACCACTAAGAGAGGAATCTAAAGAGAACATCAGTGATGATTCAGAAGCCTCCTTGGGTTCCAGTGGCCAAAAATGGGACAACTTAAACTTTAAGTACATTAAGTGCAACTGATTGAAACCCATCAGGCCGGGCGCGGTGGCTCAAGCCTGTAATCCCAGCACTTTGGGAGGCCGAGACGGGCGGATCACGAGGTCAGGAGATCGAGACCATCCTGGCTAACACGGTGAAACCCCGTCTCTACTAAAAAATACAAAAAACTAGCCGGGCGCGGTGGCGGGCGCTTGTAGTCCCAGCTACTCGGGAAGGCTGAGGCAGGAGAATGGCGTAAACCCGGGAGGCGGAGCTTGCAGTGAGCTGAGAATCCGGCCACTGCACTCCAGCCTGGGCCACAGAGCAAGACTCCGTCTCAAAAAAAAAAAAAAAAAAAAAAAAAAGAAACCCATCAAATACATGTAGATCTGTAAGTTCACAGTAAAAATCCTAGGTTTTCAAAATAAGCATGGTGGGTGGTCCCCTTCTAGTGCTGCGGGGTGGGGAGGGTTGTTGGCCAGCTATACCACTCTTTCCTCTTGGCTCCTTCCCATCCAATTAATTCTATATGCCATTTCCAGAATATTGTCCCCTGCTCAAAATCTGATGTCAATGATTCCTTACTTTCTATTTTGCAAAGTAAAAATCTCAATGTCTGCTTGTGAAGACTGCCTGTGTGATGACCTTAATAATGACTTTCATTTGGGAAGCCCAATATTTAAATTGATATTATCTTGTTTGACCATAACAATGAATCCATAAGACAGATTGCATGCTCCCCCAGAGACAGCTCAGAAAATCCAGGTCTCCCTCACTCAGCCTGATATTTCTCACTCCCATACTCCCCTGCCAGTGTTCTTTCCTTCCTTGATCTTCTGCCCAAGTAGGTTGGATTTGCTTTGTTAGCAAATTCACTCTGATGCTGCTCACGCTCATCTGTGTGTCTTCTCCAGTGGTTCCCTCAGCCCCTCCTTGTTATTTAAATAAACCCTTCTAAATTTTAATGAAGCCACTCACTTTCCAAGTCCCTTCCTAAGACTAACATATCTGTAGTCCCCAGGCCTGTGGATCCAAGTGGATTAACGAGTTCCCTGCCCTCACATAGGATACCACCAGAACCCAGCGCTTTCTGAAGTTTGGGATCCTAATATCAACCCTGCAATAGGATCAGTTAGTATGATTTAAGAGAAAGCCTTCTGGCCCCAGTCGAAACACCCATTTCCTTAAGCTGCTTAGAGAACTAGGTTCATTTCACTCCTCTTCATATTCTCCAGGTCTAGTTGGGCACACAACTGAGACTCCAAGAGAATAGTTTCCTGGGGAAATGAATGACTGATAGACTTTGTGTAGCCCAATACCCTGTATTGGTGGGGATTATGGACAGCTTCTTAGTCCCTCTGTGACTGTCTTGTGGCCAGCTCTAGAGCAGCAGTTCTCAACTGCAACAACTTTTGCCCCCAAAGGGAAATTCGGCAATGTCTAGGAGAGTCTTTTGCTGTCACAATTAGGGGCATTGCAACTGGCATCTAGTGGGTAAAAGCCAGGGATGCCACCAAGAATCCTACATTTCACAGGACAATCCTCCTAATAAAGAAGTGTTGGCCCCAAATGTCAATTGTGTCAAGGTGAAGAAACCTTGGAGAGAACAATACAAGGAAAGAGAAAGTGTCCAGAAGATCTGGACCCCTAAATGTAGTGATGGAAATACGCCATGCCAGATTCAGATCCATCATAAATGCTTTCGCCATTACGTTTGTTTAATTCTAAAATTAAGCAGGCAGCCTTCTGCCCTGCAGCCGTCCCAGAAGCATGTGGCCAGCATGGCAGACACTCTGGAATGACCACATCACAAACTAACTGGAGCTGGCTGCAGCATTTCTGCCTACTAATTTTAATCTTTCTTTCTCAAAGGTCATGAATATTTTCAGACCTCTAAGCACAGGCATATTGTGGGCAGACTTAATATATGTTGCTTCCAGTTGGCAAAGCACTTCACTCACCAACACCCTAAGCTGAGTTACAGGCTTCACTTTGGCCATGTCACTTTCCAAGAGACTTTCTCAGTCCATTATCCTAATTGGCAAATGATATGTAAGTACCAGAAGGCTGTGTGTCAGCAGTTATATTTATAATGAAAGCTTAATCTCCAAAAGAAAACACTAATTCATTAAAACCTCCTTTCCCATCTGCCATGACAGTAGCCAAAGGAAAAAGAATCTGTGAGGTACAAATTAGCTGCCTGAGCATGAAACACAGACAAGACCAGACGAAGGGGAAGCAGGAGATACAGCCTGCTTGGCCCCAGGAAAGCCCTGTCCTCATTCTACACAGCCTTGCCATGTCTCTGGGTCTCTAAGAGACAGCAGCTTGAGGATCAGAGCCTGGGAGGGCAGGAAGCAGTCTTTCCTCTGTCCCCTACTCAAGGAAGTCTTTCTTAGCAGACACAGTTCAGCTTTGGCCACTATTAAGTTATCAGCCCTTCAGAGAAACTTGAGAGGGTTTTGGGAAGAAAAGGAAGATGACTCCACAGTCTGATATTTCAGCTCGGCTCTAATCCCACACTCTGCTGCCCTTATTATTCATATAGATATATTAAGACCCATCATGTGTTATGCATTGTGCTAGCGAAGCCAATAATAGCTACCCCATGCACAGTGCTTACTCTGTGCTAGGTGGGGGTTCTGGGCACCTGGCATGAATTCACTCATTTAACCCCCACAATCCCTATGACTGGCTCATTTTACAGGTGAGAACATGGAGCTAGTGAGAAATCGCCTGCTCAAGGTCATGCAGCCTGTAAGTGGTGGTGCCAAGGTGTGAACCAGGAGGGCCAGCTCCGAAGTCCACCCTGCTACACAAGGGTCCAGCGCCACTGGGAAGGACAGCCAGAGCTCACATGTGCACTGAGCACAGCATGCCACAGCAACGATGACAAGTGCTTCACATGCCCCATCTCATCTGTGGGGGACAAGGAAGACCACAAGCCATTTTCCCCGTGGCATGGGGAGACATTTGAGCAGAGCCTAAGAACTGAGTAGGAGTCAGCAGACACAGGGAAGGCACCAGCACAGTCATGGCGTGTCTGGAAAGCCACCAGCAGGACAAAAGCTGGAGGGGCAGGAGGTGTGTCATCATCTCATCCAGGCCTCCAACCCACCCTCTAAGGTGTGCACACGATAACTAACCATGCCCTTTCCAAGAGTCACTTGAGGCCTGGGGAGACTAAGGGTCCTACACACAGCTGCTGAGTGGTAAACCCAGGGCTCAGCCAGGCATGTCTGGCTACAAAGCCCAGGCTTCCAGGACCTTGCTAAGATTCAGTATGTGCCTTGCCCACAGGAGTTGTAGGTCTTGAATTTCCTGACCTCTAATTCCCTGAACTTACCATTGTCTATGGCATATCCCCTGTAGGACCCTCCTACCATCGAGAAGAAATTCCCATGAACAAGGCAAGCCCCGACCAGGCCAAGGGATCCCTATCTGGACTCCAGGCACCTGCAAGCACCCCTGCAGAAACAGGGATCCTGGCATCTGTCCAGGAACAGACCAATCCTAAGAAAAATGGCCTCTCCCTGTTTCATTAGCCACCCCCTTTAAAAGTGGGTACACTTTGCCTCCCAGACACTAGGTGCCTCTATGGTCCCTCCATGGAATGGCTCTGATCCCCCAGCACACTGCAGGTCTGCACCTGGTGACAGTGAAGTGTGCCCTTCACACAGTGTTGGCAGCATCAGATGAAACTTGGCCTTATGCTTGTGAAGAGATGCTCCAGCAAGAGAAGCAGAATTCTGACTGGTGCCTACAGTTGGAGTGCTGGGCTTTCTGCCCCTCCAATCCTAACTTCCCATCGCAGAGACAGTAATCCCTTTCTGGTGAATATTTATGGACTATGTGGGGCAAGATGAAAGAAAACGAAGGCAGTGCATACCTGTCCATACAGGTGAATACCTGATCTTTCCAACTTAGATTCATTCATGGATTACAGGTGATTGATCCATGTGGACCATTCATTATTTCTCCTCACCCCCAAGAGTTTGCCAGTTTAATAACTTACTACTTCCGCTTCAAGGGAGTGGAGAATCACTCCAGGCGTAACAGGACCATCATCATGTGGTAAGTGTGGGTCTGTCAGATCAGTCACTCAGGAAGTTTTCTTAAAGCAAGTTTGCTGCAAATACACACATCTCAAAACCATCACTTGTTCACACCTTGACATGCCAAGTCACAGAGGTTAGAGTGTGAGGTCCTAAATTGCTTCACGTTTGTTATATTATTCAAAAGAAGTGTTTTCTGAAAAAAAAAAAAAAATCCAGGTACAGAATGTGCTTGCAGAAAATCAAAACCAGCAGAGCTCAGCACAAGGACAGGGTGTATGCCAGAGCAGGACCCAGCACCAGAACAGGCTCTGTCTCCCCCAGAACAGCAGGCACCAACGAGGCATCTGGCTGCACACCCCGAACAGAGTCACATTTTATTTTAGACTCACTCCTATCTTTAACCTGGAATACTATGGCCTTAAAAAGAACAAAGCTCAGGGCACCTCCAGTTTTAATTTAGCTCAGCACAGCCATGCTCCTCCAAGCCAGAATCACTTACTGCATAGGGAAGAAAAGCAGGAGCAGCTGCCTGTCACCTGCCCACGGGACACGTCCCCCTATCACCTCTGGACCCAGCTCATCTGTCTAGGCTGCTTGACAATTCAGCTCCATACCTACAGAGCAGGACTGGGGCTAAAATACCCAAAGCCTATCAGGCTTTGGCAAGAAGCACCTATCAGGGCCCCCTCATCCTGCCTAGGGTGCCCCCCAGAGGGAGCTGGCCCAGTCTAGGGAGGATCTCTCTGTGGGGCTTCCTGGGTCCACAGATAACACTGATTGTTTGCCTCCTGAGTTAGAAGCAGATGGGAAAACAGGCAGAGCAGATGGATAAAGCCTTACCACTGAGACAGCTCATGAAAGAACCGGCCTTGCATCTGCAGCCTGAAGGGCTCCAGGCAGTTCTGAGAATGGCCACTGGCCTACCATAGGGGCAGGTGACCTTGAGGGTCCTCAGAACAGGACACTCATTGAAAAAGGAAGGGCTGAGCCTGCCCTATTCATTGCCTTCTCCCAGATTCACCCGTCTGTCCTCAGACAGGAGTCCAGGGGGAGTGCAAAGAAGACACATGTCCTCCTGGGGATCTGAGGGGAATTCCCTGCTCTCTCTGGAATAGGAAGAGCAGGGCGTAGGGTTCCATTGAGATGCACCCACCGCAGAGGAAAATGAAAATCCCTATCACGTCATTTTAGGGTTTATACATGGAGAGAGCACATATTAAAAAAAAAAAATGCTCCGGGAAAGGATAATAATTATGTACGTCCACTGAGAACTGGAAGTGGGGAGTATGCAGAACTGGCACTAAGTCCAGCCCAAAAGCCCAGTCATGGCTGTATGATTGCAGAAAAGAATGAATTACAGGACTATGATTATTTATGACCATTAACACTGAAAATCACATGTGACACTGTCTGCGGAAGAACCCCGTGCATTCTCCACAAGTCAACTGACACAGGCCCAGTGATGGGACCCCAGGATAAGAGGCACCACAGTGGTGGGGTGGGAGGAATAACGAAGGTCAGTTCTTCAGTGTTGGGGTCTGGGAGTGTTGACCTAAGGGATAAGAAAGGAAAAAAAGAAATATACTTGCAGGCTGCCTGGCCCACTCTGACTTTTTTTTTTTTTTAAGCATCAAAGTATCTTTATTCACAAATAAAAGCTGCAGCAATACGTCACCTACACATTTGTACAAAGATTCAGATGTCCTATATCATCACGATCCTCAAAAAACACAAACCTGTCGTGCAGGGATGTCGCAAACACTGGCGGCTCACCCCTCATCTGCATTTGGCAAGAAGCACCTATCAGGGCCCCCTCATCCTGCTTAGGGTGCCCCCCAGAGGGAGCTGGCTTCCCAAAGCTGGAGACAGCCCAGCCCCCATGACACCTTCCCTAGAAAACTATAAACACATAGACCATTTGTCTTCAAATTCCCATGGCAAATACCACATTTATAGGCAAAATGATACAAAAATATGAACCTAACAGAAAATTTTAAAAACCCTTATTCCCCCATCTTTGTTGTTGTTGGTGGTGGTCTGTATTGTTTTTTGCTTGTGGTTTTGGTACAAATTCCTTCTGTGGAAGAGGCAACATGTGCCTGGGCTCTGCCCTCAGGAAAGAGCAGGGTTCTCTTGAGAGGGGAAGGGACTTGGCCATCCCTGCTCAGGAGACCCTGGGGATGGATCTGCATTGGGAACGCCACACAGATCCTCCACACCCCAGGCTCTGCCAAGAGGAAACCACTATAAAAGAAAAGTAATCCTGAATCCTAAAAGACCCCTGGGGCATGCAGGTAAGTCTTGCTGCACAAAACTGCTTGGCTGCAAAAAAGGCAAGATGGACATAAACACAACTGGCGCTAGCCGCGGCCCAGACAGTCACAGTGGGACTGGACTGGCCCTCTGACTCCTAGGCCTTCTCATGGGACTGGGCTACAGTCCCAGGAACACATTTTACCCATTTTCTGTTATGTCTGAAAAACAGCAGACCTGGGGAGACCGGTGGGGGCTCCCGGTGTTTCGCTTTTCCTGTTTAGCTTGGGCCCTGTGTCTGGTTCAATTTAAGAATCAGGGCAATGTCAGAAAGACATGATATGCTATAGAATCAGAAGCAGAGGAATGAGGAGTATAATTAGTATTTTATGAGCAAATATCCTTGGAGAAAAATCACACCAAAAAGGCAAAAAGGCAAAGATTAAAGTAACACACTTTCAAAGACACACAAAAATGCTTCTTAAGTTTATATAGAGAATTCTCCAATTTTTAAATAAACTATGTCCCCAAAGTTCAGTTAGGGAAACTAAGGCTCAGAGCAGTTCCATGATTAACTCCTAGAAATCCCAAATTCCTTCCTTAAGGCCCTTTTACCCTCCAACCTCTCCCCCAAGAGAGGAATAGCCTCCACCCCTGCCTGTGATGGTCACACAGTCTCATTGGGAAGCAGGAGTAGACACATCACACCACTGGCGAAGCAAGGGGCAATGACAGCACATGGCAGCACTAGAAGCCCAGGAGACATCCAGAGCGGGTGGGCCAAGCCCTGCCAATGCGGGGGGAGGAGCGGCGGGGAGATAGATGTGGGATGAAGTTCAGGTATCTAGCACACATTTCAACAACAGGTCTAGAACTCAGGGAGTGAGGAACTTCGAGTACGCAGCTGCTAGTTAGAATCATGAAAGTGGATGGAACTGCTTCATATATGTACTGCATTCACTTATGTGTCTATTTCCTTTACAGCACTCAACATAATAGTTACACCCACAGGCACTGAATAAAGATTGATGTGTTATTTTGAGTCAGGTGGAAATGTGGGAACGTCTCACATTACAGTAACATAAATGACAGTGATGCTTTCAAGCTTACCTACAAGAAACTGTGAATTTTGAGAGTAATAACAACAAAGCTCACATTAATGAAAATCCTGCAGGGCTACCACATGCCAGGTTTTGACCTAAGACACCCACATGGCTCATCAGTCCTTTCCACAGCACACAAGGGAAGTGTGAGAGTCCCCCATTTTTGGAAAAAGTATCATGTCCCAAATCTAGCAACCTGATGATGCTAGCTCCAGAATTAGAATGCTGCTTCTCCCAAACCCACCATCTCCCCTCAAGCAGGATACCCCTGAGGGGGAACCAACACCTTCTGCCCATAGTCTGGGCTCTTGACTGAGCAGGACCTCACCCAGGACACAGTCCAGGGCACTTGCCTTTTTTGGGGTGGGGAGAGTATTTGTGGCTGCGGAGCCATTTGTTTAAGAAAGAAAAATAGATATCCCAAAGGAAGGCTGCCTTAAAAAACTGCTATATTTTGAAAAATTAATCTTAGATTCTAGGTACACAATGTCATTTGGAGGTGACATCAGAAGTTCTGCCCACAAGGCCCAGGTCAGTGGTCTTTTGCCTGGGCCATGAATGGGGTGCTGCACTCAAACCCCACCTTCTCCAATCCTCCCAAGCTAGATCCCACAGCCTAGAGGCCCTATGAGTCCTGATGAAGGCCAGGCCTCAAGTAAGACCCCAGAAAGGATTGAACCTCAAACCTTGGGGACAGCCAAGGGGAGGCAGGGCCGCACCTAGAACTCGCAGCCGAAGTGCCCTCTGAGTATCGCCACCACGGCAGTGCTGCCCTCCAGGAGCCTGGCGCGGGCTGTTCCAGGCAATCTGTGCAACATCTCAATGCACATGCCCACACTGATCCCACTTTTCAATATTCTACCATCTTCCAAGACAAGCCACAGCACACACAGGTGACTCACACTGGCCTGGGTAATTCCAAGCCAAGACAGCTCCATGTGGTTCCCTTCAATGTCTCTAACGGGCACAGAAATTGCTCATTGTTTTTATGGCTTTCTGCAAAGTGACGCGTGGCACTCTATTTCCTCCCAGCAGCCTGAGGCCCCTGAGCCACCACCTGGTAAAGAGAAGTGCCCGGTCAGCCCACCGTTGGCCACCCATATCACCCTTGCCAACCCCAGCACCCATGCCCAGCACCCAGGATGCCCTGAGCCACCCATCAATGCAGGGAGATGAGGCAGAGGACAGACAGCTTCTAAGGTACCCCAGGGCCAAACAAGTCATAAAAAGCTGTCCAGATACTGGGTCATCTGAGAAATATATTGCCATAGGTATGGTGAAAGTTTGCCGTCGCTAACATGTTTCTTGTTGGAAAGACAAATATATGGATTGTATTTTTGGTGCAATTTGAATAGCTTATTAATTTGAACAGTTTGTGAATGTCGACTCATACAGAATATTTGGACTACTTTTATAATGCTTAGAGCATAATGTTTCAACTTTAAAGTATTATAGCTATAACTAAGCACTTTGTGTCATGTTGTGGTGTTTTCGTTCCTTTTCATGCGTTTGACTGCCTGGTCACGTGCACTCAGGAGCTTCCTCCTCCATGCCAACAGCCCCTTCCATCAGGAGAACATGATCCGGGAACACCACCAGGATGGTGGGAAGTTGCCTTCATGGTCACGAAACTTACTTCATTTCCATGAAGATGAGAGCTTTTCAGTAAACATGCTGACTGTTCAGTGCTTGCCAAAACTGCAACATTCTAAAATGTATCAAAAACAGGATATCTGGAGGCCAGGTGCAGTGGCTCACGCCTGTAATCTCAGCACTTTGGGGGGCCGAGGCAGGCAGATCACCTGAGGCCAGGAGTTTGAGACCAGCCTAGCCTGGTCAATATGGTGAAACTCTGTCTCTACAAAAAATATGAAAATTAGCCAGACATGGCGGTGGGCACCCATAATCCTAGCTACTCACAAGGCTGAGGCAGGAGAATCACTCGAACTCGGGCGGTGGAGGTTACAGTGAACTGAGATCTCACCACCACACTCCAGCCTGGGCAACAGAGCGAGACTCTGTCTCAATTAAAAAAAAACAGAAAAACAAAACAGGATAATTGAAGAGAACCATAAAAATAACCCCAGTGCTGGTAGCTAAGCAGGAATCATGGGGTCAGGACCACCCTCAGGCCTTAGGTTGGCCTACTCCAGTTTGTAAGAACAAATAAAATTTTAATAGAAATTTATTGACCTACAGTTTCAAATCTGTCAGTTGCTCAAAAAAGGATAGTAGCTAAAACATATTTTAAACACATTAATTGGATGTTACTTGGTTTTCACATTTAAGAGTTCCACAATGTATTTCCCCAGTTTAATAGGTAATACAATTCTGTGATCCAGTTCTGGTTATGGAAGATGGGCTCCTTCAAGAATTGGAGGCAAGATATACGTTTCAGTCCAGATCAGCTCTGACTCTAGGGATAAATCAGACACTCTAAAGTCACATTCCTTTAGAGGAACTGGATAATCACATTTTGATTTTGTTCTAATTGTTTGTAAGGCAACAAAACACAAAACGTCGTGGTGGTGGTGGCGGTGGTGGTGGCAGTGGCGGTGGCGGTGTCTGCCACCACTTGCCGAGGGCTTAGCCTGGACCTGCACACTCACTGTCTCCTTGAGCATTTGCATCACCACCAGGAGGGAGGCACTAGGCCCCCTGTTCTCACTGTTACAAATAACAGACAGGTCTCCAAGGGATGGGTAACTTGCTCATGGACACACAGAGGCAGGTCTAGGACTTGAACCCCAGTTTGTCTGATTCTAAAACACATATTAGCTTATTCTGCCCATTGTTTCGGCACACAAATCAATACTCAATATATGACTTTATTTTTAAAAATTGGATCTAGCACCAATGAAATATTTATTTAATCCTCACTTTTTTTCTCTCTTTTTTTTTTTTGAGATGCAGTTTTGCTTTTGTTGCCTAGGCTGGAGTACAATGGCATGATCTCAACTCACTGTAACCTCTGCCTCCTGGTTCAAGCGATTCTCCTTCTTTAGCCTCCCAAGTAGCTGGGATTACAGGCAACCACCACCATGCCCCCCACTAATTTTGTGTGTGTTTTGTTTTTCTGTTTTCTGGGGTTTTTTTGTTTTTTTTTTTTTTTTTTTTTTTTTGAGACGGAGTCTCACTGTGTCGCCCAGGCTGGAGTGCAGTGGTGCAATCTCAGCTCACTGCAAGCTCCTCCTCCTGGGTTCATGCCATTCTCCTGCCTCAGTCTACCAAGTAACTGGGACTACAGGTGCCCGCCACTACTCCTGGCTAATATTTTCTATTTTTAGTAGAGACGGGGTTTCACTGTGTTAGCCAGGATGGTCTCCATCTCCTGACCTCAGGTGATCCACCCAGCTCGGCCTCCCAAAGTGCTGGGGTTACAGGTGTGAGCCACCACACCCGGCCTAATCCTCACAATTTTTAAAGGCAATATTAGCATCCCCTTTTGCTAAATGAAGACACTGAAGTCAGAGCAGTGAGGTCACTTTTCCAAGGTCACACTGCTTCTCAGGGGCAGGTCTGGTTCTCGAGCCTGAGTTCTCTCATCAGCCCAGAGCTGTGCTAGTCAAGGGCTCGGATACCTGAAGCATAGTAAGTTCCCCGTCAAGGGGCAAAAGCACTCGTGTTAGTGGAGGTACCAGAGCACAGAGGTTGAACACAACACCCTGCAGTCAGGCAGACAGACATGGGTGCAAATCTCAGCTCTGTCATATGCTTCTCGTGGGACCTTGGCCAAGTGATTAGACTGCTGCATGCCTCAGTTTTCTCCTCTATTAAGTGAGAACAGGAATTCTGATTCATAGGTTACCGTTTGGATTAAAGGAGATATACTTGTCAAGTGCTTTGCCCAGTGCCTGGAAGGAAGTATAAGCACTAAGTGCTTAGTAGAACTTTCCCTTTCTGCTTTTATAAAAAGAAACTATTTTTAAAAGTACATTGCCCATCATAATAAAACAGAACTTTTCCATTTAACAATTAGACAGATGGGGATGTGAATCTGAGCTCTGCTGTTTAGCTCTGTGTCCCTGGGCAAGCTCCCAACCCTATTTGAATCTAGTTTTCTCCTCCTGTAAAGTAAGGATAATGTATGTGTCAGGAAGATAGATGGAATCACCTCTGTTAAGCACCTTTCTCATAGCAGGTGCTTAATAACAGTAGCCAGTGGGGCCTGAACCTAACTCAGCTGCAGCACAGCACCCCAAGAACTCCCCCAGCCTCAGATGTCCATGGCATGAGAGCACCGTGATGCAGGACAGCGCCAACTCTACTTTCAGACAGAATCCTCAGACCTAAATTCCCACGCCCCTTCCATTCATCCATTCCTAGGTGACATCCCAGGCCACACAAGTCACCCACCGAGGAGGAAGCCTGCCCAAGAACAGAACACAGCAGGGCCGGAAGGGCTGGCCAATGCCATCCCATAACAGTGTGGAAACAGCCGCCTGCACAGGTCACCCACCCTGTGAATAGATAGGGCACTCCCCATGGAAGTGTGGCAGGCCACGTCTCCCTGACAATCACACACAGACAGACCTGTATGACAGTCACACACAGACAGACCCGTATGACAGTCACACACAGCCAGACCTGTATGACAATCACACACAGACAGACCTGTATGACAGTCACACACAGACAGACCTGTATGACAGTCACACACAGACCCGTATGACAGTCACACACAGACAGACCCGCATGACAGTCACACACAGACAGACCCGTATGACAGTCACACACAGACCCGTATGACAGTCACACACAGACAGACCTGTATGACAGTCACACACAGACAGACCTGTATGACAGTCACACACAGACAGACCTGTATGACAGTCACACACAGACAGACCTGTATGACAATCACACAGCCAGGGCAGCACAGCACTCCAGTTACAGACATTTCCGCAGCACTGCCTTGACACTGAGCAAACAGTTAAACCTGGGGAAATCGGTGCCCAAACATCAAAGCTAGAAATGAATCATATGGTCAGTAGGAGCCTTGTATAGGCTTCTCCCTAACCTGGAGCAAGTCAAAATAATAGAGACAGTCTTACATTCCTAGACAGGACCCGTCTCGGGTTGACAGAATCTGAGACAAGTCAAGGTAACAGAGGCAGCTGTTGAACAGATTCATTGGAAAGTCTGAGGCAGCTCTCCAGACCAAGCTGTAAAGGAGATAAGATAGAAATAATCACTCCGGTACCACAGTAGACAGGCCTTGAGGGTACTGGGGCCCTTTTAATCAGACTTAGCAAGCATTTGTTGCCTGTGACCTTCTAGTTGAAACAAAATTGTTACCAATAGACTTAGGCAAATGCTATACTGCACATGAGCACATAACCCCAACTTATATAAGGACAAAGAAAATTGTAACACTTTGAGTTGGTCTGGTGGAATTATCCCCAGTCTTCTCCCTGTATCCGGTTTACAGCAATAAATTCCCTTCTTCCCTATTTTGTCTGCTTCTCGTTATTGGGCCTCAAAAAGGCAGCCGGAACTTGGTTCTGGAAACAGAAGTGCTCTGATGGGCAGTCACAGGAAGAGCCACAGCCCATCCCTAATGAAGCACCTACCTCTTCTTCACGCGCTCGTCAAAGTCTGCCATCGACTTGTTACATTTGGGGACAACAGAATCCCACCCCATTCCCCAAAAGATGTGAAGCACATACTGTAATGGAAAGGCTACAAAAGCTGTTCCATGGAGCAGTCTTGCATCAGGTCACTATCCCAGACCACCACCATCTCACCTCCAACCTCCCGGAGACCGGGGCCCCACTGCGATAGCCGGCACCACGGAGCCCTGCCTGGCACATGCACAGGCCACCAACACGCACAGCGCGATTCCAGGCTCACATAACACTGCCCAGAGCCTTCCTTGACATGCTCCTCAAAACAACAGTCTACGCACTGCCACAGCTTTGTAACTCTCTATTTACTCTCATATTTTTTCTACTCCTCTGAGGTGCTCCCATGGCGTCATCTGTTAGCACGTGGTACTTAAATTTACTGCCTTGTATTCTTCTTCCTGAGAACATAGCAAAGGAATCCATTTCTGAAGTAAACAAATCAAACCTAAGAAACACTGTCAGCACCTTGACTCTTTTAGCTTCTTTCTTTAACAACAAATAATTTGGGGTCTCCTTCTGAGGGTGAGACAATATGCTGCGTCCGGCACAACAGGGTCCACACCTTCACATGCTCAAGAGCAAGCTGCTACCCCGCACAGAATCCAGACCTCACAGAGCTCAAACCAGGACCAAGGTACCAAACTCAGAACAAGGAGGACTCGCACCTTCACGTGTTCAAGAGCAAGTTGCCATCCCGCACAGAATCCAGAGCTCAGATCAGGACCAAAGCACCAAACCCAGAACAGGGACTCGCAGCGTCTGCCGGGCACCCTCATCCTCCTCTCAGGCAGCTCCTACAGTCAGCAGGGACAGAGTGCAGTTCTGATCAGGTGAGAGACCTCATTTCCAGGGACTTCCCAACGTGAAGCCAGAACAAGAGACCAGCTGTCCAGCTGATCAGAGTGGGAGCCTGGAAGGGATGTGGAAGCCCAAAAGGGATGTGGAAGCCCCAGCTCCATCTCCCAGGCATCTGCAGCCTGGCTCAGAAGGAATTTTAGCTGCATTCCTAAACATAGTCAGCTCTTTAAGGGTGAAGTACATTTTTCTCAGCTGATTTACTTTCCTCTAAGGCAATCTGTGAACCACACTGGAACTCAGTCGGAACACCATCCTTTGAAGCCTGCTGAAACTTCACTTAGGCAAATGTTTCTAAAGACATTTATTTAGACATTTTGGCAGCACTTCCCAGACTTCTCAAACCAGAAGGGCTGCATCGGTCTCGGCAATTGTATCTGTAGAGAAGGGTTGAAGACGATTTCAAAGGCCTAAAAAGAGGAACACCAGGCCAGTGCAAAGAATCAAGAGACTACAGCCCTAGTCCTATGGTGTCCCAGCCCTGTGGCCATGAGGAAATGCCTTGCCATTGGTAGACCCCCTTTCTAAGCTCCTGCCATGGCTCAGGACGGGTGGCGAGGGCTCCTGAACCTGTGGGTGGCAAAGAACCAAGCTGCAAATGTGCCAGTCAGCTGCAAATGTGCCAGTCAGTGAACGGGGCTCACCTGACTTTTTTAAATGACTGAGGCAGACAGCATTTCTTTTTCAGCTTTCTCATAGAGTTTATCTCAAACTAATAAACTTTGCAGCATTTTACATCTTTTGAAGTACTCATAAATACATTATCTAAATTTAAGAGTGTTATTAAACTGACCATTGACTCTTAAAAGAAAGAAAAAGAGATAGAGATAGAGAGAGAGAGGAGAGGGAGGAAGGGAAAAAGGCGGCAGGGAGGGAAGGGAGGGAGAGGTGGGAAGGGAAGAGGAGGGGAAGGAGGGAGGGAGAGAGATAGATAGATGATTGAAGTATTGACTGTGGCTCTATCCCTTGCCCCAACAATTTCTCTACATCCTAGTAAGATAGTGCCTCTTCCTGCGACACGCCCATAATCCAGTTACTGGGATTACAGATAAGTCATGTTACTTTTGGGAACAATTAATAGAATCTGTTTTCTTTTTTACAATTATGCTAAAATAATGAGCAGAACCTATTAATTTTTCTTCTTCTTCTGTTGCTATTACTCCAGTATATAGGCTTGAGATGACATCACTTGTAACAATTCTCCAATGCCTTTCTTTCCTTCTTTAAAGTAAACCTTGAACTGGCAGCAGTTTTGCTGAACTATGAATGCTTTCTATATGGTTTTTTCCCCAAGTTAAAATACTTCCCATCAGGTATTTCTAATACAACAGAAATGTTGAGATGTGAAAAATCCATTGACATGCACCCACTCTTCAAATAACTTTCTTCAGCAAGACATTTTTGAACCATCCATCCTCCTTTTCAACTCCCACACCCTCTGGATACCAACATTTCTAGAAATAAGACAAAGCATTTTGTTTCCTGAGATAAATTTTGATTGT
Source organism: Chlorocebus sabaeus (assembly GCF_047675955.1). Lineage (NCBI taxonomy): Eukaryota > Metazoa > Chordata > Mammalia > Primates > Cercopithecidae > Chlorocebus > Chlorocebus sabaeus. The sequence goes on from NC_132921.1 coordinate 46,650,061, forward strand.
CCAGTGCCAAAAATAAAGTTGTCTCTTCATGGGGATAGCCAAAAGCACTCAGAGCTGGTCATTAGAGCTCATATCACACCCCAGAAGCAGGCCACACCTGTGAGAGGAAAGCATTTATGCAGACACTCTAGTCAAAACCAGGGTGGTTTCCCTATCAGAAATTGTTTTCTGGATATATCTGGCGTTTTACTGGATAGGAACATTGGAGTCTAACTGCCAGCGCATGATTTAAACTTATCTGGTAACACCTGCTACAGGCATCCCTATCAATGGGACCTCATTCTCCATTATCAGTTTTGTTTGCCAGATTTTCATGTTCCTTGTTAAGTGACCAACCAGGATATAAACAATTACATGGAAAGCGCAGAGTAAACACTGATAATGGCTCCACGGCAATGCTTAAATTTCATTATCCAACACCTCGAGATCCTTAGAGATGAAAGGTAACCAAGTCCTAAAGAAGCAAAATATAATTTAATTAAAGTAAAATGGGGAAAATGTCAAATACAAATATGAAATGAAGCTGTCATAAGAGACCCTGAGATATCTGCTTTCTTTCCTGTGATTCAATTCACATTGTTCCTGTCCATTTTCCCTTTCTTGGTGCCGCGTAATTCCCACAGCTGACCTGAGCTTCCAGCCCTATCCAGAAGTTTCCACGCTACCTCTCTCTCACCAGTGTGTGTCTCCTCTTTATTCATCCTCTGTATTTCTGTTTATCTGCATGTCTGTAGATGGTAAAGCCACTCTTTAAATTCATTCTTTAATTGCTCTTTCCATTTCGGTGAGAAATCAATCTCGACCTATATATCATATGAATATAACGTTCGTGTGGAAAGATGTGTGACAGAACTGAATGGTTCCCAGCATTTAAAGACTAGACTTGGCCAGACATGGGTGGCTCATGCCTGTAATCTCAGCACTTTGGGAGACCGAGGTGGGCAGATCACCTGAGGTCAGGAATTCAAAACCAGCCTGGCCAACACGGTGAAACCCCACCTCTACTAAAAATACAAAAAAATAGCTGGGCATGGTGGTGCCTGCCTATACTTCCAGCTACTTGGGAGGCTGAGGCAGGAGAATCGCTTGAACCCAGGAAGGCGGAGGTTGCAATGAGCTGAGATCATGCCACTGCACCCAAAAAAAAAAAAAAAAAAAAAAAACTAAAAACAACTACCCTCTCATGTATGTTAATAAACCTGACCTGACAGTGTGTTTTACATCCTTCCCCTCTCTCTTCTTTTTTTTTTTCTTTTGTGGCAGAGAGGGTGGGGGGGACAGGGGTTGGACACAACTGTCAATTCCAGTCTGATGGAAGGCCCCTTAGAGGCAGCTACCCACACAGAGTGCAGAGGCTGACAGGCTGACCTGACTAAGAAATCTCCCTCATCCCAGACCTAAGGGCCTTCTAGACACATGCACACTCCGTGGGGTCTGCCTCCTGGGAGCTGTGATAGATTAATGGGAAACAGATGACGGGAGGTACTTATCTGATTAACTCACAGAGCTCGTTTTCACCTGGAAAACAGAACCACAGGCAGAAACAGGTCACAGGCTTGGGGTGTAAAACAGAGGAGGATTTTTATCTTTATTTTTAAAGGACCATGCACTGGGAGTCTCCGGCTGCAAGGAGAGACTCAGCGTCAAACCCATCTCATGCTGAAGCTGCAGTTGGCCACTCACGAGCCTTTGAAAGAAGATGAACATCTTTGGAAGAATGACAGATGGTTTCTGGGGCTTCTGGAGAATCAGAGGATCCCGGCATCAAAGAACAGAAAATAGGAAGTATGATGACTCAATGCACCTGATGCCACCAGGGAGAAGCACAGCCAGGACACTGTGAGCCTGGCCACCATGATGTCCAGGGACAGGGCAAAGAGGATGTACCACCCACAGCTCCAAACCAAAACTGCATGGTAGAGGCAGGACAGGAGCAGAAGCAGCCTCTTGTGGAAGGCAGGATAGAGCCAGCCAGAAGCCCAGGTCCAGGGCCTGGAGTCAATGAAGGCAGGGCAGGTGGGCAGAGGGGAACGGATGGCCAGGGGGTGGGATAGGGGTGTCTCCCAGTCAGGGAGCAGCCAGCTTTATTCCCTTTCTGTAGCATACAGCGGACATGTGGGGAGTCTGCCATGGAGTAGACCACAGACGGCCAGCTGCATCTGTGTGGATCCTACAGCAAGCACCCAGAGGGGCCAGGTGCCCAAGCACACACGCATCACCATTCAGGCCTCATGTCTCTCAGCACACAGTACTCCATGAGCCTCATCCTTATTAGCTAGCACAGAAACAGCACCCGAGTGCTGTCAGGCCAAGGGTGTCAAAAAGACAATTTGCTGTTTCCCATAGGAAACCTCTAGTTTTTATGGAAATTCCAAACTGACCCAGAACCAAGAAGCAGTAAGGACCACATGAGAATCCAGCTAATTTTCCAAAGGCCAACCTAGGGGCTAGTGAAATGTCAGAAAAGGAAGCTAGAGAGGGGCCTCCCTGCAAGCTGGGAGGGCTCAGCTATGAGAAACCAGCTCAAATTGACTAGAGGGAAAGACACCCAGAGGTGGAAGAAGGTGGTACCTGGCCTGGTCAGAAACACAATGAAGTGGGAGAGAAGCCATGCTCAGATTCACAGACTGCAGAACAAAGGCAGAACCTGGAAAGGGACTGGGAAGAAAGGAGAGGGGACAGGGGTTGGGGGTCATGAATTACAGCTCATTTCCCACCCTTCGAATACAGAAGCCCAGGGACCCGTATACTGTAGCTACAGGAGGCTCAAGCACTGGACAAAACCTGCACCTCACCTGAGCTGCCACCCAATGGCACACATACGTACACCACCTCCATCACCACCAGTAGAAGCGGGTACCGATGCAGGATCCTTTCCCATTAAGACTGCACACAGCCTCAGGACCTTGCTCAACACAGCGCCGCAGGGGGCCAATGCTCCTAAATCGGCTGGCTATGAGGTGAATCCCCTTCATTACTATTGCACTAGAAGGTTCTTCTTGAGGAAATGTTGCACTGTTTATAATTCATCTCTTTGCTATAACAATACAGTGTAAAGCACGTGGCTGCATGATAGGGCCTGCAAGAGAAAAATGCCTTGCAAGTTATACGTTGATGGCTTTTTCTGTTAATGTTTCTGTTGCTAGAAACTGGCATTAATGGATGAAATAGCCTTCTCTCATATCATTTTCTTGCCTTTAAAAGTTGCCTTTGTCCCTGTGACTTGACCATCTGAGTAATTAGATGCATCTTATGCAGAGATCAGTCACTTCAGCCCCCTTGGCAGCCTCTGCCTGACTCATCTCTGCCCCTCACAAGCAGACCTCATCATCTCATAGGATTCTCAAATGCCTCTAAAGGCCCTTTGTGCCAGGGTTCTTTCACAGCTGCAAGTATAAATGACATTTTGGAAGCTTCACCCAAATTTTACACTTTTGTTTAACTCAATGTTGGACACTTGAAAGGACAGGCCTCCTGGAACCCAGAGAATCAATCGCCAGGGTTTTACTTTCTTAATGGGAAGACAGGATCGGCTTCAGAAAATTGAAGCCCAGAGGTTTTTGGCCCAACAAAATGCCTTCAAAGCCAGCCAGTAAAAAACACTCAGATATGAACTTTAGGGTCCTAACGACTTCAAACCTTATTTTTTTTAAATCCTAGATTCCATTCCTTACCCCACAATTCTTTAGTTCCTTTCTTTTCATGATGAGATTTAGTTATCAGAGCCAGTTGGCCCTCTGAACATTTTTCTGGTGTCTGGAAATAGGATCACTTTTCAGGGACCAAAAAATTTATTTTCTCTAGCTAACCTCATAAAATACAGACTTCTCATGTCTATCATACATGCCTTAATTCTTATCTGTAAGTGTATGCCCACGATATGACCATCAAAATTTTCATTTCTTTGAAAGATCGAAGCTAGATTAAGAAGGTAAGTGCTGCAGCGTTCGCTGCAATATCAAGTGTTCATACCAAAAATGCACAAAAGAAATACAAATTACCAGTGGAGATAAGCACAGAGGTACAAAAGCTTGAGGCCTCTCTCTATACCAAAATCTCATTCCAACCTCCTGCCAAATGCTTCAGAGCCGCTACACTATCAGAAAAGACCTGCTTCAGCTGCTAGCTGTAACCATCAAAGCAGAGCCCTGTGGCCTTCATTTTTCATGAGGGTTGCTGGGCTGCTAACCATAATGGCTCACCCACCACACACTCATCCCCAATGGGTGCTGGGTTCCAAAGTGAACACTAGAGAATTCCAAAAGCATGTCACCTCTAACTCGTTAACATGCAGTCCTGGATTCTAAACATTCCTCTACTTAATGAAAACAGGAATGAAGGAGAAGAGAATGTAGGGTGAGGAAAGCATTATTTTTGAGACATTTACTTGATAGCATTTTAGGCCCAGGAGACAAAAGCTGGTCCTGCATCCTTCCAGGCCAGTCGTGGGTGGAAGGAACGTCTTCAGGGGAGTTGCATGCGGTGCTAGGCTGAGACAGCAGCCACTATGCCCCACGCCTGTAGTATTACTATTTCAACTATTTCTTCTATGGCAAAGAGGGAAATAACCTTAAGAAGAAACAAGGACTAAAACAACTGAAGTGAAAAAGATTTTCTCCTTGTTATATTTCCCATTGTCATTTTGACACAAAATTGTTCCAGGTATTGTTTTCTTTATCCCTAAGAAATCTCAATGAACACTGCCATTCAGAAAGGGAAAGAATATGTCACAACAGGGGAAGGTACTTCATGAACATGATGCACACATTCTATTTTCTATACATAACCAAAGGATAATATTTAGTGCTATTATAATAAATCTATTCCAGATCTTGCTAATAGTAGGAAATGGAATTTTAAGACTTTTAATACAAAGGAAAAACTTTTCCTTTTTGGGTGCTGCTGTTAGTTTATTGAGCCAAATCCTCTCATCTGACATAATCAGGCCTGAGGCAATTAATGGTAAAAGCTGATTAAAGCAGAAAATCCTTTTGAAAACAATACATAAAAAATACATAAACATAAACAAGACCTTAAAACATTTTGCACTCGTAGCTATTACAGCGAAACATGCCAGTCTACCTGTGATGAGGCACAAATAGTTCTCTGAATAAGGATCTACCCATTGGAATTCCACGTAGACCTTTTATAACTTACTCCAATAACAAGGTCTGATTTCCAGTCTCAGTTTCTTTGAAGTCTAACAGAGCTCAAGATGCTTATGAAGAGTAGAATCCTCTTAGATTTTTATAATATTCCCCCTCACCTTTTATAGTTATCATAACACATTTACATTGACAGAAATGCTTCTGTAGTGACTAATTTTGAGTCTTTTCCAAAAGAGTGAACTTTCAAAGAAGCAGTGACCTTTAGGTAGTCATATTTAATTAGTGTATGAAATATTTGGTACTATTTCATTAAATTACATAATTTGATAAGCAGTGCAATTGGCATAAGGAGGTATGTGAGCAAGCACTGTGACTCCACCAGCCCCAGGTCAATCCCTAGAGCAGGGAGCACATGTGTCCTGGGTTGAGTGTGGGCTTGAGGGGCTGTCAGTGCTCAGTATGCCACAGGATAAGATGTCACACATCTTACACCTATCACATGGGATGATAGGATACGGAAGTTCATAAGACAAGTCAATAACACAAAGCTGTTTTTAAAAAATCCTGTACCTGAAATATTTGAGTACATACGGCAAAGGAGTTTCCTTAAAATCATTTGGATTTGGATTGAGCTCATTTTCAAACAAGTGTGCTTTCTGCCGCCTTACTATTCCTAGGAAAAACCAATTCATATTTATGTCCCAAATTTCTGGTAGTTATCAACTGTGTTTCAACAGTGTTCAGTACATGTTTTGTGCCTGGATTTGTTCTAGATCTGGAATAAGGGTAAGGGGGAAGTTTATCCAAAGTCGTGTCACAGACCTTTCCTTTAGATACACATGATTTATACATATGAAATTACTGGGAAAACATGAAGTGGGTAATTAAAAAGCCACTGATTTAATATAAGTGCCCATATACATTGTACATTTACTCAGTGCTACAAGCAGTTGAGAAGCAGAATAGTCAATGTTGGCTGGAGGTCCTACGGGTCTTACTTTGTTTCCAACAAGATTACCAATACTGACACCCTGACCTTTCAGTCCCTGAAGTTTGAGTCACGCACACAATTATTCTCTGGCTGCAGAGTCAGGCAAAGGTTGTTACCCAAGACACTTGCAACCTCACCACCCTCCACACCAAATGAAGTGAAATCACATGGATTTCCCTCCATCTCTAGCCCTGGGTCTCCCCATCCCTGGGTCTCCAATAGAGAAGCAGAGTAAAGGAGGGACCAGAAATAATTTCCTCCACTCCACCCATGAATACGTTTAGGGTGCAGACTAGGTCTCAACAGGATCATCTATGCTCTTTTGATTAGAGGATTAAATGAAAACCACACCATATATTAAACAAAAGCAAAATTACTCAGATACTAAAAACTTCTAGGCATAAAGTGAAATTCAGTTCCTTTATTTTTTTTCCTTTTTATGACATTATATTCTTCCCGCAACTTGGCTCAATACAAGGAGGAAACTGGGCCTCCCGCAGCAAGCCATTCTGAACCACAAATACATTTGCTCGCTGAAGAGCATCTTGCCCTGTATCCGCATGTACCCTCATCGTGCACTGACCCAATATTTTCCTTTTAGTCATCTGATAACAACCTGGAGCCCCAGACTCCAATTCCCCATAGGCACTCCTCACAGAGCCACCAGGAGGCACCTGAAGAGCAGGTCAATGCACCAGAGGCTCACAATGGCACAGTCCCCAGAAGAACATCTCCCCCAGCACTGCCAGAAGGAACCTCACCAGCAAGCTGTCTTACCTCACGCTCCAGTCACTAACCAAACAGCAGAGGAAGCTGGAATGAATCACTGCTGGAAATTGTTTCACTAAAACTCTAAGAACTAATGATAGGGGCTAGTGCAAACATATAGAATAACAGTGAATCTTTATTTTATTCCCATAAGTCGCGTTTTTCATCATGCGTTTAGTTCCTGAGGGTAGATGTCACTCACCGATGCAGGCATGGACCCTCACGGACAGCTGCGTCCTTAGGATGATGCTGTGCTTCTTGCCCCGCCTAACGAGACAGGAGACAAAACAGGGGCATCAGAGGAGTCAGCAGAGACACCTCACGTGCTGTCAATCCACGTGAAGGTTCTGACATACCCACCTAAGTGGGTATCCAGAGAAGCAGAGACCCACACTGAACAAGAATCTATCCTGAAATAATGTTGACATAGCAGGCCTTTCACAAAAATAAAATAAAGAGGTCTGACTTTGTTGGTTTGGCACATGCATCTCACTGCCAAGCTCCATCAACTCATTCCATCCACAGATTCTGCACATAGTCGTGCTTGACCATGTTGGGAAAATTTTAAAATCTGTGTCCATGAAGTAAAATTCCTGGAATGTAACAACACAGATCTGCTTGATCATTCTCATGGCTATTTTTACCTTTTGGTGGGGGTGGGGGCAGATATAGGAAAAGGGAACACATCATGGGGTAATCAGAACTGCTTTACTGTGTATCAATTCAAGACTGTTGGCTTTTCTCTTATACTTTTACAGGAAAATGGGAATCTACAAAAGAAGGCTTACAGACTACTTATTATCAGACATGCCAATTTACCCCACACCCCATCTCACCTCTGCTTCCTTCTCACTGCATTTCTCATGAGGAAGAAAAAGGGCAGACCTCCCCAGTTCCACTCCCACTAGGGCCCATCCTGCTTTATGCAGAGAGGAACCAAAGCACAGAGCAGTTGGTAGAAGGAGATAAAGGGGAAAAAACATGAGTCCTGGCTACCCAGCAGGAACAAAGGCTTTGAGGTTTGGAGAAAGAGGAAGTGGACAAAGGAAAAGCGGAGCCAGCCAACAGCACAGCAGCAGGTAGTATGGCGGGGCTCTTGGAAGCGGGATTCCCTGTCCATCCTCACCTCTCCCCACCAGGGCTTAATGTATAACAGAATCTGGAAGTGCTTTCCTGCCTCCTGGTGTGGTTGTGTTGGAGAGAAGGGAACACAGATCTCACCAAGGCACGCTACTAATAGTGTGATTATGAATTCACAGTAATGACTACATCAATTACATTTTTTATTCTTCTGACCAGGTAAGAGAGAGACAGAAGTATGGTTAAACAATGATTTGTTGATTCTGATATGATTTGGTTGTGTCTCCACCGAAATATCATCTTGAATTGTAGCTCCCATAATCCTCACAAGTCATGGGAAGTAATTGAATTATGGGGACATTCTCGTGATAGTGAGTAACTCTCATGAGATCTGATGGTTTGATAAAGCGTAGTTCCCCTGCACACACTCTCTTGCCTGCCACCATGTAAGATATGCCTTTGCTCCTCCTTCACCTTCCACCATAATTGTGAGGCCTCCCCAGCAATGAGGAACTGTGAGTCCATTAAACCTCTTTTTCTTTATAACTTACCCAGTCTCAAGTATGTCTTTATCAGCAGCATGAGAACAGACTAATATAGATTCTTTTAAAGAAAAAAGGAAACCCAGCAGCATAATTGCAAAGCATGCAGTAGCCTCCAGCTGAGCAGCTGCTTCAGGTAGAGAGTCTGCATTCAGAGTCCCCTCAAAATTCAGTGAGCCCCTCCATTTTCCTTTGTTCATTTGTTTGTTTTACATTTTTTATATGCAAGGCATTAGTCTCAAGAAGCTTGCAGCCAATACACAATGTCTACAGAAGACAAGTTCAAGATTCCTGTAAACATGGATATCTGCAAAAACATATTCTTCACAAAAAACCTCTCACTCTCAAAAACCCTGGTATGAACACTCCTCTAACTCTTCTGACCAGACCAGAAGAAAGTTTTGATTTAAGTGCACCGAATTGAATTATAGACAGCTTTTTGTTTGACTTGCCAAGAAAGGTTTTCTAGGGTAGCAGGGACAGCAGCCAGGAGCAGAAAATCAGTGAACCCCTGCCGGGAGATGGGCTCTAACTGTTAGAAACAGTAAATCCTAGTCTTCCAATCTCAATGATTTTCTGTAATTTGCATTACCAGCAGTTATAAGTCAATAGTAAATGTCAAATGAATAGCAGACAAAGGACATGCTATCGATGCCCACAGGGAGAAAAAGCATGAGTTGGCCAGGGAAGACATTTCAGAATGCCACAAGTTCTGGAGAATTTCAGAAAGGGTCCATTCTGTATCTTCTTGTATCTTCAAACAATTGCAAAGTTGCACTTTGAGTAAGTGTGTTTCCCCACATAATTCTCTAGACCCACGGTGAGTATGTAGGGTGGTCACTCTGGGATTCCAGGCCCCTCAGTGAAAACTATGACTGCCAAGACACAGCAAGCCCACCATCTTTTCCAGGTGCTGAGAAACCAGGCAATTGGTTTGTTAAGCTAAACCCTAATGGAATTTAAGAAAGCATAGAAGAAAAAAAAAAGTCCTATTTTTTTTAGAAGTTTAATCACAATTCCTCCGCTTCAATGTTCTACCTCCTACCTTATCTGCTGCTGTACACAAAATCCTATACATAAAAGAAACCTGCATGGAACTGGGAGCCAACGATGGTGGAAGCAGGCTGAGGCAGGGAGGAGGCCCCAGATCTCAGGTTCAGAGAAAAGGAGGGGACCAGCTAAGGAAGAGGCAAGTGGGTGAAGAGTGTGGCCAGATTCAGCCAGGTTCACAGCAGGGCATCTGTGACCTCTCACCCTTCCCCATCCCTGCTTCCACCCGCCTCTGATGTAGGTACTACTTCTGCGTCCATTTTGCAGATGAGGAAAACAAAGCTGGCAGAAATGGTGTAACTTGCATACGGGGCTGGTGGAAACAGAAGCGGGGCTGAAAGCACAGAATCTGACTCCACGGTCACCTGCACCATCCTGCCTTTCACTACACAACTGCCTCACTGTATAACCGTCTCGAAGGCTTACAAAGGCTAAAAAGAGTCCCTGGGTTTTAGGGAACTGGTGTAATTTTAGTACTAAAACCTAACCAAAAAGTCACACTGAAAATCTAAGATGCAAAAATTTAAGAAAACTTCGGAAATCAAATTACATCATATGTAAAAATAATACAACAGGACCATATAAGACTCATCCTAAGAGTTCAAGAATTAGAGTCCAATATAACAGTTTTACATATATATATAACATATATATTATATACACATATATATGTAATTCTTCTTGACTTCTTAGGAAAAACCTTATTTGGTCTTGTTGTATTTTCACATATTGCTTGCTCTCTCTCTCTCTATGTGTATATATATATGTGTGTGTGTGTGTGTGTGTGTGTGTATGTGTGTATTTAAATAAAATAAAACAAAGGACATCCACCATAAGGTACCTTTAAATTTGGTAGCTTCCCTCCACCACTATATTTTCTAATTAGTTAAAACTGACATATTGGAGAAAGTTTCATTTTTATGTATTTCTTTTACATATGGCCATTTCCCTGCTACCATTGATTCTAAAAATCTTTTTGCTAAGTCCTTTGGCTTCTTTTAGGGAAATAATCATATCTGTTTAAAGACAATCATTTTATCCCTGCCTTTCCAGTAAATATACCCTTTTCTTCTTTCATGGCTAAAACTTTCAAAGGAAAATTAAAGAATCATAGGCATACTCCCTTCCCCAATATGGGACACTATGTCAGTTTGGGTTCAGAAATAATAGTAGTCGTTAACACTTATGGAATGCTTATCATGTGCCAGATGAGGTTCTAAGTACTTAATACAGATTTAGTCTTCAGAAAATGTCTATAAGGTAGTGATATGGTTAGGCTTTGTGTCTCCACCCAAATCTCATCTTGACTTATAATCCCCAGGTGTGAGGGAGGGACCTGGTAGGAGGTGATTGGATCATGGGTGTGGTTTCCCCCATGCTGTTCTTGTGATAGTGAGTGAGTTCTCATAAGATCGATGGTTTTATAACGGGTTCTTCCCACTTTGCTTTCTCACTCACTCTCACCTGCCACCATGTAAGATGAGCCTTTGCTTCTCCTTCACCTTCTGCCATGATTGTAAGTTTCCTGAGGCCTCCCCAGCCATGCAGAACAGTGAGTCAATTAAACCTCTTTCCTTTATAAATTACCCAGTCTCAGGTACATCTTTATAGCAGTGTAAAAATGGACAAATACAGGTAGATAACATGACATTCTAAAGATAAGGAAATCGAGACCCAGAAAAGTTAAGCGATGGAGCTGAAGTCACAGAGCTAGAAAGAGACAGAGCTCAGACTCAACCCAGGCAGTCTGACCCTAGAGTCAGTGCCCCTATCACCTCCGCAGAGCTGCCCCCTAGATGTGCACTCCTCTTATTCATTCCTTCATTCCACTGGTGCTAGTATCAGGGAGAAAAGGATGCTAAGCTGCTTACAGTGAATTCACACTGACAGTCCCTCAAGATTTGTATCTTTGGACTATTATTTTCTTAACTCATACATACATATGAGATGTACTCTATGAGATGCACAAAGTATATGGAGCTTTAAGACAGGAATATAGAAACCCCACCTGCATTTCCAGCCTGCTAGCCTGCCCTACAGATTTCAGATTTGCCAGTCCCCACAATTGCATGAGCCAATTCCTTAAAAATAAATATTTCGAGTTAGATTACACAGATGATAGAGAGAGAGAGAGAACTGGTCCGTTTCACACTGCTCTAAAGAACTGCCTGAGACTGGCTAATTTACAAGGAAAGAGGTTCAATTGACTCACAGTTCCACATGGCTGGGGAGGCCTCAGGAAATTTACAATCATGGTGGAAGGTAAGGGGAAAGAAGCACCTTCTTCACAAGCTGGATGTGAAGAAAGAGAGCTGGAGCGGGAGCGGGGGGCAGGGGGACTGCCAAACACTTTTAAAGCATAAGCTCTCATGAGAATTCACTCAGTATCATGAGAACAGCATGGGGGAAACTGCCCCCATGATTCAATCACCTCCCACCAGGTCCCTCCCTCCACACGTGAGGATTACAATTTGAGATGAGGTTCAGCTGGGGACACAGAGCCAATCCATATGAGATAGGTAGATATTCTCTTGGTTCTGTGTCTCTGGAGAACCCTAATACAAAATTTGACATCTGCCTTCATAGGGCTTCCACATTTCAAAGAGAGACTGTCAGTATGCATTCACCTTAGCCATCCTTTTCTCCCTGATACCAGCATTCTGGGTTAGTTTTACAGTTGCCACTCCTTTTGAGTCTGTGTTTTTGCAGCAAGATGAAGTGGAATGCACCAAGTACCCAGAATCCAGTGACCCAGAAGGCAAGGCGGCTCAGCTTGACCTTATTCTCCCCAGGGAGACTCAGATTCTTTTCCTATCAGCACAGCCACTGCCAGGGAAACATCACCAGCTTCTGAACAGCCACTCTTTAGAGCAGGCAGCCACAACCAATGGGCTGCTCACAATCAAGGCTAAGGCCAAGGCTACCCAAGTGCCAAGGGGACTATCTAAAATAGATAAGCAACTCAAGGAAACCCCTGTTGAGGCACACACACCAGGGACATGACGGTGCTACCGCTAAAAGAACTTTCTGAAACGTCCCGCCTTCTCAGAATACACAGATTTCTGCTACAATAATATCAGTGGCCTTGGGAAAAGTCTGGTTTAACCAACTAAGGCTCACAGAAACCTGTGTGTTTCAGTTCCGACCCTGTGTCTCGAGGGAGCCTTTTTTACAAGAGTAACATATAAAGCCCTTTGTGACTACAAGAAGTGCTTACATTATTTTATTGAGTGGTATAGAACCAGAAGCTTGATGACTTTCTCTAGCAACCAACAGTGGAATCAATGTTCCCAAGTACTCCTCACTTAAATTAGAAGAAATAAACTATAGTTTCAGTCAAGGATAGAAACAGATGTTTCACCATCTGGCAAAAGTAGGGACAAGGGCCCCCTCAACAGTTGCCCCAGGAGTAAAAAGCTCTTAGTAAGCTTCTGGGGCTGTGGGGCTCAACTGGCACTCCATCTCAGGGATAAAGAGATGGAGGAGGATTTGAACCAGTCATCAGCTAGTAAAAGGACAGAGATAGCTAAGATTAACTTGCCCAGAAGCTCAAAGTTTAAGCAAGAGAGGCAGTTGCCACTACATTAGTCTCCAGGTGTGTTCTGTTCTCCCCTGGCAGACTGTAGAGGTAGAAAAACATCGACTCTGAAGCCAGCTGTGTGATCTTGGACAAGTTACTTCACTTCTCTGAGGCTTGGCTTTATTGTCTGTAAAATAAGATAATAATGTCTACCTTCTGAGGGTGTGAGAATTCAATCAATCAATGCAAGTAACATGCTGTGGACATGGCTGGCATGTAATAAATGCTGAATAATGTTAAGTAATCCCCTTGTCGATATTACTGTTCTTTCAGCCACTTCCTCTCCCTCGTTCCATTTGTCTTAATATCTGGATATTCTCTCGCTTTCTGTATGTCTCTTGTTTCATTTTTGTTTGCCTCTTCTCATTCCTCCCACCTCTCTTATCATTCCTTTTTCTCGTTCTCTCTTCACTGCCCATTCAAGAATTGACAATAATAATCCATTTGTTATTATTTGATGCTTTTTCCTGTTCTTCATTAAAGTTCCAGTGATGTAGCATTGTAATTTTCTCAAGGGACGATACTAATGTCTGTGCCTCCTGTGTATGCAACCCTGAGTGTGTCAGCCTCCGAGGAATGAGTCATCTACTTTAACCGGAAGGTGTGAGGAGTCCGAGACACACAGGGAATCCAGGTGGAAGCACCCTGGGCAACACGTCCTATGACCAAAATGTGAAGTTCGTGCAGTTGGGGAAAAGGGACCTACCAAAACAGGTCACCTCTCTAGACACCTTCTCAGAGAGGCCAGTCTGGTTCTCTCATCCTCCAGTTTCCTTCGCCCTTGATTCAACAAGACGTGAGGCAGACGGAATGAACTTTCTCAGTCCACTTCCGCTAAGCTAGTGACCACTCATCACAGAAGCTTCTCCCCGCACCTAGCCAGGCCATCACCATCTCTTCCACAGTCATTCCCTGACACGTTGTTTATAAGCTTTAATGAGGTATAATGTAGGTACCACAAAACCCACCTGTTTTATGGATATAATTCACTGATTATTAGTATCTTTGTGGAGTTGTAAAGTCATTACAATCTAACTTTTTTAACTTTTTCATCAATGCAAAAACCACCCCAAACCCTCTTAACCCGTCTGCAATTGCTCCCTGTCCCCACACTCAGCAAGAGGCAACCACCAATCTACTCTGTCTCTCTAGAGATGTGTCTTTTCTATCCATCTCATACACATGAAATTCAACAGTATGTCACCTTTTTGTGTCTGGCTTATTTCACATGGCCTGATGTCTCCAAGGTCATCAGATATCAGATGTATGATTTACAAACATTTTCTCCCATTCTGTGGCTCGTGTTTTCACTTTACCAATTATCTCTTTTGGGGGTGCAAAAGGCTTTAATTTTGATGAAGTCCAAACTTTTTTTTTTCTCTTGTCACTTACACTTTTGTCATATCTAAGACATGGAAAGCACATGTGGCAGGAACCATGACTTTGCCTAACCCAGTCATGGAGACTTGCTTCTGTTTTCCTCTGGGAGTTTGTTTTGGCTCTTACATTTAGGACTATGGTCTGTTTTTAGTTCATCTTTGTGTCTGGTATGAGGTCCTTGACATCCTGATTAGCTCATTCTCTTGTCTTCCACCCTCATGTACCCTGTGATGGGACAGAGCCCTTGTTCAAGCTGTTCACAGATTTCAGCTCCTGGGAAATCCTGCTTTCCCTTCTGCTTCTCCCTCTTCAGGACACCCTAAATCTCCTGCTCACCACTCCTGGCCTTGCCTTGCCCCTCTCACAACTTGCCTTTGTGGCACAGTGTACTCAACTGCCCATTCTTTGAAATGTCATCTCTCCTTGCAGAGGCAGATGCTGCTGGTTACCCACTCAATGCCTATTTCCCTTTCTGCCTTATAATGGGAATCCAATTATGTTTGGAGTGACAATGTATATTCCACAATGTGGCACAGTTCCCATCGTTGAACTATAGGTGGAAGTCGCTGGTGGAACTTCTGGAAAGCTCTTTAAAAGCAGTACACCCAGCCAGCACCAACACTACTCTTCACTCTTCTCACCTAAGGCAGGGACCATTAGCTGTCACCTAATATTCACAGTGATAGCAGAGGAAGGTTAGCTGGATACAGCCCACAATTCATACTGTGCCCTTGAGCCTCTGGCCAAAATCATGTGAGTGAAAGCCATGTGCACACAGAAATGGGCATGCACTCCCTTCATCCCTTTCCTTCTTTCTAGGGGCTGAGATGCAGATGAGATGGTAAGAGTGGAAGCAGCCACCTGGACCCAGAGATGGAATCCTTGCTCTGAGGATGCTATAGCTATTTTACTCTTCCAAAGAGGATTGCCTATATTTGGAATCTTATACAAGAAAAAAACTTTTATTTTATTTAAACTGCCATATTGGGGGATTTCTTGGTTGCAACAGAGAACACTGCATCCTAACTAATACATGCCTCCCTGTCTTGATATGACAAGGGTGTGGGGCGGCTGCTTTGTAACTATGATGAAACATGAAAGACAAAAGCCAGATCCTAAGCATGGTAGGGCAAAAAGATAAAACAGGCCCGGGTTCCTAAGAATGTCATAGAATCAACATATTGTCCTTGAAACTGTATAATTATCCACTGATTTTCTTAGAGTGGCTTTTGTTTTATAGAAAAATTTCATAGAAAGTAGACAATGTTCCCATATATCCACACTGTCCCTCCCCACCCACCTGTTTCTCCTATTAACATCTTGCATTAGTGTGCAAGATGTTAATCTGTTACAACAGATTAACTGATATTGAACATTATTAACAAGTCCGTAGTTTAACTTTATAATTCACTGTGTTGAACAGTTCTATGGGTTTTCACAAACACATAACGTTCTGGATCCAACATTACAACAACATACAGAGCGTTGACACTGTCCTAAAGATCCCCTGTGCTCCACCTGTTTATCCCTCCCTACCCATCTCCCAACCTCAACTCCCACCCCTGGCAACAGGATCTTTTCACTGTCACCATAGCTTTTTGCTTTTCTTGGAATGTCATATAGTTGGACTCACAGTATGTAGCTTTTTCAGACTGGTTTAACTTCACAATGTGCATTTAAGGTTCCCCCATGTCTTTTCTAGCTTGATTGCTCATTTCTTTTTATTGCTAAATAAAAACTACTTCATGGAATGGATGAATACTATGGTTTGTTTACCCATTCAACTACAGAAGGACATCTTGTTTCCAAATTTTGGCAATTATGAATAAAGCTGCTGCAAAAATGTGTGCAGGCTTTTGCATGGACATAAGTTTTCAACTCATTTGGGTAAATACCCAGAAGCATGATTGCCAAATTGTATGGTAAGCCTATGTTTAGCTTTGTAAGAAACTGCCAGACTGTCTTCCAAAGTGGCTGTGTCATTTTGCATTCCCACCAGCAATGAATGAGAGTTCCTGTTGCTCCACATCTTTGCCAGCATTTGGTGGTATCAGTGTTTTCTTTAGTTTAGCCATTCTAAGGGGTGTAGTGATATCTCATTTTTTTAATTTACATTTTACATTATATTGACATGTCATGTTGGATCTTTCTATATGCTTATTTACTATCTGAATGTCTTAGTGACATATCTGTTCAGATCTTTTGCCCATTTTTTAATTAGGTTGTTTTCTTATTAAGTTTTAAGAGTGCTTTGTATATTTTGGATACATGTACTCCATCAGATACATTTTGCAAATATTTTCTCCCAGTCTGTGGTTTGCCTTTTCATTGTCTTAATATCCACTTTTTTTTCATGATAAAAAATATAGTCAAAAATTTTAAGCCACTGTTATCTGGGTTCTTTGTCACATGCAGCTAAACCTGAGTCTCTTACTGATGTACAACACCTGGGTTATGGTTTCAATGGATCATCTAGGTACTGACACCTGGGTGACTACTAACTTTCTAGTCCCTACAGCCAGGGCCTGGTCCTCTCCTCACCTGCATCCTATGGCTGACCCTCCGGGACAAGACCTCCAGACTCTGTAGCTCCCTCCAAGGAAGCACCCCCAGCCTCTCCAGTACTCCAGCCTTCTCACCTGGGTCCCCAGCCAACATTTCTCACTAGCCATCCCACACCTTGTGTGTGGCTTGCCATAACCTCAGACTAACAGGTAGAAACCTCTCTTCCCCTTTTCAAAATTGCCTCCACTCTATCATCTCACTATTTCCGTAACTAGTCCACCATTCTGTGCACTATTCCCCTAATGACACATGTCCACTCCATTCTCCTGTCCCGCTCTACACGAGCTGGTACCATGGCTCCAGATTCCCAGCCCCCTCCCTCCCCAACCGTGGGTGAAGCCCCAATTCACTCACCTCCCTTGGCTACCAGGTTTAGGTTAATTAGGCCACTCCCGGCTTGTCCCCAAAGGGGGCTATATCTGACCAAGGCCTCCCACTCCAAGTTCTTCCCACTCACCCCCGCCCATAGCCCCCTCATCACTTAAGGAGTTCTGTGGGGGGCTCTCTTTGCAGGTCATTTTTCTTCTGACTCCAACCCACACACCTACCTGATACCATCTTTGCCCTCATACATCCTGGCATTTAAAGGCATTTAGAATCTTTGATTTCAGTGTCCATTCAGCACTTCATTACTTGCCTGACTTACTGCAAGTTGCCTGAGTTACTTCATTCTTGCCTGACTTACTGAAGCCTTTTCAGGAATGCCGTCTTCCTCACGCAGTGGTTCTCAACTTTGACTGCACACTGAAATCACCTGGGAGATTTGAAAATCACCTCTGCCTGGGCCCTGGGCCCACCCCTGAGTTCTGCTCTCATGAGCCTGAGGCTGGGCGTGGCAGGGAAGGTTCTAAAGTTCTTCAGGTGGTGGGAATATTCTCTAAGACTGAGAGCCTATGCTGCAGGCTCCCAAACAAATATCCAACAATCTGGACAGCATTTTTTTTTTTTTTTTTAAATTGAGATGGAGTCTTGCTCTGTCACCCAGGCTGGAGTATAGTTGCGTGATCTAGGCTCACTGCAACCTCCACCTCCCAGGTTCAAGCAGTTCTCCTGCCTCAGTCCTGCTGGGACTACAGGTACGCGCCACCACACCCAGCTAATTTTTTGTATTTTTAGTAGAGACGGGGTTTCCCCATGTTGACCAGGCTGGTCTCGAACTCCTAACCTCAAGTGATCCACCCACCTTGGCCTCCCAAAGTGCTGGGATTACAGGCATGAGCCACTGTGCCTGGCCTGGACAGCTTTTTTAAAAAAGGCAAGATTCTGAACCTCACTCCAAACCTTCTGAAGCCAGAACCTAGAGATCAGCAGTTCTGGCACCTGGAGCTGGTATGCAGAGCCTCTGGGCTACCCACGCAACCCAGGTGAACTCACCCCTAATGGCTCCTTTGGTTTTAAAGGGCCAGTTTTCTCCCCCACTGAGAGCAGGGGCAGAACTTGATGGCCTGCACTTTGAGCCTTGCATAGCACTATGAAGACAGGAGCACCTTCAAACCTGTCACTGATTAGCCACAAGGCTTCAGCCAACACACCTGCACCCTCCGCTCAGGATAACTACCCTGAGAGGGGGAAAAAAATCAGGGAATGTCTACCTTTCTTCCCTTCCACACCCTCACCAGAATCTCCCTCTTAACATGGGGGTTTTGTTGGTTGCTTGTTTCGGTTTGGTTTTTTAGGTTCAGTAGATTTTTAGACTTATGTTCAAAGTCTATTCCATGATTTCCTATTCCCCCCGTCTAAAATGCAGAGGAAACTTGGACAAATGTATGAATAGGTGAGGTTAACTTTTATATTATACCATGAGAAGAAGAAACTGCTTTTTATTCCTTCAAATCTGATATTTTGAGACGCAAAGACCTCTTTGAGGATCTGATGAAGGCTTTGAAATACCTCCCCACCAAAATCCCACAAACCCACAAATTGTACAGAAACCTCAGAGGTTCATGAGCCTCAGGGCCCATGATCTGCAGGCTGAGAAGTCAGGTGTCCAAGAATAAAAGCAGAGACAGTCCCAAATCCCTGGGTTCCTCTAAACAGGTTGGTCACAAAGCTGGTGGGACCCATGTACCCTGCAGATGGGCCTCTGTATGGCCCTTCTTACCCTTTCCCAGATGCACATCCAGCCATGATTTCTAAGCCACCAACCTCACATAGACATGTGGGCCCAGGGTGGGAGGACTACCAGCCCCCTTGGCAAATGAGAGAAAGTGAACAGCATGACACAGCCAGTAAGCACCAGCCATCTTCACAGACAACCTTGTGGCACAGGCCTGAAGGGAGTCATGCTGAGGAAAAAGTGAACGCCCCAAGTTACCCAAAGTTAGGAGCACCTGTGAATGTGTATGCTATGTCCAGCCACCACACTGGTCCTCATGATGTCCCTGAAACATTGTGGTTCTCAGGTCCACTCTTGGGTCAAGTCACACTCCCACCTGCTGCACCTTCCAAATACCCAAAGCCACTCTCTCCTCCAGGGCTTGCCTAAAAGCCCACCTTCTCCATGACAGTGCCCTGTGGACCCGGGCTGGCACTGGTTTCCTTTCAGAGACACGGAGGGTAGCAACAGGCAAAAGAGTGGAGGTTCCGGCCCAGCTCAGCCCTGTGGGCAAACCTCCATCGAGGTCTCTTAACTAAAAGTGGGGATCTCAGGGCACCTGACCTGCATAGAATCCTCTGGGTCTAAATTCCAGTGGTTCCCATTTCAATGTATCATCTTCCCAGAACTGGACTGTAATTATAACAGAGGCTAACAGTTTTGAGTGTGTATTATGTATCAAGAAATAGTTAATGTTTTAGATACATTATCATATTTTACTTCAAAACAACAGGCAGTGTTGATAATATTGCCCTGAATTATAAGGAAACTGAGGTTCAGAGAGATGAAGTTACATCCCCAAGGTCAAACAGCCATGAGACTAACTGTAAAGCCTGTGTCCCTAACCATTAAGCTACACTGCTTTCCTCAGGTGCCAGAGACCCCATCAGGACCCCTCTTCATACAGAAAGGGAAATGGGATTAGGCCATATTTTCCTTATTCTGTAAATAAATGTTATAAGTGTCCTCGTTTTATAAACTCCTATCAGAGGTAAAGTGGCTTGCCCAAGGCCACACAATGACAATGTCAGGAAGAATAACCTGGAGGCTGCAGGCTTCTGTGTCTGCTGCACCATGTCATGCTTGCTAATTTCCCTGGCCTCAGAAGGCGACGAACAGTGAACAGATCTGGTTCTATTTTGTTAGCATAATAATTGCTTTTTCCTTCCACTTTTGAAGGTCTTTCACCTATTCTCTGACTAGCTAGAGCCTGAGTGATAATTCTAAACAAGTTAATCTTGGCATAAAAGTGCAGGGTAATGGACAAGAACAAAGAAGCAAAATCCTCCAGCAAGGAAACTCAGAACACATGATATGAAAAACATCACAATTTTCACACAGACTCATACATCTTCAGTAGATGGCCGCAATATTAGCAGACATTTTGCTATAACTGACACAAATAAATCAAGAGAAACAAAATGGTATTTGCCATTTTCATACCTCCAAAGGGCAAATCTTAACCGGGAAGCAATTATATTTTAACTCCCACTCATGGGAGACACACAGACTTTGTCAAATGCCACACATCTAGGAGAGGACCTAAAAGGTCTATTTCAAAACCTCACTCTGGGGTGATCTGGGGGCACGCTTGTCAAACGCGTAGCTAAAATTCCAACTCTTTGAGAGGCTAAGACAGGAGGATTGTTTTGAGTCCAGGAGCTCCAGACCAGCCTGGCCAACATAGGGAGACCCCGTCTCTACAAAAAAATACAAAAATAAGCCAGAGCAGGAGAATCGTTTGAGCCTGGCAGATGGAGGCTGCAGTGAGCTGTGATTGCACCACTGCACTCCAGCCTGGGTGACAAAGAAAGACCCTATCAAAAATAATTAGAAATTTAAATTTTTCTAAATAAATTTTAAATGTGTAACTATCCAATATCTTTTGGGCTACCTTCCTCTGTTTGCAGTTTCCCAAGTCTTGAGTCCCACCTTCTCATCTTGCCATAACACATTTTCCCAGCAACCCTAGCTACTAGAGTACAGAAATGGGATTCAACCTCTACCTATTCAATGGACTCATGGCCAAGTGATGATTCAGAGGGAACAAAGTGAGAATACAAGCACCAGGATCTACTCTGGGGAGCTTACAGCAGGATGCCCTGGCTCTTTAGGAACAGCTGTGGAGGAACTGCCAGCATCTGGAGACAGGTGTTGCCCAGGCAAACTGTGGCATCAGTGATGGATGATGGCAGCAAAGCTGTTTCAACTGGAGACAGTGTTTTAGACCAGGACCAATTGTCCTTGCAAGAACCAATCTCCTGCCACCAAAGGCGCAAATGCACATGCTGCATAGAACCTAAAGGACCTTTGCCCAGAAGCCCCTGGGATGGCAGAAGAGCATAGTCTTGGGAATTGGTCACACCTGTGTTCAAACTTGGCTTTGCCACCCCGGACATGTAATTTAACTCCTGACCCTTGGTTGTCTCAGATGAAAAACTGAGACAATAAAATTCAATTACTTGACTAGTATGATAATTAATTATTAAAGCCTGTGAATAGGGAGCCTAATATAGTATCTGGCACAGTAGCTGATTCAAAAATATTATTCTTCTCCCACACCCTTTATTCTTATTGCTTTTATCAATACATTAGCACTTTTTTCCTCAGCTGCCATCTCCAAATCATTCCAGTTTTGATAAAAAAGAAGAAAACAAAAATGAGGACAAGGTCATCAAGCATAACACCACTAGAGACATTTTTCAAGCTGACAATGATCTATTCATAATATTCCCGGGGTCTGTTTGATCAATGAGCCATGAAGTCATTCAATTAGACTATCATCTAGCCTGCATTCTGACAACTTATATGAAAGGATGTCACTGTCAAATACTTGATAAAAACAATTGCAACGGAACTTCCCCAAGTCTATCAGCCTAATAGTGTTAATTTTAAATATAGCAGTAAGTAGAATCTGGTGTGACTTAAGATACCCCTCTCATATGCCCAGCCTATAGTGGTTTCCAGGATCCTTTCTCACATGCTATTGGTGTGCCCCTTACTACTACCACTCTGGAGACAAGAAGGATGTCCTCAGAGCACCTTGCTGAATCCTAACAAGGACCTTGGTCTTTTTGGTGCATGTGGCCATGCTATTCAGGAATCCATTCTGGCAATGCGCCATTCACCTGGCCACCAGTATTTGCTAAGTGCCTGAAACATGCTGAGAAAATGCCAAGTACTAGACACTCAGACAGGCATGGTTCTGGCCTAGCGGAGTGTTAGCAGCAGAGAAGAGGGGCAACTAGCAGCATAATCAATGATCATAAATTGTGAAGGTGTATTGACCACGTAATTGGAAGTAAAGCACTCCTCAGCAAATGTACAAGAACAGAAATTATAACAAACTGTCTCTCAGACCACAGTGCAATCAAATTAGAACTCAGGACTAAGAAACTCAATCAAAACTGCTCAACTACATGGAAACTGAACAACCTGCTCCTGAATGACTACTGGGTACATAACGAAATGAAGGCAGAAATAAAGATGTTCTTTGAAACCAATGAGAACAAAGATACAACATACCAGAATCTCTGGGACACATTTAAAGCAGTGTGTAGAGGGAAATTTATAGCACTAAATGCCCACAAGAGAAAGCAGGAAAGATCTAAAATTGACACTCTAACATCGCAATTAAAAGAACTAGAGAAGCAAGAGCAAACACATTCGAAAGCTAGCAGAAGGCAAGAAATAACTAAGATCAGAGCAGAACTGAAGGAGATAGAGACACAAAAAACCCTCCAAAAAATCAATGAATCCAGGAGTTGGTTTTTTGAAAAGATCAACAAAATTGACAGACCACTAGCAAGACTAATAAAGAAGAAAAGAGAGAAGAATCAAATCGATGCAATTAAAAATGATAAAGGGGATATCACCACCGACCCCACAGAAATACAAACTACCATCAGAGAATACTATAAACACCTCTACGCAAATAAACTGGAAAATCTAGAAGAAATGGATAATTTCCTGGACACTTACACTCTTCCAAGACTAAACCAGGAAGAAGTTGAATCCCTGAATAGACCAATAGTAGGCTCTGAAATTGAGGCAATAATTAATAGCCTACCAACCAAAAAAAGTCCAGGACCAGATGGATTCACAGCTGAATTCTACCAGAGGTACAAGGAGGAGCTGGTACCATTCCTTCTGAAACTATTCCAATCAATAGAAAAAGAGGGAATCCTTCCTAACTCATTTTATGAGGCCAACATCATCCTGATACCAAAGCCTGGCAGAGACACAACAAAAAAAGAGAATTTTAGACCAATATCCCTGATGAACATCGATGCAAAAATCCTCAATAAAATACTGGCAAACCGGATTCAGCAGCACATCAAAAAGCTTATCCACCATGATCAAGTGGGCTTCATCCCTGGGATGCAAGGCTGGTTCAACATTCGCAAATCAATAAACATAATCCAGCATATAAACAGAACCAAAGACAAGAACCACATCATTATCTCAATAGATGCAGAAAAGGCTTTTGACAAAATTCAACAGCCCTTCATGCTAAAAACGCTCAATAAATTCGGTATTGATGGAACGTACCTCAAAATCATAAGAGCTATTTATGACAAACCCACAGCCAATATCATACTGAATGGGCAAAAACTGGAAAAATTCCCTTTGAAAACTGGCACAAGACAGGGATGCCCTCTCTCACCACTCCTATTCAACATAGTGTTGGAAGTTCTGGCTAGGGCAATCAGGCAAGAGAAAGAAATCAAGGGGATTCAGTTAGGAAAAGAAGAAGTCAAATTGTCCCTGTTTGCAGACGACATGATTGTATATTTAGAAAACCCCATTGTCTCAGCCCAAAATCTCCTTAAGCTGATCAGCAACTTCAGCAAAGTCTCAGGATACAAAATTAATGTGCAAAAATCACAAGCATTCTTATACACCAGTGACAGTCAAACAGAGAGCCAAATCAGGAATGAACTTCCATTCACAATTGCTTCAAAGAGAATAAAATACCTAGGAATCCAACTTACAAGGGATGTAAAGGACCTCTTCAAGGAGAACTACAAACCACTGCTCAGTGAAATCAAAGAGGACACAAACAAATGGAAGAACATACCATGCTCATGGATACGAAGAATCAATATCGTGAAAATGGCCATACTGCCCAAGGTAATTTATAGATTCAATGCCATCCCCATCAAGCTACCAATGAGCTTCTTCACAGAATTGGAAAAAACTGCTTTAAAGTTCATATGGAACCAAAAAAGAGCCCGCATCTCCAAGACAATCCTAAGTCAAAAGAACAAAGCTGGAGGCATCACGCTACCTGACTTCAAACTATACTACAAGGCTACAGTAACCAAAACAGCATGGTACTGGTACCAAAACAGAGATATAGACCAATGGAACAGAACAGAGTCCTCAGAAATAATACCACACATCTACAGCCATCTGATCTTTGACAAACCTGAGAGAAACAAGAAATGGGGAAAGGATTCCCTATTTAATAAATGGTGCTGGGAAAATTGGCTAGCCATAAGTAGAAAGCTGAAACTGGATCCTTTCCTTACTCCTTATACGAAAATTAATTCAAGATGGATTAGAGACTTAAATGTTAGACCTAATACCATAAAAATCCTAGAGGAAAACCTAGGTAGTACCATTCAGGACATAGGCATGGGCAAAGACTTCATGTCTAAAACACCAAAAGCAACGGCAGCAAAAGCCAAAATTGACAAATGGGATCTCATTAAACTAAAGAGCTTCTGCACAGCAAAAGAAACTACCACCAGAGTGAACAGGCAACCTACAGAATGGGAGAAAATTTTTGCAATCTACTCATCTGACAAAGGGCTAATATCCAGAACCTACAAAGAACTCAAACAAATTTACAAGAAAAAAACAAACAACCCCATCCAAAAGTGGGCAAAGGATATGAACAGACATTTCTCAAAAGAAGACATTCATACAGCCAACAGACACATGAAAAAATGCTCATCATCACTGGCCATCAGAGAAATGCAAATCAAAACCACAATGGGATACCATCTCACACCAGTTAGAATGGCGATCATTCAAAAGTCAGGAAACAACAGGTGCTGGAGAGGATGTGGAGAAATAGGAACACTTTTACACTGTTGGTGGGATTGTAAACTAGTTCAACCATTATGGAAAACAGTATGGCGATTCCTCAAGGATCTAGAACTAGATGTACCATATGACCCAGCCATCCCATTACTAGGTATATACCCAAAGGATTATAAATTATGCTGCTATAAAGACACATGCACACGTATGTTTATTGCAGCACTATTCACAATAGCAAAGACTTGGAATCAACCCAAATGTCCATCAGTGACAGATTGGATTAAGAAAATGTGGCACATATACACCATGGAATACTATGCAGCCATAAAAAAGGATGAGTTTGTGTCCTTTGTAGGGACATGGATGCAGCTGGAAACCATCATTCTCAGCAAACTATCACAAGAACAGAAAACCAAACACCGCATGTTCTCACTCATAGGCGGGAACTGAACAATGAGATCACTTGGACTCGGGAAGGGGAACATCACACACCGGGGCCTATCATGGGGAGGGGGGAGGGGGGAGGGATTGCATTGGGAGTTATACCTTATGTAAATGACGAGTTGATGGGTGCAGCACACCAACATGGCACAAGTATACATATGTAGCAAACCTGCACGTTGTGCACATGTACCCTACAACTTGAAGTTTAATAATAATAAATAATAAATAAATAAATAAATAAATAAATAAATAAATTGTGAAGGTGTTAAAACAGGGGAAACCCAGGAAGCCATCAGTACATACTAAAGTCAAATAGCTACATGAAACTAAGAAGGTTCCAATTTTTCTCCATTAATTGAGCTATTTGTGAAAAATGAGAACTCCCAGATAGTATCCAGTGGACCATATTTTTAACTCAGGCAAAGTGGTTTCAAACAACTTTTGGGGGCTCCTGGACAACAGATTAAGATAGCTGAGCATTATTTGGAAAGTATCAGGGAATCTCTTAAGCTTCCTGAAGAGGAGGGTGATGAAATCAGAGATATACTTGGTTCGAGATGGACAAGAAGTAGGCTGGGCATGGTGACTCACACCTGTAATCCCAGCACTTAGGGAGGCTGAGGGTGAACTGCTTGAGTTCAGGAGTTCGAGACCAGCCTGAGCAACATGACAAAACCCCATCTCTACTAAAACATACAAAAATTAGCCAGGTGTGGTGGCGCGTGCCTGTAGTCCCAGCTACTCGGGAGGCTGAGGCAGGAGAATCACTGGAACCTGGGAGGCAGAGGTTGCGGTAAGCCGAGATCGCACCACTGCACTCCAGCCTGGGTGACACAACGAGATTCCATCTCAAAAATAACATACACACACACACACACATATATATATATATAATTAGCTGGGCACAGTGGCACGTGTCTGCAGTCCCAGCTACTCGAGAGGCTGCAGTGAGCTGAGATCATGCCACTGCACTCCAACCTGGGCAGCTGGAGTGAGACCCTGTCTCAATAAATAAATAAATAAATAAATAAATAAAAATAAGAAGGAGAAAGGTGGGGCCCTATCAGAGGCTATTTCAGTAATCTAATATAAGAATGGCTACTTATATGGGTATATTCCTAGAGAGGTTTCACTTTCTGTGCACATCGCTGATTTTTTTATGAGCATATTGCTTTATTTGGACTCAGAGTATTTCTTTATTCAGCAAAAGTATTAAGCAATTCTAGGTATGGGCAAAAAGTAAGTTGACATTAACATAATTAATTTTTTTTTGCAGAGTAATGAGTTTAAAAGATGATACCATATAAAACTATCTTCTAGAGCATCTGCTAAGAAAATATCCAGTAAATTATCATTGAGTAGAATATCTAAAATAGTTGTGAATCCACTAAAATCTGGAAAATATCTATTTATTTATTCATTTTTAGAGATAAGGTCTTGCCCTTTTATCCAAGCTGGAGTGCAGTGGCACAATTATGACTCACTGCAGCCTCGGCCTCCCAGGCTCAAGTGATCCTCCCACCTCAGCCTCCAGAGTAGCTGGGACTACAGGTGTGAGCCACCACCGCTGGCTGGAAAATATCTATTTAATTGTGATATATGATTTTAAAATAACTTAGAATATAAATACCATGTGCTTGATTACCACAAATGTTCCTAGGAAAGGCTACTCCCGAGCACCCATCGAGAAAAGTTACTCAAAATGGAAATGGGTCTGCAGTCACCACTGATGAGTCACTTGCATCTCCCTCGTGTGTGATTGAGAATTAAGAGAAGGTCAAAGCCATGGCAGTTCCTCCTAAATATTTTAAGGCCTCAATGTACCCCCATTTCCTGGTAGGTGGGGACCAGTCAGCAGGGTCAACAGTTGCTCTTACCCAGCGTCATCCTGGAAGCCTTCCAACTCATCCCGCTGCTCTGCCAGGGTGGCCTCCAAATCCAGGTAGGCGCCATTGTGAGAGAGCTGCAGAGTACAGTCATCCAGCTGCAAGAGAAAGAGCCTGTTATACCCAACCTGCTCCTCAGATGGGGACTACATATGGAGAAATCACATCATATTGCCCTCATGTGTTTTGTAAAATCAAGCAATATTCTGAAATGTGGATCATAACTTCAAAAGCTAGTATGTTAGTGCAAATAGATCAGGAACGATCTGGGTACCGAGTGGATAGATGAGGCATCTCTTAACAGAGTGACATTGACAGCATCCCCTGGGCCCCAGGACACTGAAGGAGCCCTTTTGGTCCTGGGCCAGCACCTTTTTCTACTCTCAGGGGCCCAGATGAAACCTGGCATTTCAAGAGAGGAAATCGAGATCACAACGCTGATGTGACCATGGATTGAGTCACAGAACTTAAAAGGCAAATTTGGTGGGGAAAATATGCTGTTTCCTTTGATTCAGTGGTAAGTCTGCTTATTCAGATTCTATGGTCATACTCTGCACATTGCAAATAATGTTGCTCAACAAAGTATTTTTACAATTGAACTGAAACATCCTGAACTGAATGGCAATATACCCAAATTACAACACAGCACATGGGAAATTAAGTCTCTTTGTTACTAATCTCATTTTTTTAATTTTTTTTTTTTTTGAGAGGGAGTCTCGCTCTGTCACCCCGGCTGGAGTGCAGTGGCTCGATCTCAGCTCACTGCAACCTCCACCTCCCAGGTTCAAGTGATTCTCCTGCCTCAACCTCCCAAGTAGCTGGGATTATAGGCACACGCACAGATCTCATTTTTTAAAATTTTTAGTTTTTGTTTTTTTGGCAACAGAGTCTCACTCTGTCACCCAGGCTGGAGTGCAATGGCATGATCTCGGCTCACTGCAACCTCTGCCTCCCCAGTTCAAGCAATTCTTCTGCCTCAGTCTCCTAAGTAGCTGGGATGACAGGCACCCACCACCATGCCCCCCTAATTTTTTGTATTTTTAGTAGAGACGGGCTTTTGCCATGTTGACCAGCCTGGTCTTGACATCAGGTGATCCACCCACCTTGGCCTCCCAAAGTGCTGGGATTACAGGCGTGAGCCACCACACCCAGCCAAACATTTTGTTTTACAAACATTTATATGTTGTTCATTATATTCTGGTCACTGTTCTAAACATTTGTACATGGAAAGTCAGTTGATTCTCTCACAAACTCTATACGTTCTACTATTTTCCTCATTTTACAGAGGAGGACCCTGAGGCACAGAGAGAGACTACATTACTTGCCCAATTCACCATCTAGTAAATGGTGAAGATGGAATTTGGATACCAGCAGTTTGATTTGAGGACACGGTCTCAACCACTACACTCTGCATCCTCTCTATAGCCCAAGACCACAAAGAACTTAAAAATTTTGTCATGGTGCAAAATTGACCAAGCAAATGTGTTTACCAATGCCATTCCCTTTTCTCCCCAGGCACACAGCCTTGCCTTAGAGTTGGGCTCTGGCTGCATAACTGAGTATTGATCAACAGAATGTGGGTGAAAGTGAAAAGAATGCCCCCAACAAGCTTGGCCATAACACCTCTGCACAACTGTCCACTTTTCTTTTCTTGTCTATGGCCAGATGCAGAGGAGCCAGAGGAGACTTTGAAACCTAGAAAACAGCAGAGCCCCAAATGCAAGGAGTTTGGGTTCCTGAGTCACTGCATGGAAGAGAACACTTTGCTGCCCAGATCCACTGACCCATCCTGGACTGTGACAGGATCAAGAAACGTGCTTTGCTGTGCTAACTCATTAAGGTTTTGTGGTTGCTACAGGTAGCAGTTAGCGTTATATTACATATAGAATGATTACTCTTAAAAACAGAGGAAAATAATTTTACCAAAGAAGATTGAGATTAATATTACAAGGAAATCTAAACTCATACCCTCATGCTTGATTTATTGAGCTATAAGAGTGACTCAATTCATCTTCTTGCTGAGTTAGGCTATTATTCCAAAATGACAGCTTGGAGAAAAGTGGACACAAATATGTGGTTACTTTAAATCATCTAGATAAATGCTTGATAATCTGCTATAAGTGAGATTTCAAATAAGGGATTAATTTTTGGTTTTAATAGGAAAGTTTTGCTATTATCCTCAACAAGAGAAATGCAAACTGTCATCTTGTTTAGAAGCAGCATCTATAACAGGCTGTTAATTATTGTTAGAAACCCCGCAGTTCCTTGTTTCTGGTTATCCGCAACAGAATGAAAGGAATTTCTTCTTTATTACTTGTGAGAAATACCTAGTTAAGTCATTTGAAGGGGTTAATCCTATTTGATTCACTTGTTTTATTTCTCTAATAGCAGACCGTACCTCATAATTACTAAAGGCTTGCTGGTGAATTTCAGCGTTCTTGAGCAGCATCTTACAGATGGATCATCTGATTTGAGAAGGCATTTAATACAAACTGACCAATCTCTGTACTGTAGTGTCAAAGGTGTGCCCAGGGTTTTGGGGAAACACGCAGGAGCTGCCTCCCCTACTCTGTGGAAGCAGCAGGCAGGAAGAGTTTCCTGCAGAAGGTGTCTCCTGAGCCAACGATCACCAGTGGACTGAAATTAGACTTTATCATTCCAGGTGGAAAATTCCAGTGGAAATTGGACCTGTTGACACGTACAGTGAACCATGTGTCTGGCTGTAATCACTGGCAGCTCATTCTTGCTTTAATTTCTACTGCTGTTATTAACTAAGAAAGCTGATTTAGTGTGTTCAGCTGATGGTATCAACACATTGCTTATTTTTAATCCCACATATAATCAACAGACTGAAAGATGGAATGACGAAAGCTCTTAAGCCATCACAATGTCCTTTTCCTCAACCCATGGAAACATATGAGCTTAAAGAGAGAAGCATTGAGATAAAGAGCTTCTGCTTCTCCTCAAGGAGGTCTGAGTCATTCTGAGCCTGTGGTCCACACTCAGCCAGAAGGAGAGAACCAAGAGCAAGAAGAAGTGCTGTCTGGAGAGAAGCCAAGCATATGCATGAATGTGGCATAAATACTCCCACCAGAGCCTGTTTCAAGCTACCAATGCACAGTCGCCGAGCATGGGGTTAGAAAGAGGTGTGCAGAAGTTCACCAGTATACAGAATTTCTACCACACAGATCTGTAAGATCTAAATAACCAGGAGAGCAGAGGTAGCAGAATGGAGTAAAATAATTAGGAAGTAAAACACTTGGAATGTCTATAACCTTTGTTTTTAATATAATCTGCTCAATTGTGAGTTTCTATAATTCTTATTTAAAATTTCTTTTATTTTTATTTATTATTATCATTGTTTTTTTGTAGGGGGAGGGTCTCACTGTTGCTCAGGCTGGTCTTGAACTCCTGGCGTCAAGCAATCCTCCCGCCCCGGCCTCCTAAAGTGTTAAGATTAAAGATGTGGTGAGGTGCAGTGGCTCATGCCTATAATCCCAGCACTTTGGGAGGCCCAGGCGGGTGGATCACAAGGACAGGAGATCAAGACTATCCCGGCTAACACAGTGAAACTCTGTCTCTACTAAAAATACAAAAAAATTAGCCAGGTGTGGTGGCGGGCGCCTGTAGTCCCAGCTACTCAGGAGGCTGAGGCAGGAGAATGGCATGAACCCGGGAGGCGGAGCTTGCAGTGAGCTGAGATCGCGCCACTGCACTCTAGCCTGGGCGACAGAGCGAGACTCTGTCTCAAAAAAAAAAAAAAAAAAGATTAAAGATGTGAACTGTTGTGCCTAGCCAATTTAATTTTTAGCAAAAGCTATGTTTGACAAGTGGCTCACAAAATTCCTGAGAATTTGACAATCAATCTTGCAGGTCACCCAGGCCAGCACCAGCACATACTGCTCTTGGCCATTCAGCTGAGGTACCTAAAGCAGAGATGAAAAGACAGAGACCTTTACCCAGGCTTATAAGTCTCCACCAGCCCTGCCTAAGCCCTAAGCTCTTCTCCTTAGACTGGGAGGAGGTGGGGATATACTAGTGGCTGGCAGATGTAGCCCCATCTGGGCTCTTTTGCATATCATTTCCATCTCACATCTTCAGATTTTATTCCCAGTAGCCCAAGACAAATATCTCACCTTTCTGGACACTCACCCTGGCCTGCCAGGTATCTGCCTCAAGGTGCTTTGCGCCCACCCCAGATTGTACCAGGAAGCCCCACAATCTCCCCAGCCTCTGACAGCAGAATCCCCAAACCTTAGCAAAATGGTCTGTTCTCACCATTCCTCTTCTCACATTCTGGGCAGCATAACTACTACTATTTCCACAGTTCAATTTTAACAAAATTATATGTCAGGCACAGGCAGGGCACCAAGGAACACATAATCACTTCCTTCCCTCAAAAAGATCGTTTAAGTATAACACACAAATCAAGCACAGAAGAGAATAAAACACCAACTAAATCAACTGTCAAAATGGGTGGACGTTCATCCTCAGTTATATTCCTTCTGCTATCGTTAGCAGAGACCTAAGCATCCTCCATGGAACTGCCCGAGTTCCCCGTTCAGGATACAGGCTGCCATTACCTCCTACGCCAGATATCACAACCCCGATCCCTAATGAATGGGTGGGCAGGCCCATCCCTTTTGTGTTACTGAGTCCCTCAACTGAAAAAGAAAATAATTTGCATCTCTTGATCTCTCAGGAACTTCGTGTGGAGTCCTCACAGCGGGGTTATAGGAAGAGGGGCTGCCCTTTGGGAGACAAGACATGCATGTGCAAAGGGGATCCTAACAACACAGGGGCTGTGAAGACAGCAAACAAGTCAACACACACCACCCGAGCCACTCCACCACACAAACCCCACCCATCATTACACCCGAGACACAGGAGATTAATATTTAAACCATCACATGAGCCAAGGAGGAAGAATACAGTGCTTCTTGGGTGGACCGAAACATTGAAAACAGCAAAAGTCCCTAAATTTGTGGGGATGGGGTCATGTTTAGCAATTATTTTAATAAGCAAATTAACAGGTACACTAAATGAATTCCTCAATTTTGTTAGTGATAATGACGTAACAGTTATAAACATTCCGAAGAATTAAAAACAATATGAATAGACAGTGAGTGTTGATTAATTCCAATCCAGTTATTATACAGACTTAGACAGATATATCGAAACTTTCCCTACAGAGTGGAAAACTCAGACACCTCCCTGCCAGACCAGTCCCCGCCGGGGAATCTCAATTCTCACTTACACAGAGGCAACCTGATCCCATTCCTTGGCCTTTCCTGTCAAATATCTTCCCAAATGACTTAAGGGACCTGGAATTTCCTGACTCTGACAATTTTCATGTCAACCCTGATCCCCTGGCAGCATGTCCCCTGCAGTCCTTTCTTGGCTCTAGGTTTGGTGGCCAGGACATTGCCGGGCACTTCAGGACATAAGACAAAGCCAGGAGCCATGGGGGAAGATAACATTACAGGGCTATTATAGAAGTCCGGTGATTAAGGAAATTTAGGGGCAGTGACAGTGGTGCAACAGGAGGACTTCAGATTGGGTTGCAGGCTCACACAGTTAGGGCTGTAAACCTGTGGCCAGGATTCTGGTGGGAGGCAGGGTACTCAGCAGGCAGCCAGTCTCAGATCCACAGTAAGTGTCCGTCTAAATATCCAGGATTTTGTGCCACTCTGCCTGGGTTACAACACACTGATAAAGCAGAACCTCATTCCCTGGAGACATAGAAAGAGCCTTCCACTCCTTGTAGAGACACTATGCAAAGTCACTCTGGGGTTCTTTTAACTGTTCCTGCAGAGATAGTACAGTCAAAAAGGAAGGGCAAGTCAGGCATGGTGCCTCATGCCTGTAATCCCAGCACTTCGGGAGGCCAAGGCAGGCAGATCACTTGAGGTCAGGAGTTTGAGACCAGCCTGGCTAAAATGATGAAACACCATCTCCACCAAAACAAACAAACAAACAAACAAAAATTAGCCAGTATGATGGTGCCACACCTGTAATCCCAGCTACTCAGGAGGTTCAGGCAGGAGAATCGTTAGAACCAAGGAGGCGGAGCTTGCAGTGAGCCAAGATTGCGCCACTGTACTCCAACAGATGACTTTCTGTCATCTAAAGAAAAAACAGAA
Source organism: Chlorocebus sabaeus (assembly GCF_047675955.1). NCBI lineage: Eukaryota > Metazoa > Chordata > Mammalia > Primates > Cercopithecidae > Chlorocebus > Chlorocebus sabaeus. The sequence goes on from NC_132921.1 coordinate 46,683,744, forward strand.
AGGGCAGACTCACCATCCTGAAAAAAAAAAACAACCCAAACATCTCAAAGAAGGCTGATGTCACGTCTCGATTTATGTATTCTTTCTTTTTCTTAGTCCAGTGAACTAGCATGTTACTGGGGTAGCTTAATGATTATCTAGGTTTTGGCAGCAGGTCCACAGTGATCCATAGCCCAGGCAATAAAATTTCTGTGTAATCCTGAAATAGATTTGCACAGAACCATTCTATAAATATATATACTAGAGCTACTCTTTAAACTAATTTTGATTACAGTTTAGAAGTGGAAAAACATTCTGATCTTAAAAAGAAAAAAGTAAACCTAATGGAAAGCGCAAGTGCTCCTGGGACTTCATTCGTTCCCCCATCCCTGCATCCACATCCTCCCAATGTGATTTTGCAACAACTTCTCTCTAGAGGCAGATTCTTCCTCTACTCCTGGAATCTGGGTGGCCTGTGTCTTGCTTTGGCCAATAGACAGTGTCACGTGTGACCTGGCAGAGACCTGGAAGGCACCTGCTCACTGGGGCTGTCCTCTCTTGCTGCTCTTGGAGCTCTGCCTCTACCTGAAGATGTTGGGGTTCCCTGCTGGAGGGTGAAAGACTTGGGCCTGGCTGCTCCTGCCACCCCCGCTCACAGCCTGCCAACTGCCACATGTCACACGAGGCCAGCCTGGATGGTCAAGCCTCCAGATGACCCATATGACAGACACATGAGACAGCCCAGGAGAAATTGGCCAAACTGGCCCAAACCAGAACTTTCCAGTTGACTCATAGGCTCAGGAGCAACTTCAGGGTTCTGACTTTATGTCACCCTCCTCTTTCGATGAGCTTGCCACCTCAACCCACAGCCGACGGGGAGAACAACTTTCACACTCCACGTGCTCTGCACCTGGATGGCGGGTTGGTGAGAGGTTTGCCCCCTTCAAGTTGCCCACTGAACGCACCATGACACTGCAGGCTCAAGGCAGGACTGGTCACTACCTGCGCAGCCCTGACATGCCACAGAGCAAGAACATACCTGAGCCCAAAGTCCTGCTTCCCTGACCTTCCCTGAGCCCAAAGTCCTGCTTGGGGCAGAGGACAGCAGCAGCACTTGCTGGGTAAAAGCAAGGAAGGGGAACCTAAACAGAGCCTGGAGCACCGGTGAGTGAGGGAGCAGTCAGCCAAGGACCCTCCCAGGGAGGAGAGGAGACAGCAGGAAGCTAGACCACACGAAGCCCCAAACCCCTAGAGCGTGCTCCATGGACCCATGGAACTTCACTTTCAAAATGCAAATGGAAAGATAAAACTTGGAAGAATTTCAAGATAGCAACCTTAAGCACAGGGCCCTTCTGACTCCATCAGTCACATGCCCACAAAGCCAGTCCCACTCCTGGCTCATAAATGAAGTGTTGCTGTCGGCCCCACCTCTCTCCAGGGCCAGGTTGACTATGGGTCCGCTGACTGCCCCACTTCAGGCACATACAGCTTTAAGAGCAGCCCAAAAGCAGTCAGCATGTTCCTTTTGGTCAGTTGCAATACAGCTACGCCTGTTTCCCCCCTCAAATGGTACTTTTGTTGCTAGGCAGCCATGAAGCTTGTGGCTTCCTTGGATTTTGTGGTTCCTTCTAAATGGAGCAGAGACAAGAAACTGGACTTAAAGGACAAGCAAAAAATGTTAGGAAAGACAGCTTTCCAACAAGCAGTGCCACGTGTCCCTTTCACAAGTCTTAATAAAACCAACACAAAACTCGGTTCAATCATTCTAGCTTTTACAGACTGTGATTCCCCCTTAAACCGTAACCACCATTGCAAAGGGACAAGACACAGGGCACACACTCTGGGGTTGTCCTCTGCTATTTCCTAAGGTTATAGTGAGAATGTGGTATTCATTTCATTAACCTTCAAACTATGCATACTCCTCACATGTATTCCTTTGTATGTGTAATGCATTTCACATAAAAAATGTAATTACATTTACATGTTTTAAAAATACAAGTAACGCTTGGTCAATTTTCTTAAGAGAAAGACTACATGAAATCAATTCACATGATATCAGAAGAAAGCAGTTCCTGTTGGCTAACCCCAACAGATCATTTTTAAACTTTTAAGTTTTTGGTGGCCCATTTGGCCTTCTCTAAATGAGCACATCATAGTTACTTTAATAAATGTTTTAGGATGAAGTACAAGGATATTTTTGACAACCCAGCATATATGGATTATGAAATAACATGAATATATTTACTTTGAAAGCAGTTGGACTTTACTTTCTCAGAAACATTCAATAAGTTACGTTCTTTGCGGCCACCAAGCAAGAGAAGCAATGTCTTGAAACTGACTTCAGCAGTTTCCCAATAAGCCCCAGATTTCTATTTAAGTCAACAAAAGAGTCCAGCTCACCAACTAAAGGCAAGAGCCTCTGTCAAATTCTGCAAGAAAGACAAAGGTCACGTATCTCCCACTCAGAGCTTAAATTTAAAGAGAGTGACAGTCTGGTAAATAGGTAAATATTTGAATTATTTTAAAATATTTTACTATCATTAAATAGCCAAAAATACATTACACTTTCCCTTGAAAAAGCTGGAATATATTTTTTACTTATGTCTATAGGCACCTTTTGCCATTTTCCATTTCACTTTATTCAAGTTGAACATCGTATCAACACTATGTTTCAGGATTATTATTATCACTGGTTTGTTAACTCATTCAGATTAATAGTCCTTTCCTGTTCTTCTCCATGCCACACACTACACTGTGTCCTGGGGAGACAGACAGCCCTAAGCAAGACAGACCAGGTCCTCGGGAGCACTCGGGGCTGTGGACAGGACTGATCACCCAAGGCAGTTCAGGAAGTGAGGAGGCACAATGAGTTAGTTGTCTGTGTTGTTTCTGTTCTTGTTTTCTTTAGGAGGGGATGTGGGATGCAGGGACTGAAGCACAGTGGATGCAAAAGTCCTGTCACAGAGTGTGAGCAGTTAAGGCAGCGAAGGGAGGCAGGCCACCAGCCACGGAGGGGGAGCCTCTCTGGCCAAAGCAGACTAGCCTTGATTCTAGGGCAATAAGAAGCCATGAAATTGAATGGCTGTGAGCAGATATGTGCAGAACCAGCTTTGCAGTGTGGGGATGAAAGAGGGAAGACAAATGGAGAAGTCACCACTAGGATCAGGGGCAATTTGAATGTGGCTTGGACAATGGTGAACCCAGTGAAAATGGAGAGAAGGAAAGGGAGAGGGGTAGTATAGGGAAGGAGGGGATGAAAGAGAGAAAGGAAAAGTTAGAGGATTGAGTGACTGGTCGGATATGGTGGTGTCCAACATAAGAGAGGCAAAATATTGAGTTTCTTGCTTGAGCAAACTGGCAGTACCATTTACCATTTGCATTAACATGGCAAACACTGAACTAATAGCTGTTTGTGGGCAGGGAGATAGGATACAATGAGGATTTGGTTTTTGGTTTTTCAGTTTGTTTTTTGTTTTGAGGTAGGGTCTCACTCTATCACCCATATTGGAGTACGGTGGCATGAACACAGCTCACCACATCCTTGACCTCCCACCAGGCTCAAGTGACCCTCCTGCCTCAGCCCCCCGAGTAGCTGGGACTACAGGTGTGCGTCACCACGCCTGGCTAATTTTTTAACTTTTAGTAAAAATGAGGTCTCGCCATGTTGCCCAGGCTGGTCTTGAACTCCTGGGCTCAGGCAATCCTCCTTCCTCACCCTCCCAAAGTGCTGGGATTACAGGCATGAGCCACCATTCCAGGCCACAACTGGGATTTGTTTTTAACATGCTTGTCTAAAAAAGGTGGTGAATAAAGAAATAGATTCAGGGGGCTGGGTGTTAATAAAAATATGATGGTTGAAATCCCACAGATGCATTGGCGTGCCTAAAGATAACTGCTTACTTCATGTGTCTTGAGAATCAGTAGTGGTAGTCCCTTTTTAAATTTCTGATATTGCTAACTGTGCTGTCTGAATATTTTCTCTAATGATTTAGGAGAAGTTCTTTATTAATGTCTTTTTAAAGCACTATTGATTATACTGCTTTTCCTCTATAAGTTTGTTTTCTAGCTCACTAATTGCTATTCTTATCTTTATTATTTTCTTCTGTGTTCGACATGTTGTTTTTTCCTAACCTTTGAAATCTTAAGATTTTTCAGCCTTTCTTCTTTTCAATTATGTGCATTTAAGACTATAATTTTCACAAGACCTCATCTCTACTAAAAACTTTTTTAAAAATAGCTGGGTTGGTGGTGCACACCTGTAGTCCCAGGTACTCAGAAGGTGAAGGCAGAAGGATCACTTTAGTCCAGAAGTTCAAGGTTACAGTGAGCTATGATCGTGCCACTGCACTCTAGCCCGGGCAACAGAGCGAGACACTGTCTCAATAAATAAATAAATACAATAAAGACTACAATTTTCCTCTACGTAAATCTGAGGTATAGTCCACAGGATCTGATGTGCTATATTTTCATTATGTTCAATTCAAAATAATTTCTACATTTCACCGGGATTTCTTTTTTGATCAAAAATTATTTAAAAGTGTATTAAATAATTTCCAAATATTTAGGAATTTTCTAGTAGCTTCTTTTATTGTAGATTTCTTGCTTAATTTCACCATGATCAAAAAAAAAAAAAAAAAAAACACATACTCTGTATGATTGCAATTCTTTGAAATTTCTTGAGACTTGCATTATGGCCCAATACAAGAAAATAATATATCCTAATAGTTACAATGTTTGTTAAATGAGATACTTAACTCTCTATCCTCACTGCTCTTTACCTGCTTGTTCTATAGAGAGGCATACAACCGTGAATTTTTCTATTTTTCCTTTTCATTCTGTCAATATTGGATTTATTTCAGTTATTAGGTGCAGACAAACACTTCCTAGTGGACTCTTTTAGCACTATGAGATTTCCTCCTTATCTCTAGTAATGTTTTCTGCCTAAAGAGCATGTCTGTTATTAATACAGGCATGCCACTTTCTTTTGGTTAGTGTTGCATGGATAGTCTTCTTTTAGTCCTTTACTTACAATATTTGGTACCCATATATTTTAGATGTATCTCTTGTAAGTAGAATACAGTTTTTTAATCTAATCTGATAATTTTTAATAAAAATACATCAAAGACTGTTAATTTAAAATGATTGCTGATGTTTGGGTTCAAATCTGCATGTTTAGTATTTAATCTGCATTTTCTAGTTTCCTTTTTCCTCTTTTCCCGCCATATTTGGTTTAATCTACTATTCTTTATTCTTCTATATTCCTTTCTAGTATTCTTTTTATTCCCAGCTATATATTCTTTTATTAAGCCTTTCAGTGATTCATCCTATAGATAATATGCCTTCCTGATTCAGCAAAAAAAAATTAGTGCCATCGCTTCTCAGATAATGTAAGGGCACTAGCCCACTTTAATATGATTTATACCTTTTTTTTTTTTTTTTTTTTTTGAGACAAGGTTTCACTATTTTGCTCAGGCTGGTCTTAAACTCCTGGGCTCAAACAATCCTCCTGCCTCAGTCTCCTGAGTAGCTGGAAATACAGATGTGTGCCATCGTGTCAGCTATACCTTTTGAGATATTGAGAAAAGTATTTTAAATCCCATGAAGTAGTATTGTTTTGGGCAGTCAATATTCACTTAGATTTACCTTGTTTATTGCACTTCATTCCTTCCTGCATTTCTGTGCTTCTATCTATAATAATTTCCTTTTGCCTGAAGAACTCTCTTTAGTATTTCTTTAGTGAGAGTCTGCTGACAACAAAATTGGTCAGTTTCTGTTTTCTAGAAACATTTTTATTTCACCCCCTCTTTGGGGATAACAGCTTTATTGAGATACAATTTATATCACATAATTCACCTATTTCCAGTGCCTAATTCTCTGGCTCATAGTATATTCACAGAGTTGTGTATACATCACCACAGTGAATTTCAGAATACTTTCATCACCCCCAAAATAAACCACAAACCCATTAGCAGTCACTCCTCATTCCCCCACACATATACCTACCAGCCCCTGACAACCACTAATCTCCTTTCTGTCTCTACAGATTTGCCTATTTTAGATACTTCATGTAAGTGGAATCATACAATATGTGGTTGTCTTAGTCTGTTTTGTGTTGTTACAAAGGAATACTTGAGACTGTGTCATTTATAATTTTAAAAGGGTTATCTGGCTCACAATCCTGCTGGCTGAAAGACTGGGCATGTGGTGAAAGCCTCAGGCTGCTTCCACTCATGGCAAAAGGCAAAGGGGAAGCCAGCATGTGCAGAGATCATATGGCAAGATAGGAAGCAAAAGAGGTAGGATGGAGGTACCAGGCTCTTTTTTAACAGCCAGCTCTTCCATGGAAAAAATGTGGGTAAGAACTCACTCTCCCCTAACCATGGGCATTAATTTGTTCATGACGGATGTATCCCCATGACCCAAACACCTCGCCTTATGCCCACTCTCAACACTAGGGATCAAATTTTGACATGAGATTTGGAGGGGACAACATCCAAACTGTAGCAGTGTTCTTTTGTGACTGGTTTCTTTCACTAAGCGTAATGTTTTATGAGCTTCATCTATGCTGTAGCATTTATTGGTATTTCACTCCCTTTATTGCTGAATAATATTTCAAAGCATGGATATATCACATTTTATTTATCTATTCCTCAGTTGATGGACATTTGGACTGTTTCCACTTTTTGGCTATTATGAATACTACTACTATTACATTTGTCTGTATACAAGTTTTTATGTAGACATATGCTTCCACTTCTCTTGGGTATACACCTAGGAGCAGAAATGCTGGGTCATTAACATTTTAAGAAAATGTCAGACCATCTTCCAAAGTGGCTGTATCATTTTACATTCCTACCAGCAATGTTTGAAGTTTCCAATTTCTCTACAATCTCACCAACACTAGTTGTTGTTTGCCTTTTTTATTATGGCAATCCTAATAAATGTGAACTGATATCTCATGGTTTTGATTTGCATTTTCCTGATGGCTAACGGTTTTGATCATCTTGTCATGTATTAATTGGGCATGCATATATCTTTTCTGGAGAAACAGCTATTAAAATCCTTTGCCCATTTTAAAATTGTGTTATTTGTCTTTGTTGTTCAGTTGTAAGAGCTTCTTATATATTCTAATACAAGTCTTCTATCGGGTATGTGATTTGCAAAAATCTTCTCCCATTGCATGGATTGTTTTTGACTTTCTTCATGATACCCTTTGAGGCACAGAAGTTTTTAACTTTGATGAAGTACAATTTACCTATTTTCTCTTGTTCTTTGTGCTTTTTGTGTCATATCACCTTCATTTTGAAGGATGTTTTTGCTAGATAAAGAATGCTAGGTTAGCAGTTATTTTCTTGGAGTATTCTAAAACTGTTATTCCATCGCTTTCTAGCTTACATCATTTTGGTTTAAACATCAGCTAAGTCTGATATATCTCTTTTGAAGATAATCTATTTTTTTCTAGCTGCATTTAATGCTTTCATCGCCTTTAATTCCCATAAGTTTTAATATAATGTGCTTGTGTGCAGATTACTTTGTAATTTTGGGCAGTCTTCTTGAACTTGGTTTGACGTCATTTGTTGATTTTAGAAAATTGGCCATTATCTTTTCAAATATTGCTGTTGTCCATTCTCCTTCTTTTCCCATTCTGTTATTTTAATACATATATTTTAGACCCATGACTCATATGCTTCTTATGCTCCTTTCTGCATTTTCCATTTTCTGCTCTTCATAAATTGGTCTTAATATCTTCTACTGACCTATATTCCAGATCATTAATTCTCCCTCCATCTGTGTCTAATTTTCTGTTGAACCATTTACTCCATACTTAATTTTTGTATTTGTTGTTTCTAAAATTTCCATTTGATTATTTATATTGTATATCTCTATTTTGTTCTGTTAAAATTCTTTATCTTAATCTATTTTCTAATATGTATTTATCACAATTGTTTTAGAGATCATATCTGATCATTCTGTTATCTGGATCACATAGATGTTTCTGTGGTCTTTTTTATTCTTGGTCATGTCTCTGGATATATCAAATAAATCTTTATTGAATGTAGTCATTGTTTATTAAAACATTTAGAGGCTCTGGATAATATTTTCCTTCAGAGAGGATTTTCCTTAGCTTCTTGCAAGCCATAGGATAGATCTCCTTAATCCAAACAAGGATTAAACTCACTCAAAACTGGGTTTCAGTGTTTGTATGGCCTATTATGTGTTCGGTTAGCCCTTATTTCAATGGTGTAATCTTTAGGGGTCCCAACTGAATGACTGGAATGTTGAACAGAATCCGTCTATCTTGGTGAACCCCCATCTCCATTTTTTTCTCCCCAGCAGAATGAAACTATTAGCTCTGCTTAACTTCTCAACCTCCTCAGTCACTTTCTACTTGCCTTCATAGACTCTGCACCTGCCACTCATGAACAGGTAAATACATCAAGATGAAAAGCAACTTAGAATATCAGACTTAATTAGTCTGACCTCACTGAGTCTCCTTTTTCTCTGGGGTTTTGGCCACCTTGGTAGTTCTCCAGAGCCTTCAAACAAATGTTTTTGGTCCTCTGGCTAGCTTCTCCATTGTTCTGGATAGAATATTGGTCTGCTACAAGCTAGTTCATTATAGCCAAAAGCAGAAGCCCAAACTTCTAACTTTTAATAGCTAAAAATATTTACTATTCAATTAACACAAGTTAACATGAATTATTTAATCTTCACACAAGCCTATGAGGATGGCACTATTATTATTTCATCTTTAATTGATATAAAACTGTAGCACAAGCTCACAGAACACTGTACTTTGGTCAAATAACTTGCCCAAAATTGACACAATTAGTAGCAACTGAACCCAAACGACATGGCTCATGAGATGTTGTTCTTAGCTGCTGCGCAAGAGAATATAAGGAAGAGGAAGAAGAAGAAATGATTGAGAAAGAAAGGAAGGCAAAGGACTAAGTCCTCAGCAAACCACATTTAGAGGCTGCATCAAAGAAAAGGAGACTAAGCAGCAGCAGCCAGAGAGAACCAGAGAAGAAAACAAGAAAAAGCTGTCATACGAACCAAGGGAAAAGTGCTTCAAATAGAACATGGTCAACCGGAAAATGCCGATGAGAGGTCAAGTGAGACACAGACTACAACATCTGGAATAATTAGGTCTAGTGTTACCAGCTGCTCAACCTTCAAACAATAAAAACCTTTGCCAAGATATGTATGCTCCAATCCCTACCTCCTATTCTTCTGCAAACATTCACAGAGCACACAGCGGGTCCCAAGCATATCCTGCTTATTTATTATTATCCTGCCTAACAAAGTGAGGCAATGCAAACCACTCCTAGATGGCTAAACTACATAACCAAATTCATGCAGTTAAAAATTGAACAATTATTGCATAAACTACATAAATAGGATAACTCTTACTGATTCTCTTTAAATTGTCAAAGCTCTTGCATAAAGTTTACAAGGACTTTTAATACGTTATTGCTTTATATTTAAAAATCCCTGTTGTTCACATTCATTCAAACAAAAATACTACAATGTATAAAGAAACTTACAAACATATGAATGATTTTCAGTATGATCAGAATGAAGAGTTGGTGAAAGGGAGAGAAAGCAAAAACCTAGGGGAAGGGGCGTATTATTTCATTAATGTGAGCCACCAATAAAGTAGATCCAATAAGAACAGGGTTTATGCATAGGATCACTCAGACCAGCTACATAATTTGTAGCTACACCAAAAATGTGGGGCCCAATGTTCAAAAAGAAAAAAAAATCGGCCGGGCGCGGTGGCTCAACCCTGTAATCCCAGCACTTTGGGAGGCCGAGACGGGCGGATCACGAGGTCAGGAGATCGAGACCATCTTGGCTAACACGGTGAAACCCCGTCTCTACTAAAAAATACAAAAAACTAGCCAGGCGAGGTGGTGGGCGCCTGTAGTCCCAGCTACTCGGGAGGCTGAGGCAGGAGAATGGCGTAAACCCGGGAGGCGGAGCTTGCAGTGAGCTGAGATCTGGCCACTGCACTCCAGCCTGGGCGACAGAGCGAGACAACATCTCAAAAAAAAAAAAAAGAAAAGAAAAAAAAATCATTCTCCTTTCGTCAGCAGTCTCTTTTGACCTCCTATGGTGTTTTTAAAAATCTGCTATTTACTATTGCACTTCCTCAGGCATGGGGATACTCACTGAACATATGTAGAGTTTCACAGGTACCCACAACCCCAGCCCCACCACTCTGCACATAAGGAACATGCCCAACCCCAACCTTCTCTGCACCTGCACCCAGGCCCCTGCTGGGCGAAGAGCAGCAGAAGTCCCTGGGCAGGGTATGGAGTGGGCAGCAGACCACCCACCACAGGGAATAGGGAGGCAGAAGTGCCAAGCCCCCGGCACCTGCTCCACTGTCCCATTGGCCTTTGCTTAAAAGACACAACTTCAGAAATAAAATTAAGAATTTCAAGACTATAGCCACATTGCATTAAATTCCAAGTGCAGAGCCCCTTTTGCATATGAGGCCCTGTGCAACTGCACTCGTTACACACCCATGGAGTCATTCCCAGAGCAGGCCACCACTCAACACTTCCTGTTGGATTCTGGGCTGTGAGTCCAGAGCGGCCAGTTGACTGCTGCCTCCCCTCATCTGCTTGCATTCCTGGATGGTGGGGCCCACAGAACATGACTTGGAATCACAAGACACTACTGCCCAGTACACTGCCATCCCTCCATCAACCTCCTAAGAGCATTTAAAATGCAGATTCCTGGAACATACCCCAATTTCCTAATTCTGTGGGTCTGAGCAGGTGGGGCCCGGGACATGGCACATTTTCTACCACCCACAGGTGACCTGATGCAGGAACCTGGGGCCCCACCCTGAGAAAAGGTGCCAGAGACACCACCACTTCAGCTCCCCTGGGCAGGGGGAGAGCAGAAGTCTCAGCTTGGGCTGAAAACCAAGAGCAGAAACTCAGGATTCCCAATCTGTTCAGAACTTTCCCCTCTGTAGCCAGTGCCCAGCTCTCCTTCTACTTTGTCACATTTATCCACACGGCACCCTTCAGGCTAAGTGAATATGTCCCGGGGTCCAAGGGTAGGCCCACTGAGATCCAGGGAAAACACACAAATGGGCCAAGAATCTAGCTCCACCTGGCATCTGTGATACGAAGGAGCAGAAGCCACACTTCAGGGAAGTCCAGCTGGCCATGACTGCAGACTTCTAGGAAAAGCTTTTAAGAATACTAGACGGTAAGCTGCCAGGTGACCAGGAAAACCCAGAACTCACAAGCCATTCCATAGCATCCCCAGAAAACAGCCCTTAAGGGATAAAGAAAGCCAGCCTCAGAGCCAAGCCGGCAGCAGAATATTGGGCCGGCCTGTTATCTATCACAGCTGTGAAACGATGGGGGCCTGCGGGACATCAGCGTTCTACAACTGGCAGAACACTGCCACACTCAGTGTGACCCACATGGCATTTTAGAATACTTTTGGTTAGCTGCCAACAGTTAAAAGTAAAGGCATGGTACATAAAAAGCCAGGTTTCCAGCTTCTCTTGAAGGTTGGAAACATCCAGAAACCCTGGGCTGTCCTTTACAGCAGCCCCAGGGAGGCTGGGCTGAGCAGTACTGCCCTTCATTCCAAGCACATGCTACCAAGTACCCAGAGCCACCTGCCTGCCTGGCTCATTTCTACTACACATCTGGACCCTGGCTCAGGTGACTTAAAGGTCTTTTTCCTCAGATGTGATATGATTAAATGTGCAGTTTCTTCATTTAGTTTCGACTGTACATAATACTAATGTTCTCTACCTGCCACCTTCTCAATAACCAGAGGATTTCAAGGTCAGCAGCATGAAACCAGCAGAGTAACTGACTCTACTCCATTCCCTTAGTAATTCATTAACTCTGTGACCAGACAGCCCTGGTTTAGTGATCAGCTGAAACTCCTCAACCAAACACCTCTACTCATTGAGGGCTGTGCTGCCTTTAAGATCCTCAGAGTCCCAGATACCCAAGTCAGCATCCACTGCCTCCCCTCTGTTTCCTCCATTCTGTCTCCAGAACAAACAGAAAGTCCCACTGTGAGATGCCTGAGATGCAGATTACGGGAGTCCTGTTCAGTGGTGATGCCTCCCCCCACCTGGCATCACAAAGTATAGGGTTAGTGTGAGCTGTAATTAAAGACTGGTCCCTGTACTCCCTGCCACAACTTTTAAAATCCAATTTTAAAATCCACAGGCATCCATGTATTTCTAAATTACAACTTGTACACTTTTAATTGGAAGAGAAAAAAAGAAAAAAAAAACAAGCATGGTCCTTGCTCATGGGCAGAAGATCACAAGTCTTTAGAACCTGTCTCCCCTGGAGCTCCAGGATGCTGAAGGATGGCCCTTCCAAAGAGCCACATGCAGGGGACAGCAAAAGTGAAACGCTGCCATTTGTAATGTCACATGCCCCAGGTAAATATTCCCTGAAAACCCCCACACATATTGTCATCTTCAATTTGTGTTTGAGAAATGTTCAGAGAGAAAAAGTTCACTCCTCTTCCAGGATTATTCACGTTATATACCAGCCCAAAGCAGGGCTATCACTGTGACCAGCTCTGGTGTGTTTGGGGATCGCATTCACTCTGGAGGAAGTGCATTTCTATAACAAAAAATACAAATGGTCAGTACATGACTCTAAGAATGTTCCAAGTTAGTTCGTTTGAGAGTCTGGAGAATCTGACCTTTAATATAAAAGTTAACTTTCTTTTCTTTTTACTTTTTTTTTTTTTTTTTTTTTGAGACAGAGTCTCAGTCTTTCACCCAGGCTGGAGTGCAGTGGCACAATCTCAGCTCACTGCAACCTCCACCTCCCAGGTTCAAGCGATTCTCTGCCTCAGCCTCCCCAGTAGCTAAGACTACAGGCATGTGCCATGATGCCCATCTAATTTTTACATTTTTTATAGAGACGGGGTTTGGCCAAGCTGGTCTCAAACTCCTGGCCTCAAGTAGATCCACTCACTTTGGCCTCCCAAAGTGCTGGGATTACAGGTGTGAGCCACTGTGCTCAACACAGAAATTAATGTCCTTTTTTTTTTTTTTATATGGAGTTTCACTCTTGTTGCCCAGGCTGGAGTGCAATGGTGCAATCTTGGCTCACTGCAACCTCCACCTCCCAGGTTCAAGCAATTCTCCCAGCTCAGCCTCCCAAGTAGCTGGGATTACAGGTGCATGCCACCACGCCTGGCTAATTTTTTTTTTTTTTTTTTTTTTGTATTTTTAGTAGAAACAGGGTTTCACCATGTTGGCCAGGCTGGTCTCGAACTCCTGACCTCAGGTGATCTGCCCACCTCGGCCTCCCAAATGGCTAGGATTACAGGGCGGGGGCGGGGGGGCGGTTATCCACCACGCTCAGCTGAAATTAATTTTCAGTCTAAGGTTGCTGAGGATGGTCAATGAACATTTTAAACATAGTCTATTTTCTAGTGAGAATACACTGTGAAATCTGAATTTATAGATTATCATCTGTGAGATTCAGATCTGTCATCAGTCACCATCTTATTGGGATCTAGAGATACTCTACAGCTAAAAAGCATACTATAATGATGGCTTTTAAAATGTCAAAATCAAAATTTTCTTCAGGCCCCAGAAATGGTTCAAGTGCTTTTGGTCACAGGCAGTGGTACGTTTGTGACAGGACTCAACTCAGGTTCCTTTCCAGTTCAGCACTCAAGGTGAAAGGACTTGAGATTTTCTGGAAAACAATTCATACCCATCATCCTCATGGAGGTGCACACATGAGCACCACCGCCTGCTTACTTTATAATTTGCCTAAACATGCAGTTTCTTATGACCACCACATGATTTGGTTTTAGGCAGACAGTAATCCTTCCTAGATATTGAGAAATGCTCTGGCCAAGCAGACACTGCAGCACCAGATGTGTGTGGTGTAAGAACACGTCATATGTCCTAAAAGGTTGCCACAACGTTCATGCTATTCTCCCAGTGAGATGCCCGTGCCGTCATGTGCACAAGTATAACCTGGTTTTCACACAGCCTCATGCACCCTTGTGGAAGGTAATGACTGAACAGGCAGGAACCATTCAGGCTTTAGTTCCTCTGTGCCTACTGTTCAGAGCCACCCCTGTCTAGCAACAGAGGCATGTGAGGAGCACAGGGGCACCCAGGTTTCTGCACACTTGGAGACCAGGAACAGAGATGTGGCAGCAGCATTCACATAAGGCAAGCTGGACACTTCCTTCAGGCAGCAAAGGTGGGCAATGGGGAATGCTGGACAGGTCTAGAAGTTTATGATTCCAAGGTTACAGCCATTTCTACTAGGCCAAGCTTGTCCAACCTGCGGCCCGTGGGCTCCATGCCATCCAGGACAGCTTTGAATGTGGCCCAACATAAATTCATAAACTTTCTTAAAACATTACGAGATTTTTTTGAAGTTTTTTTTTTTTTTTTTTTTTTTAGCTTATCAGCTTTCCTTAGTGTTAGTGTATTTTATGTGTGGCCCAAGACAATTCTTCATTTGCCAATGTGGCCCAAGGAAGCCAAAAGATTAGACGCCCCTGTTCTAGGCAACTGCCATGTGCATCCATGAGCCTAGCCCAGGCGCTGGAGATTTGCAGCTGCTCCCAAGGCCAAGAGGAGTAGGGATAGGCCTCAGGCACACCTGCTAAAACAAAGGGGCACACAGCCAGGGTGCTGAGCTGAAGGTGGCCCCTGGAGCACTTCAGAACACCTCTCACCAGCTGCCAGGCCTCGTTACAGGAATAAATTAGTCCCTTATCTTTGAGTCAGAGGGGTAGACAGGACGATTCCCTCTTTCCCCCTACCCTCTCTCAGTCATACTTTCATTCCACCAAAACCTAAATCAGATTACCCATTAGTTTTCCCAGTAAGTCAGAAAGTCAGTTTTCTGGTACAGAGCAGTCTTGGCTGGGAATGAGAGCTACATGCAATAGTTTTTCATCAAGCTTCACTGTCCCTCAGGAAAGCCAACCATGGAGATTCCGGACGGAGACATTCTGATCACCGAATCAAGACTGAGCTCAAGCCCAAAACACCCTTGACCTACCTCATTAATATTCTGGACACTCCAACCTCCAGAAAGAGACAATACCCCTACAGGAGCAGTGAAGGCTTAAAACCCCCTCTTTGTGTCCTCATATAGTTATTGAACATCTGTTCTGTGTAAGACATGGTGTTAGCTGTTGTTGAAAGGATGGCTTCTGTCTCAAAAACAGGTCATCTGAATAGCACTCCTCCCGGAACAAAAGTGAGACAGACACTTAAGAAGGATACCCAGAGGGCCTGCTCATGTCAGCGTCTATGGAAAGAGCTGCCTCTCCTTAACTTGGATGCCTTTGCTTCTTGGGCTTTTCTGTATGTCCTATTTTTTCCTAATGAATAAGTATTACTAAAAATGTAATCCATAAAAAACTGACTTATTTTAACACAATCAGAGTGGTTTCATCAGCGCTTGCTAACCTTTAAAGTGGATAGAAACTACCTACAGAGCTGGGGCAGGGCCAGGATTTCATGTTTCTAACAAGAGCCCAGTGCTGCTGATGTTGGCGGACCACATGCACCAGGGGTCAGAGAGAGAATGCAAGAGCTTGAGCAGACCTGCTGGAGGACAGGGGTCAGTCAAGGCCTCACTAAGGCAGCACATCTGACCTTGGCCAGGAATACAGATCTGATTCAAAAGGTACACATGGAGAATAGAGGGCGGAATACAGAGAAAGCACTGGGGGTTATAAAAGAAAAGAGAAAGAAAAAGTACAAATGAAACTGTGATGCGCTAAGGTGTCCATCCAGGTTGACTACTGGATAGAGAAGCAGTTCTCAAACCTAAGCATGGATAAGTCACTGGAGGGCTTCTTACAACAGAGTGCTGGGTCCCACTCCCAGAGTTTCAGGATTAACAGGTTGGGAGGGGTGGGAGTGGGGTCAAAAGTCTGCATTTCTAATAAGCACCTAGGTGCCACTGAAGCTGCTGGTCCAGGAACCACACTTTGAGAGCTGTGGTTAAACAAAGATGGATGACTCTGCTCCATCTACACGCCACTGCAGGGAGGACAACTGGATTGTGTAAACGTGGTGGACTGTTCACATCTGGAAATGGCCATGATAGCTCACGTTAGATCCTGCCAAGGCAAAAATGGTTATAAACGCAAAAGGGCAGAATCGTACATTCCTCTGGATTAGCTTTACAATGGTTTGGATCCTTTCCACCAAATTAAGTGAAGACTACATGGAATCCTTGCAGTTTGTAAATAAACTCCTGGAGAAGAATTCCAGTTGTCAAACAACCACCCCTCCATGTCAGCAGGTCAAGTCTTCCAAGACAAAGGTAGCCAGCAGCAGCTGTCTGCCTGACAGCCATCCTCTCTGAGACTAAATTTCCTCACTCCCTCCTTTGACGAGTAAAAATTAGAACCTGATAAAGTCTAGAAAGTCATATCTCCCAGTGGAGGAAGTGAGTTTCTATGTCAATTATGGTATAAATCTGGAGGCACCATCAACTCCACTGCTCCAGGGAACCGAGGCTGGAGGGTGCAGTGTAAGTTCGAGTCTGCCACTGGCTAACGGCAGTGTGGGAGACAGATGCGCAAAGAGAATGAAAACAATCTTTGCTCTCACAATGTTCATCGCAAACATGAATGAAGCACACAAGTAAACAGAAGAGTACACAAGCCAAGAGGTGGCCTGCCCCAGGGGGCAGAGTCTGACTCAAATCAGAGCTCCCCACCTTGGCTGCACTTTAAAACCACATGGCAGGGGGTGAGGGATTGGGGAGATGATGCCACAACCCTGATTCTCATCAACTAAGTCAGAATTTCTATGACTGGGGCCCAGGCAGGGGGAGACTAAGCAAAACTAACCCTGGCAACTGCCTTACTGCTATAGGCATGCCCACCCACTGCAACCCGAGCCAGGTAGTTCACAGAGACAGGCACAGAACCTGCCCAGCAGATGCACCAATAAGAAGCATTCCTTCCAGGAACTCCTCAAGCTGTGATGGGACCAGTTGTCTAGGACACAGAAACACACATCTGTCAAGTGTTTCACACCTGCATTGGCTGGAAAAGAATGCATCCTCTGTGAGCCAGAGTTGACACTGCCAGAACCAAAATGGGTCAAGTTCCTCAAGTCACACACATCTCTAGCAGGAGCACCTGCCTGCTCCAGCTCAGTTCCTTTCACCTGGAGCTGTTAGCAGACCTGTGAGAGAGAAGCATGTCTCCTTCCTCTAGGCCTCTGTCCTTAAGGCAAAGCCTTAAAGAGAAGCCTTGCAAGAAGAGCCAGCCCCTATGTGAGCCACACTCTGAAAGAAATAGGGTCACCTGGAGGAAGGGGCAGCCTACATCCCCACAGACATCCTGGGGCCACAGGTGCTGCAGGGAAGGCAACCCAGGTATGCCAGTTAGCAAGGTATTGCCTCTCAGCTCCAAATTCACCCTTCAATACATGCTTTGCAATAATGGAAGGAGTTCCTTCAAGCATTTCTCCTTTACAGTGAGCACAGTGTTAAGCTTTCTCAGAAGAGGACTCTGGCTGAAGGGAACACTACAGGAGGAAAGGACTGGTGGGGAGGAGAGGAGGACATCCAGGCAGGGCTGTTCCCCAGCCCCACACCCAGAAGGTGCCCTCTTCCAGCAACCTCACGGCCCCTGAACAGCCCAGCAATCACCTCTCAGTATGCACAACTAGTGCTCTAGTCCTCCCGCCCACCAGCACATTGATTCCCTCTGCTCACTCATCCCCTGCCCCCAGGTTTGTCTCCTATGATCCTCCTATCCCTGTGCACTCCAGGCTCCTTCCTGCACCAGTGCCCCACTCCCCTGCATGGCCACACACCAGCACCAGCTGCAGCTCCCCCACCCCTCCTGAGCTCTGGGAAGTTGCTTCCTGTTTGTCCCATGACAGCCGACTTGCTAAATCAGCGAACTTCCCTGCCATCCTCACCCAACAAGAACTGAACCCCTTCCAAGGTTGTCCTTCCTTTGGTACCCTCAGCCCTAGAGGACCATAGACTTTTCTTTGATCCTATAGTTACTCTTCTAGCATAGGTTAATGATTCTTCATATTAAACTTCCCTGTTTAGATCACTGTGTGGTTTCTCACTCCCGACTGGCTCCAGACTGCTGTAGCAGAACTTCCCCTAACATCCACCCCACAGAAGCCCTACAGTTACAGAGGGGAGATCAGGCCAGCAAACTCTGCCATGTTTATCTACTAACATCAGTATTCTCAGAAGAACAAGAGGCCTCGTATAAAGCAGAGAGACTCACTTCTACTACACTTTCTGACAATCAATCCAGTTCTCTTGTCAATTAAGTATATACAAAAGCTAAGACAGCGACTAAAACCCTCCTCTTGAATATTCTTAAATTATTAGTCAATCCAAACCTTTTTTGAATGCCAGAATATTTTGTAGCCTGTTTCAAACGCCAGCAGAGAAAGTTATTTGTACCTTATTGTTTAGAGTTTCACCCATTTACAAAAGAAAATGGGAAAGATGTGGATACATACCTCTTTGGAGGAAATCAGAACAAGCAAAATCTTACAAAGAGATTCACACCCAGAAGCAGGTGGGATCTGGCTATCATCAGAACAGGAACGGCAGGAGAGGAGCCTGGGGGAGCAGCAAGGAATGTCTCATCTAATGGTAGGGGCAGGGCAGGGCAGGCTGGCTCCCAAATGAGCACGCTCACTCTGGGCCACAGAGGTCCATGTGCTTTCCACTGATCTGATTCCATGCTCGCTCACTCGCGCGCTCACTCACTCATCCACTCATCAGAAAAGGATTCCAGCTCTGATGCTGCATTCACCAAGGCCCCCTAACCTTGATGTGGCTTCCCAAGAAGTTCTTCCTCCTGGGAAAAGACTGTGCCCATAAACAGCAGGCTGCACAAGAGGAAAGTGACTATCTTGGCCTCCCTGCATGAAGCCAAGTCACCCTGCCTACCTCAGGAGGCAGCAGCCAGCTTTTCACGGGTTGGATCCCTCCCGGATACACCAGGCAGCAAAATGATGGATGGTCAGCCCTGCACGCCACGGTCCCCTGCCTTCAGCCTGCACTCACCAGCAGGAAGCTACCCATTCGGGCAAAGCCCATCCTCAGAGAGTCTCTTCACATTCCAAGAGAAGAAACTTAATTGTAGGAAGGAAAAGTAACAAGGCAAGTCTCTCCAGTAACTGTGAGCATTATGGCTGAGCGGTTCTCCTCAGGCAACGCACAATAAGTCCTTACATTTATAGAGCACTTGACAGTGCTCAGAATGCTTCCACAAACGTTATTTCCTTTTGGTGAAATCTCCTGCTACTTTGGTTATCTTTTCTCTCAGATGCTTTGTTTTCACATGTCAAGAAGCTTACGTGTTATTCACTCCATGATGTTAGACATAGACGTAATGTTAGGGGTCACTACCAAAGAACAAGGAGAAAACCTGTGACTTTTGCCCTACTCCATTTCAGAAAAACAGATATATCTGGTTAGTTTGTAGTTAAGTTGGTTAATTTCAAGCTAGATGTGCAATTCACACAACATGATTCCTTCCCAGGTGTATGGGGGTGTGCTAAGCCCTCCTAAACTCAGTAGGGACAGCTCTCAGTCAGTTCACAATGGCCAACACTTGGCCCCATACCTTCCCTGGTAGACCTGACTCATCAATCACTGCATTCTTTCTTCAGAGACCTCACCTCCAGATGGCACCCCAGGCAGGCAATATCAATTGATTTGACTTAGCATATGCAAGTAAAAGCTATTTGCCCTTTCTAAGTCTCAGGTTGATGGCAATGGGCCCAATGGTGCCCTGGGTACCCTGTCTTAGTTCTCTCTTGGAATTTCCTCTCCTGTTGGGATGTGGCTCTTGGGTCCATGCAGGCATCCTCAAGACATCTGTTGCATTGCTGGGAACCTGCTCACTACTAGGCAGGGCTACAGTACCAGCTGGTCTCATCCTTTCTTTGAGCCAGTTCTTCTTCACAGCTGAAACTCATGTACTCCCTCTTTCTGCATCCCCCCAGTCACATCTTGCATCAACACCCCACCCCACCCCATCACTGCAGCCCCCAGACCGAGAGGGCCATAGTAGGCCTGTGACTATACCCCCAACGCCTCCTTCATCATCTTGAGAGAATCTCTTTAAAAGACATAAGTCTACATGACAATGACTCCACTATAGGGTCTTTGAAGTCTTTGGCACAGTGGCTAATGCCATTACATACTGTTGGGTAAGGGAGTGGGTTCCAGGTGAGAAGAGCCATGAAGACCAGGACAGGCAGCGACAGCAACAGTACTTCACTTTGCTTTGCTCAGAGGCAGAATTTGCGGGTGGGGGTACAAGAGTGGTTGGCTGGGCAGACTGGTACAAATCACATGAGACAGAGGTGCTTATGTACTCTTTTGTGGGTGGTGCAGACATACCAGAGGTTTCAGTGGGGAGGGACACAGCTGGTGTTGCACTCCACGGTTCCCTCGTAGCTATGTGGATAACTCACTTGAAAGGTGGGTTTTAGGTAAGAGCCTTGGGGCGTGAAATCAGCAGAGGTGGGGGATTCCAGGCAAGAATCCCCCAATCTTTCCCACACTTTCTCTGTACTCACTCCCTGGGCAATGCCAGCCAGCCCTGGCTTTAAAGACCAAGACCATCTATGCCTTGCTCATTCCCCACTGTATGACTCTAGCCTGAACTCCCAACTTGAAAATCCATGGCCTGTTTGACATCTGTACTTGGAAGTCCAACAGACAACCCCACCTTAACCACACAAAATGAGGTCCTCGATGTCCCCATAAACCTGATCTCCCACAGCCTCCCAACTCAGTGAAGGGCAACTCTGTCCTTCCAGCTGCTTCAGCCAAACCCTCAAGTCAGCCTTGACCCCTCTCTTCCCACTTTCTACTGCAATCCATTGAGAAAACATGCGGCTGTCTTCACGATACATTCAGGAATCTCTGGGCTTCTCCCAACATCATCTGCCTAGTGAGGCTCCCGGCAGCCACCCCTAATCACCCTACAGGCTCTCTCCACCCAACAGCCAGAGGGATCCCTTGTGGTATGAGTCAGATCAGGACACTCTGCTGCTCAAAACTCCCCTGTGACTGCCCCCAATAAGCCCTACAATGACACACAGACCCTGCCGACTTCCCCTTCCCGGTCTGACTCCCTTGCACAGCTCCTGTTTCTGCTTGCTGCACTCCAGCCACTCTGGATTCCCAGCTGTGTCTTAAACTCTCTAGGCACACTCCCACCTCAGGACCTTTGCACTTGCTATGCCCCCCACCCAGAATGCTCCTCACCCAGAGCCATGTGGTCTCCTCTCTCCCCTCCTGTAGGACTCTGCTCCATTGCCCTGTCTTCAGAGTCCTTCCTGGGCTACGCCACATGAAAAAGGATCCCTGTCACTCTCTATCCCCTTCACCTATTCTTTTTATCTTCACCACCTGCCAAACACTTGTCTCCTACCAGATACCAGGTCCATGCAGTCAGGAACTTTGTACTGGCTATTGCCCTCTCCCCAGCGCCCAGCACATGGCAGCTCTCAAACATTAGTAGAGGGTGCGACTTTGACATTTGAACAGATAAAGTGGAAAGCTTCCAGGAAGACAGGCAGTGATGCTGTTAACAGAGAAGTGGAAGCACCTAAGGATGTGGGGGCTTGAAGAGAACAGAACTATAACCCATGGGCCAAATCTGACCCACAGCCTAATTCTATAAATAAAGTTTTATTGAAACACAGGCATACACACTGGTTTAAGTATTGCCTGTGGTGCTTTCCCACTACAATGGCAGAGTTGGGTCATTGCAACAGAGACTGTATGGCCCACAAAGCCTAAAATACTATGTGGCCATTTGTAGAAAGTATTTGTCAACTTCTAGCACAAAGTAGTATTTTTCACACTGTAAAAGTCATGCCACCCCTCCGTCCCCCAAGAAAACTGCTATAACCCTTCCAGGAGGTTCAAATCCCAATTTGAGAAAGAGACAGATGATGGCAGTGGGGAGGAAAGACTTGGGTTCAGTGCCCAACACTACTGTTCACCATCTGTGTGACCTTGCCCAAATTACTTAACTTCTCTGATGCTCCTCTTCTTTATCAGTGAAATGAGAAATACTCCCAACCACCTTGCAGAGTCATTGTGAGGAGTTGAGGTTTTGTAGGTAAAACATCTGGCAGTGGCTCACAATATACTAGGTGGGTGCAAAAGTAATTGCGGTTTTTGCCATTGAGAGTAACGGCAAAGACCACACATTTGCACCAAGCTAATACCTATGCAATAAGCCATTTTTTGATAATTTACTGCATTCCAAGCATCAGTCTAGATGCCATTCCTGGATTAATTCATCTAATCTTCGCAAAAAACTCAAATGCGGCTCTGCCAGCACTCCAGTGAGTTTTATCTTTGATGAATACAATTTTTAATAACCGAAACAAAGGTGATAAGTCAATGATTTCAGCATTGTTGAGTGGAAAGATTCACTCTTGGGGAACTGGAGAAACATCTGAGCTACCTTGGAGAGCCTCCTCAGCTGCTTCGTAAATTAGCAGAAAAATCTCCCAATTCAAAGAAACCTCATGATGTACTTTACAGAGATATCACTGAAAGCAACTGATTTTGTGCCTATTTTTGTCTGGTTCAAAGATAACCGGTCCCAGCAAGGGCAAAACTCTTGAATCACTGGATGTAAAATGCCAAAGTCTGAGCTGAGAAAACGCAGAGTGCAACACAGGCAGCTGGGCTGGGTATCTGCTCCTGGTGAGTCTCTCTTTCCTAAGCAAGCAACATTCTTTGGACTTTTTCACAAACCAATTAATTCAGTATTATTTTCTCAAGAAGTATAGCAATTTGAAGGACCTTTTAAATTTTTTATATTTTAAAAATAAAAAAGACAAGGTCTCACCCTGTTGCCCAGGCTGGAGTGTAGTGGTGCAATCATAGCTCACTGCAGCCTCAGACTTGGCACAAGTGATCCTCCCACCTTGGCCTCCAACTATCTGCGACTACTAATTTTTTTTAATTATGTTTTTGTAGAGACAAGGTCTCATTCTGTTGCCTAGGCTAAGTCTCAAAGTCCTGGGCTTCAGAGATCCTCCCGCCTCAGCCTCCCAAAGTGCTGGGCTTACAAGGCGTGAGCAACTGTGCCTGGCCTGAAGTACTTTATAAGCATGAAATATGTGGCGAAAAGTCTACACCATTTAAACATATTGTCTGTTAATTCAGTGAATAGAATTTTCAGTTCTGACTTCATACATGAGAAACAGCACTAAAAAAGAATCAAGAGCAAGTTCTATTAGGACAACGTTTTTAAGAGTAAATAAGTTTTTAACATATCTGGTTAGCTTGAAAACAAGGAAAATAAAAAGGAAAATTAGAAGTCAATCTAATTATGCCACTGGCAGGCATATTTGAATCTTTCTATTCCCATCAACTCAATGGTTTCTTGGTATTTCTTTCCTTGACTTTCCCATTACCAAGAAGGGGCCAGACTGAAAACCCCAGGGCTTGCAAAAGACATTTTTTTATTTTGACTTGACCACCATGCTCACAAAAGCTGGACATGGCTTGACTGCTGAGTGCTCCCAGCCAATACCACTGCATAGATAAACACCCTCATGGAGGAGTCAATTATGCCCTGGCACGCAGGGATCAGTGCTGTTAAACCAGATGAGGTTTTCTTTCCCTGAAGAAAGTTTTTAAAACTTCTCGTTCAGATTCTGACAATGGAATTCTTGCCTGCTCAAAGAAGCCTTCTGCACTGCCCACTGGGTTTAGGTTCTACAACATTCTGAAGTCTTAGCATTTGTGTCTTAGTACACTAATTGACATCTGTCCTTTAAGTAAATGTCCTTTTGTCTTTTAATCTGTGGGTGTAGGCTGCCTAGCAAAAATTCTTACTCTTTGCAACAGAGTAAGAAGAAAAGACAGGGAAGGAAGAGAAGGAGAAAGAGAGAGGAAAAGGAGCTTTTGGATTCCTTCCTCCAGCCCACAGCACTCTGCCCACTGCTAGCGCCATCTGTTATAGATAAAGCAAGATGGTGGAGCTCTAGTGCAACCGAAGGAAAGAAAGGGCCACAGAAATGGCTATTCTGCTGCTTCCTGGTCCTCAGGCTCCTCAGAGACCACAGTGCTAAAGCACTCGCTGCACTCAGGGACAAGGATAAACCTGCCTCTGTCTAATCTTCAAGTTAAAATATCTGAAAAACTTCTGAGACTTTCTCATTACTTCTCCTCTTCCAGATAGCAAATTCCCAAACTACAAAAGCCAAAGTATTCTATACCAATAGTTTCCATCTATTCTTTAAGTAAACTTTATTATTTAAGTATAACACATGTAGAAAGCTATATAAATCAATGAATTTCACAGTGAACACATCCATATAACTACCACTCAGATAAGGAAATATTCTGCTTGCACTACTAGCACCCAGAGACCCCCACCAGTTCCTGCCAGTTAAAACCCCCTCCTCTCCAAAGGTAAACTGCTATCTTGACTTAGAAAATTACAAATTAGTTTTCCCTACACTAGAACTTGATATATCAATGTGCATTATGTACACTTCTGTGTCTAGATTCTTTCTTGCAACTATGTATCTGTGAGATTCATCCATGATGTTGCAGGGATGTAACTGTACATTCATTTTCAGGGCTGTACAGTATTCTATGAATATTCTATAAGTATCAATTCCACTATTGATGAACATTGCATTGTTTCAGTTTTCTTGGTATCACACAGACTGCTCTGTTTTGTATATGTCTTCTGGGGCACATATATATATACATAGCTGTGGAGTTTTTATTTACATGTGGAATTGCTAGGTCATAGACCATGCATATGTTCAGCTTCATAACTGCCTAATAGTTTTTAAAAGTGGGTATGTGGGTGTTCTTTTTGTTCCACAGCTTTTCTAACCCTTAAAATTATCACACTTTTACATTTTAACCATTCTGGTGGGTATGCAGTAGTATCACTATAGTTTTAATTTGCATTCCCTGATGAATAAAGGTTACTGGTCATTTGGGACCATCTTGAATGGAGTACCTATTCAAGTCTCTTCCCCATTTTTCTATTCGACTGTCATTTTCTTATTTAAGAAGCCTTTTATATATTTTGAATATGAGTCCTTTGTTGAATATTTACACACACAAAGACAGATAACACATAAACATTTTCTCCCATTTTGTGACTTGCCTTTTCACTTATATGGGTATCTCTGGATGAACAGAAGATCTGAATTTTAATGTACTCCAAATGATCTTATTTATTCCTTTATGGCTAGTGTTTTTATGTCCTGTATTGAAATCTTTGCCTTCTCAAAGTTGTAAATATATTTTCCTTTGTTATCTTCTAGGGACTTTATTGCTTTACTTTTCACCTTTAAGTCAATGATTCATCTGGAATTGAGTTTTGTACATACTGCAAGATAAGGGTCAAGATGCATTTATTTCCACGTGGATATCCCACTGACCTAGTACCATTTAGTGAAAGGACAAACCTTGTCCCATTGCACGTGTGTGGTTATGCTTTGGGACTCTATGCTGTTCCACTGGTCTATCTGTCTATCCTTGTGGGAATACTGTAAATTTAAAGCAGTCTTTGCTACTTAGGAATCAACAAATTCCTCAAAGGGAAAATCATCAGAGAATGCTGGATTCGCTTCAAATAATTTCCCCTTTTCTCAGGGTCTTGACCCCACAAGTTCTGGCTAGCTGTTTAAATGTCTTCTTACATATCATTTAGAGTCCACTCAGCTTCTTCCAGTTGTTTTCAGAAGTAGGATTGGTCTACCATAAGCTACTACTTTATAGCAAAAAGCTGAAGGGGGCTCTGTTCCCCTGTGGGCATCAAACTGAAGTAGTCGAGGATGGCCTTGAGAAAGAGGCAGGATTTAGTGAAGCCTGGGGAGAGGTGAGATTAGGTGTGTGGCAACAGAGAGCGCAGTCTTGGTGACAAGAGTGCATTACTTCCCAGTGCTAACTCCCCACCTTCTGTGGCCTTGGCAGTTTGTGCTCTGGAGAGAACAGTGTTGAACTGAGCTGAGAAATGAAAGGTAGTCTGGTGAGAAGTCCTCTGTCCCTGGGATCAAGTGCTTCACATCACCCAACCACAAGGAAACCCAGGAAGTATGGGAAGGGGTGGGTAAAGGCATCCTGATGCCTGATGTGCCTGGGGCTATGACCCCCCAACAAGCAAGGGCCACAGCATTCCAGAAAATGTGCTGCATTTGGTGAGTAAAAGATGCTATTTGAAGCTTCTCCTCAAGATCTGCACTCTTGCCTTACTAATATTCCCATCTAGTGCAGTCTTAAAAACAAAAAACAAAAAAACAAGTGTCTTCTTTGCCCTGGTGTTACGTGGAGGAATTTGATGGTGTTCCCTGTTGCTGGCCTTTGTGTTCCCAACTTCCCCTGTCAGAGACTCCCAGCCCTGACATAACACACAGAGGAGCAGCAGCAGCTGGGCGCCCCCTTTCTGAGTGGGCCAAGCCCTAGGCTAGACATTTCCTGAGTCAAAGCACATCAGTCTCGCAGCCACCCTCTCAGGCAGGCATGATCATCCCCACCTTACAGATGCAGAAACTGAAGCTCAGAGAGATTGCAAGCGTGTCTGTAGGATTCAAAGGCCATTTTTGAGCCATTATGCTGCATAGAACAGGCAGCCAAAGGGGCACCCATGAAGGTCACCCTCCAGCCTGAGGGTTGGCAGGTGGCAGTGCCCGGCAGCCACTCCTGGCACTCAACAGGCAGCAATAAGTGTCAGTAGAATGAATAAGTGAGTGAATTAATGCCAGATCTGTTAAGATGAAGATGACCCTACCAGGGGAAGTGGGAAGGAGGAGGTAGAAGGATGACAAAGCCAGCAAGCACAAAGCAGCCAGGAATACAAGGGGTTAAGGTGGACAGCAGGGAGGGATAAGACTGGACAGAAAGGATACCACCAGGTCACTAGCAGCTAAGAATGCTTCATGCTTCATGAAGGGGCACCAGGTTCCAGGTGCAGGTGATGAGCAGCAGCAGAAGGAATGACTGGCTGGATCTTGCAGCTCCAACCCACTGTGCCGACCAATCCCCCATGGAACCTACCAACCCCAGCCCCCAAACCTGCTCTTTCTTTTGGGGCCACAGGCTCCAGGATTGCCCTGGCTCCCTACTGGTGTACCTGCTCTCACCTTACCCCTTCACCCACCCCCACAACAGAAGGGGCCTTACCTGAGATTCAGCAGCAAAGAAAACAGACAACAAACTGCCCTTCTGGAGATCCCCAAGAATGTTCCTCCCCCATAACCCTCTTGAGAGGAGGCGACTGTTCTCTGGCCTGTTCTGGCTCAGTGTAACATAGGGCCAAAAGGGACATCTCCAGGCCTCCTGCTGCTCTTCCACCTTCTGGGGCTATGCCATCTAGCTCTGCCCTTCCTCCTCACACCTGATCTCAAGACCTGGCACCTGCTCACAGTCATCCCTCTACCCCAGTTTCTCCCACCATCACAGAAGACATCACCCTTCCAACCCACCCTCCACCTCGGTGGCCTTGCGGGTTCCTCAGCCAGAGAGGGAGGTGAGAGGAGTCACGCTCACACTCCATCCCAGCTACCAATCACGCAAATTCATACTCCAAAGCCACCAAGAGATAGTGTCCTACGGGCAGGTGGCCCTGCCTCTGGCTGTCGTCACATGGACAGCAAGGCATCCCTGTCTCTCGGCATTCCAACAGAGGAGGCATCTGAGAGCACAGGGCATCATCTGCAGTCCCACGCCCTCCTCATGACTCATGGGACTCCGCAGAGTGAATGCAGGAAATGGAAAAGCAAGTCCTCTCCTCTGTGGATGGGTGGATGGGAAGTGCCCCCCCTCCCCCCGCTTCAATTCACCACTTGTTTCTCCAGCTGCTACTAATAGCACCATGCACGGAGGGCTCACAGCCCTGGTCACCATTCCTAAGCACTGGGCAGTCCCCTAACCAGCCAACTGCAAGTCCCCCAAAGGAGTGTCTGCCACTCCCTCTCCCTCACATTCCCTGCACCTGGCCCAGTGACTGGCATTTTGTGGATACTCATTAGTTGATTTAAACCCAGGGGAAAGCAACACTCTATATATTCCAAAAGCACAACACATATTACTGAAGTTCAGCAGCAGTCCCATTTGCAGAAAGCTCCAAGCCAGGAGAGAAAAAACAGAAATCACTTTACAGTCCCATTATCCAGAAGTCGTGCAAGCTGAGCTGTGTCCTGAGAAGAACTGGGTCCCTTCCATCTCCCCATTCCTGTCAACCTTCATACACATTACAGAGAGGAGACCCCCATCTCATTATTGACCTGACCACCTTCCTATAGCCCACACATGGAAGCACTGGGCTCAGCAAGCCCACAAGAGCACAGATGGGCCCTGGCCTCATCCTAGATAGACTATGGATGACACCACATCCCGCTGTGCACTGGGAGACACAATCACTGTCAGCAGAAGAACGACGCAGAACCACACTGTTGGAAACATTTCTGTGTTCCCATTAAGAATATCTGCAGGTAAAAGAGACTACTGGATTTCCTTATGAAGTGATGCAAAAAAGAAAAAAGATCACAGGAAATCTTGAGAAGAGGTGGAAGGAAGGAATACTGGAGGTGTGGCCCCATTTTCTCATTTTGCAGATGAGGAAACTGAGGCCGAGGGAGATGGGCACTGGTCACCTCCCAACATGGCACATACCTTGCCAATTCATTTTATTTATCCTCTCTCTCACTTGAATCTAAGTTCCCTGAAGTTCAGGATTTCTGCCTGTTTTGTTCACTGTTATTTCTTCAGGGCTTAAAAGAGTCCAGTACTTAGCAGGTGCTCAGTGAAAATGTGTTGAGTGAACAAAAAAAAATGACCACCACAGGTAATTACTCAGGTTCAGGAGCAATGCACTTTGAAGGTATCACACTGCTTCTTGACAGGTATTGATTCCAGAAAGATAAACCAGGAACCCAGTCTTAAAAAGTGAAGCCCCTGCCAGGCTTTGGTATCATGATGATGCTGACCTCATAAAATGAGTTAGGGAGGATTCCCTCTTTTTCTGTTGCTTGGAATAGTTTCAGAATGAATGATAACCAGCTCCTCTTTTTACCTCTGATAGAATTTGGCTGTGAATTCATCTGGTCCTAGACTTCTTTTGGTTGTTAGGCTATTAATTATTGCCTCAATTTCAGAACCTGTACTGGTCTATTCAGAGATTCAACTGCTTCCTAGTTTAGTCTTCGGAGGGTGTATGTGTCCAGGAATTTATCCATTTCTTCTAGATTCTCTAGTTTATTTGCACAGAGGTGTGTTTATCGTATTCTCTGATGGTAGTTTGTATTTCTGTGGGATCGGTGGTGATATCCCCTTTACCATTTTTTATTGCATCTATTTGATTCTTCTCTCTTTTCTTCTTTTCTTTATTAGTCTTACTAGCAGTCTATCTATTCTGCTGATCTTTTAAGAAACCCAGCTCCTGGATTCATTGATTTTTTTGAAGGGTTTTTTTTGTCTCTATCTCCTTCAGTTCTGCTCTGATCTTAGTCCTTTTTTGTCTTCTGCTAGCTTTTGAATCTGTTTGCTCTCACTTCTCTAGTTATTTTAATTGTGATGTTAGGGTATTGATTTTAGATCTTTCCTGCTTTCTCTTGTAGGCATTTAGTGCTATAAATTTCCCTCTACACACTGCTTTAAATGTGTCCCAGAGATTCTGGTACGTTGTGTCTTTGTTCTCATTGGTTTCAAAGAACACCTTTATTTCTGCTTTCATTTCGTTATTTACCCAGTAGTCATTCAGGAGCAGGTTGTTCAGTTCCATGTAGTTGAGCGGTTTTGAGTAAGTTTCTTAATCTTGAGTTCTAATTTGATTGCACTGTGGTCTGAGAGACAGTTTGTTGTGATTTCTGTTCTTTTACATTTGCTGAGGAGTGTTTTACTTCCAATTATGTGGTCAATTTTAGAATAAGTGTGATGTGGTGCTGAGAAGAATGTATATTCTGTTGATTTAGGGTAGAAAGTTCTGTAGATGTCTATTAGGTCTGCTTGGTCCAGAGCTGAGTTCAATTCCTGGATACCCTTGTTAACTTTCTGTCTCGTTGATCTGTCTAATGTTGACAGTGGGGTGTTAAAGTCTCCCATTATTATTGTGTGAAAGTCTAAGTCTCTGTGTAGGTCTCTAAGAACTTGCTTTATTAATCTGGGTGCTACTGTATTGGGTGCATATATATTTAGGATAGTTAGCTCTTCTTGTTGAATTGATCCTTTCACCATTATGTAATAGCCTTCTGTCTCTTTTGATCTTTGTTGGTTTAAAGTCTGTTTTATCAGAGACTAGCTTTCCATTTGCTTGGTAGATCTTCCTCCATCCCTTTATTTTGAGCCTATGTGTGTCTTTTCACATGAGATGTGTCTCCTGAAATCAGCACACTGATGGGTCTTGACTCTTTATCCAGTTTTAGGCCAATATCCCTAATGAACATCGATGCGAAAATCCTCAATAAAAGACTGGCAAACTGAATCCAGTAGCACATCAAAAAGCGTATCCACCATGATCAAGTCAGCTTCATCCCTGGGATG
This sequence comes from Chlorocebus sabaeus, assembly GCF_047675955.1. NCBI lineage: Eukaryota > Metazoa > Chordata > Mammalia > Primates > Cercopithecidae > Chlorocebus > Chlorocebus sabaeus. The sequence goes on from NC_132921.1 coordinate 46,714,274, forward strand.
CAAGGCTGGTTCAACATACACAAATCAATAAATGTAATCCAACACATAAACAGAACCAACAACAAAAACCACAGGATTATCTCAACAGATGCAGAAAAGGCCTTTGACAAAATTCAACAGCCCTCATGCTAAAAACTCTCAATAAACTAGGTACTGATGGAACATACCTCAAAATAACAAGGGCTATTTATGACAAACCCATAGCCAGTATCATACTGAATGGGCAAAATGGAAGCATTCCCTTTGAAAACTGGCACAAGGCAAGGATGCCCTCTCTCACCACTCCTATTCAACATAGTATTGGAAGTTCTGGCCAGGGCAATCAGGCAAGAGAAAGAAATAAAGGAATTTCAATTAGCCAAAGAGGAAGTCAAAGTGTCCCTGTTTGCAGATGACATGATTGTATATTTAGAAAACCCCCATCATCTCAGCCCAAAATCTCCTTAAGCTGATAAGTAACTTCAGCAAAGTCTCAGGATACAACATTAATGTGCAAAAATAACAGGCATTCCTATACACCAATAATAGAAAAACAGAGAGCCAAATCATGAGTGAACTCCCATTCACAATTACTGCAAAGAGAATAAAATACCTAGGAATCAACTTACAAGGGATGTGAAGGACTTCTTCAAGGAGAACTACAAACCACTGCTCAACGAAATAAAACAGGACACAAACAAATGGAAGAACGTTCCATGCTCATGGATAAGAAGAATCAATATTCTGAAAATGGCCATACTGCCCAAAGTAATTTATAGATTTAATGCTATCCCCATCAAGCTACCAATGACTTTCTTCACAGAATTGGAAAAAACTACTTTAAATTTCATATGGAACCAAAAAAAGAGCCTGTATAGCCAAGACAATGCTAAGCAAAAAGAACAAAGCTGGAGGCATCACGCAACCTGACTTCAAACTATACTACAAGGGTACAGTAACCAAAACAGCATGGTACTGGTACAAAAACAGATATATAGATCAATGAAATAACACCACACATCTACAGCCATCTGATATTTGATAAACCTGACAAAAACAAGATATGAGGAAAGGATTCCCTATTTAATAAATGGTGCTGGGAAAACTGGCTAGCCATATGTAGAAAGCTGAAACTGGATCCCTTCCTTACACCTTATACAAAAATTAACTCAAGATGGATTAAAGACTTAAATGTAAGGCCTAAAACTATAGAAACCCTAGGTAATACCATTCAAGACATAGGCATGGGCAAAGACTTCATGACTAAAACACCAAAAGCAATGGCAACAAAAGCCAAAATTGACAAATGGGATCTAATTAAACTAAAGAGATTCTGCACAGCAAAAGAAACTATCAGCAGAGTGCAACCTACAGAATGGGAGAAAATTTTTGTAATCTATCCATCTGACAAAGGGCTAATATCCAGAATCTACAAAGAACTTAAACAAATTTACAAGAAAAAAAACAAACAACCCCATCAAACAGTGGGCAAAGGATATGAGTAGACACTTTTCAGAAGAAGACATTTATGTAACCAACAGACACATGAAAAAATATTCATCATTGGTCATTAGAAAAATGCAAATCAAAACCACAATGCAAATCATAACTCATGCAGGTTAGAATGACAATCATTAAAAAGTCAGGAAACAACAGATGCTGGAGAGGACGTGGAGAAATAGAAATGCTTCTACACTGTTGGTGGGAGTGTAAATTAGTTCAACCATTGTGGAAGACAGTGTGGCGATTCCTCAAGGATCTAGAACTAGAAATACCATTTGACCCAGTGATCCCATTATTGGGTATATACCCAAAGGATTATAAATCATGCTACTATAAAGACACATGCACACGTATGTTGATTGTGACACTATTCACAATAGCAAAGACTTGGAACGAATCCAAATGTCCATCAATAATAGACTAAAGAAAATGTGGCACATATACACCATGGAATACTATGGAGCCATAAAGAAAGGATGAGTTCATGTTCTTTGCAGCGACATGGATGAAGCTGCAAACCATCATTCTCAGCAAACTGTCACAAAGACAGAAAACCAAACACTGCATGTTCTCGCTCATAAGTGGGAGTTGAACAATGAGAATACATAGACACAGGGAGGAGAACATCACACTCTGGGGCCTGTCGGGGGTGAGGGGCTGGGGGAGGGATAGCATTAGGAGATAGCTAATGTAAATGATGAGTTGATGGATGCAGCAAACCAACATGGCACATGTATATCTATGTAACAAACCTGCACGTTGTGCTCATGTACCCCAGAACTTAAAGTATAATAAAAAAAAAAAAAGTGAAGTCCACCCCTGAAAGGAACAGAGCTGTAGAACAATGGGCGCTGGGGTGGGCTCATATAGTTTGCCTTATCGGGTCCATCCTCAAGCTACTGATTATTCTGAGCCCTATATAAACTGATTGGAAACTACTAAAACACTAATAACACCAAAGGCCCTTCAATCAATAATGACCAATCAAATGACCAAGATATATTTTGGAATATATATAAACAGCTCAAAAGGATAAGAGGTGACCTCGCTATCCATCTGAGGGATTTTTAACCCCAGTGACTCATGCAGTAGAATTTGGGCAATGCTCTTTTTGCTGGTGAACAAAAGGTGGTGAAATGTGGTAGACCTTCTTGAGGAGCTCCAGTTTTCTCCCCCACACCCTATGAGGCAGAAGCAAAGCATCATCCTGGGCATGCATGGCGCTAAACTTCTTGTTCCCTCACAGATTTCCCCTGCTTTGGCAGCCCAACAAATACTGCCTAGAATAATGAAATGTAAACTGTTTAGACTTTGCAGAACTACATATGTTAATTTAATGGAGCTGATGCGTTCTGCTTTAGGGAACAGGCTGGTCAAGGAACTTTTTTTTTTTTAATGAGAGCAATGGCTCTCCAAGAAAGTGGGGGAAGAAAAGAGGCTTAAAGATACCAGAGCCCTGAGACACAGAGAAATCTCAGGCCCGGGGCCGCCCCTCCTTCTCCCCTCCCACTCCCCGAGGATTAGTTCTGGTCTTACTCATGGCTGTCTCAGCCACAGAACAGTGCATGCAGTGGCAGCAGCGGGCAGAAAGCTGCCACTTCAGGGCCTAGCAAATCACAGCACTCATGAGGGCGCACCAAGCAGGAGTCACAGACACCAATCAGGAAACCAAAATGACATTTTCAAAAGTCAGGTCTGTGAGCAGACATAATGAGGTGTCTGCCTGAGTACTCAGCACTGCTGGGGTTCACTGGGACATCACACATCTGGGGTCCTCTCTCCAGGCCTGGTGCAAGGCAGGCTGCCAGAGGAATTGACCGGGTGGGCATGTGAGCACACAGGTTCTGGGCTTTGATCTAAGTCCTCCCTCATTGCTGCTGTAAGGCCAGGCCTTTAACCAAAGCACTGTTCACAAACTCTAATGTTACAAGCAATATTCAAAATCTCAGGATGTTCCAGAGGCCCCCAGGACTCCTTAACCCCCGCAGGAGCCCCCCAGTTTTATCCAAAAGGGAACCTGATAAAAACTTCTGTACACTGGGTGGAACAAGAGAATCAAGAGTCTTGGGGTGAGGGTGTCATATCAGAGGGTAAAGACTTTGGTCACGGGAGATCTGGGATCCAGAGCTCTTGGGCGACCAAGGAGGCAGGCTGAGGCCAAGAAAGGCCTGGAAATGGAGAGAGACTTAGGTCAATGTCCTAAATATCTCCATGTAAACTAGTTTCTAATGAAACTCACTAAACATAAGCCAGTCACAATTTCCTGCAAAAGCACAGTCCCCACCTTATGCACAGGTGTCTTTCGAAAGTTCAATATGAATCGACTATTTGGAACCCTTGAGTGCATTTTTCATAGAAATAAAGTGATGCATATTAGGAGAGTAGGCTAAGAAACCAGGCCAGCCTGACACCATCATGGCCTATCAGTTCCTGGAGATGAGGCCCATGCTTTATTCTTCTCTGATTTCCAAGTGCTCTGCAGAGAACCTGACTTAGAATCAGAACTCACAGAGTTCTGCTCTGTGAGTCAGTGAAAGACTTCGTCAGACGTCAAGCACGATTGCACATTTAACTTCCTTGTGCGTTCCTCAGGAATGCAAGTGCTAACATCCTCGATTTTTAAAGGCACTTGGAGAACCACATAGATCTCCCTGATTTAGGCCTTGACCTAATGTACTCTAATATCCTAAGGAAAGTCAGGATCCCTAGACAAGGAGGCAGAAGAGAAACAGAGCTGAAAGATGGGCTCTGGTTTTTCATTTGAGGCAGGTCACCAGGCTGCATGCATTGAAAGTAAAAGATGCCCTGATGAGGGGGCTCCTTGGAAGGTCACCTGGAGGCCTTGGCAACCTTAGGACCCTTACTTTCCCTCAGCAAAGAGAAGATAAAACTCATTCAAAAACCAGATATCTAATACTCTAGACCCTGAACTTCTTAAATATCGGCCCCCCTCCCATTGTTCCCACCACCTCCTCCTCTAAAGCTCTATTCTCTGATGTGACAGAGAAAGCCACATGTACTCGGCCGCGTTCTTCCATTACTGCTCATGTCACCTCCGTGTGCAATGATCACAGTGCACCTTTCACACTCGTATTTCTCTAGTGCCACTTGCTGCTTTGCTTGTTTACACCATTTTGCTAATTGAAAAAATGGCTGGTGATTTGTGCTCCACGGGGATTGAGAAGTGATTCTCACACAGCTCTGTCATAGGCGTTGTCCCTGTGTAAAGTTGTGAAATGAGAGTTTTGAGCCAGGGTGACGTCAGAGCCCAGAATGATGAGGCCATGAGGCAGGGGGCACCAGTATTTTGCCTCACAATTCATCCACAACATGGCTTTGGGAGGCATAAGAATTAAGAACAAACAAGGATATCTAAATTAATGATCTTTTTTGTGGGCAGTGTTTTGAAAAGTGCTTAAGTGCTTACATTCTAAAGTTCAGAGACCCAAATAACAAATTCTTCTGACAGGCCAGGTGCAGTGGCTCATGCCTGTAGCCCCAGCTACTCAGGAGACTGAGGCTGGAGGATCACTTGAGCCTAAGAGGTCGAGGCTGCACGGACCGTGATCATGCCACTGCACTCTAGCCTGCGCAACAGAGTGCAACTCTGTCTCAAAAAAAAAAAAAAAAAAAAAAAAAAAAAAAAAAAAAAACGACAAATTCTTCAGACAAAGGATAACTTGCCGTATAAGAAACCTCCTGACTGCCCTGCTAAGGACAGAGCCAGGTAATTATCTGCTGAATAAAGAGTCTAGGTATTTACCACAGAAAAATGAAAACTTAGGTTCACACAAAATCTCTACACAAATATTTAGAGCAGCTTTATTCATAATCACCAAAAACCAGAAACAACCCAGGTGTCCTTCAGTGAGTGAATGGATGAACAAACTGTGGGATATCCATACTGTGGGAAACTGCTCCGCAATCAAAAGGAAGGAAGTCCTGAAGCACCCAACAACTTGGATCTCAAGGGCACTGTGCAGAGTGAAGAAGCCAGTCTCAAAAGGCTCCACACGAAATGATTCTATTCATATAGCATTCTGGAAAAAGCAAAACTACAGAGAAAGAAAACAGATCAGTGGCCTCTGAGAATGCACGGCTACAAAAGGGTGGCCTGAGAGAATTCTTCAGGTTGCTGGAATTGTTCTGTGTCCTGTTAGTGGTGGCAGTTACAAAAACTTATGCATATATGAAAACTCATAGGACTGTGCACCAAAAATAAAAGTGATTTTTACCAAATATAAAGGTTTTTTTTTTAAGTTCACAAATTCTTTGACAATTCTCCCATAAAACAATGATATCTAATTCCCCCTTGCCCTTGAATGAGGGCCAGCCCTGGTGATTCACTTCTAACAAGGAGAATACAGCGAGAGCATGTGGCTAGAAAGGGTGAGCAGGCACCCGCCTGGCCCTCTTGCTTTGGAGCCTGGAGCTGCCTTATAAGAAGTCCACCTACCCCGAGGACACCATATTAGACAGACCTTGGGGAGAGACCATTGACAGATGAAGAGAGATGCCCAAGGAGCTCCCAGCTATTGGCACTTCCCAGACCAGGCACTGGCCATATGACTGAAGAAATCTGAGATGATATCAGGGCCAGCCACGATCCAGCTGCAGGCTCATGACAGACCTTGAGCCAGAACCACCCAAGGAACTGCTTTCAAATTCATGGCCCAAGGAAACCATGAGAGATAATAAATATGATTGTTTGAAGCCACTATGTTTGAGCTGATTTATTCATAGCCATAGATAACTAATACAGGCACCCACATTTTCTGAGCAATCCCCATGTGACTGATACTTTCTCAAACATTAACTTATTTTCCATTCATTCACTGAATATTTATTGAGCACTTTCCATATGCCATGGACAACACATGGACCAGAGGGATAAGCAGGTAGACTCCAAGAGGCAGGATAATCAACAGAATGTGATTCTGACAGAGGGGAGATTGCTGCCAGGGAGAGGTTCTCAGTTGGTTTGGGCAACTGGTTGGCAATGCTCCTTGCTGAGGCAGTACGGGTCTGTGGGAAGATGACAAGATCTGATCTAGATGCGGGGCAGGTTCAATGCCTGTGGGACGTCCGGGAGGAGCTGTCCAAAGGGCAGCTGGGTATTTGGCCTCAGAGCCAAGAGACAGCTGAGCCAGAGATATGAACTAGGGAGTCATCAGAAAGCCCTCAAACCCACCCAGGACAAACAGGGTGACTGTGAGGAGGAGGTGCAGTCTGGACAGAAACCTGAGAAAGGCCAACATTCAAAAAGCCAGAGGAAGCAGAAGGATTGAGAATGACTAGAAAGGGCAGGTGAATATCACACCATCAAACAGAACAGCAAGCATTCCTCAAAGGGGACCATCAGAAACAGCAATTGCTGCTATGAGGTTCTATAAGTCAAGGATAGAAAAGTGTCTACTAGATTTAAAGACAAGTACCTTAGCAAGAGTAGTTTTATTGCAGTAGTGACAGGAGCTGGGAGAGAATGGGGCAGGGGGAAGGTAAGACAGTGAGGCTTAGACAGGTTTGGGAGGCTTGAAGGATGAAGGGCAGAAGACAGACAGCTGGGCCCAGGGCCAGGGAGGAGGGACTTTCTGGACAAAAGAGGCTTTAGCCCACCTAAATGCTAATGGGAGGATCTCAAAGGGAAGGAGAGGGTGAAGACACAGTGGAAAAGGTCTGGCATGGCCAGAAGAAGGGGCGCACCTGCCCCTTCCCCCCATCAGCAACAAGGGCAGGGCACATGGGTGCAGGTGGAGGTTGGGGCAGGCAGGGGCCAGGGCTGCATCTGAGTGGTCTGCTTTGTCTTTGCAAAGGTGAGGACCCACGCTGGGAGTGAGGACACTGTGGTGGGGGCGCAGGTGTGGGATGGTGAGAGGAGATCTCATAGCACAGCTGCAGGGAAGGGACTACGATGCTGGGGAAGGAACATGGCTCACCACTGCACATGGCACCTGGGGCTGGAGGCCATGCATGCTCCTGTGACATACAAAAAAATGTGAGGACCTTGTGTTTGTCCACAACAGTCCATGAGGGAGGTGATACTGTCTGAAGATTTCATTAGAAACACGGAGCTCAGGCCTGTCTGACATGGAGCCCAGCACCATTTTGCCAGCCCTTGGTGTCATTTGTTTGTATTATTCTGTGGACCAATGGAGTCTGACATGAAGCAGACACGCATGAGCATCTGTGAAAGGGAGGAAGGAGGGAAAGCTCCCAGAAAGGGTCACATCATAAGCCCTCACTGGCTAACACTTGATAATCCGCTCACCAGGAATTAGCAGCGGCTGGGACTACGCACAGCAGGGGGCCCCGCCCTCCCTGCCCAGAAGCAGCCTGTGGCTTGTCCCTGTCTTTCTGCCTCCCATGCTATCTACATAGGTGGCCTTTCAGATACTCCCCATCCATCCATCTCCTTTCTTCTTTGCCCCAATTTTCTTTCTCTCACTTTTTTTGTAATTACTTTCTTCCTGTCTGTCTTTCCTCTTCCTTTCCTTTTCTGTCATGTTTCTATTACATGAAATGAAAATATTTTTTTATTCGGCGTGTGGTCATTGACAACAGCCCCTGCTCCCCAGTCAAGCCCATATATTAGCTTAGCCCCCAGGCCCACTGCTGCAGGTCACATCCCTCCAGGGGGCTATCTTCAGCCACCCAGAGCCTTGGAGCCTCATCCTGACTCCCACAACCTATCTGTGTCTCAACTGTACCAGGTGCCCTTTACCTCCCTTTCACCTATTCAAACCCCACTCTCCTTCTCCACGAGGCTTTCCGGCCCATGCAGTTCACGTGGATTTTTCCCAAGTTGACATTTCCTTTTTTTTTGAGACGGAGTCTTACTCTTGTTGCCCAGGCTGCAGTGCAGTGGCATGATCTCAGCTCACTACAACCTCCACCTCCCAAGTTCAAGCAATTCTCCTGCCTCAGCCTCCTGAGTAATTACAATTACAGGCACCCGCCACCATGCCCAGCTAATTTTTGTACTTTTTAGTAGAGACAGGGTTTCGCCATGTTGGCCAGGCTGGTCTCAAACTCCTGAACTCAGGTGATCTGCCCACCTCAACCTCCCAATGTGGTGGGATTACAGGTGTGAGCTACCGCACCCAGCCCCAAGTTGACATTTCTACAGCTCCACAGGCCTATGTCACACTTTGACATGAGTCATATGCTGCCTTCAGTTGTTACTTCACTTTGCATTATGTTTACTCCTTACTTCTCCAGCCCATCATCATAATAAAGATCATTTTCACATTCCTGGAATCAGTAGCATTGATAGAAACAAAGCTTCCCATATAGCCAAGCTCTGCTCCCCAGCCTGTGTAAAACTAAGCACCACCTTGTTCCATTTAATGTCATGTCAACTCAGCTTACATTTTTCTCTGATTGTGTTCACTCTGCACACTTCTTTGGGTGTCAACACACATCCTTCAGGCTTATCTCTGACAAACAGAGACAGGGAGCTGGGCCGGAACAACAGAAGCCATGTGCTGAGTTCATTTTTTCACCCTGTGAGAGGTGGTTACTGTGCATCAGTCACGAACCAACCCGATTTTTCATTTTCTCACCTTTGAGATGGAGGCCCAAATGCCCCACTTGCCCTCTTTTAGGGTTGTGTGAGGATCAGCCAGGCTAACCTATGTCCCAGTGCCTGGTAAATTGCACAGACATGCTGTGGTTCTAGCACTGGCGTATTCTGTAATGAATCACTGTCCACAAAAATGCACTCAGTTCTGGGAACAAAAAACCACTCGTATCCTTGACTATTGTTCTGGACAGGACTGCCCAACAGCTCTCCTTTCCCTACTCCCAGACACATGGTGCTGCTGAGCTTGGATGGAGGAGCCACAGGAAGACTGGGTAACCTCTCCCACTTCCGGGCACTGGCAGCCCAGACGCTAGCCGCTCCCGGACTGCCGGTCCCTGGTGATTCATGGAAGCTGCGGTCAGGAGCCTGCCTGAACCCTCCTGCAGCCTGACGCTATGATCTGATACGGAAGGAGTAACAGATCCCTCCAAGGTGAGCGCCATCACCTGAAATAAAATCTCCTACCCAGAGCCTCCACAGTTGGCAAAAGGCAGAATCTCCGTGTGTGGGAAGAAGGGCAGATGGACTCTGCGGCCACCACTCCTTTCTCCTCAGGTCTATCTTCCTCTTGGAATTTCCCACTAATCAGAGCTGCTGCAGTCACTGTGGCCACATTTGCCTCAGGGACCCTCCCCCTCACACAAGCTCACAAGGCTCTTCCCCCTCCCCTTGGCTCAGCATGGGCAGGAACAGAAAACAAGGCTTAGGAACAGTGCAGGTGAGAGCACCTGTCTCACGAGCTGGTACTTCCCCATCGTGAACTACAGTCCTTAAGTGTAGCCTGGTCTCCCTCCATAAGAGGAGACCCCAGTACCCATCCCACCCACGAGAGCCCCCAGGCATGTCCACACCCTCCAGACAGTGTGCCTTCTCTTGCCAACATGGGGCTTCCTTGCAAGCTGTACTTTCCTTTTGGAGGACCTAGCGTGGACTCAGTAGGGAGAAGGCCAGAAACAAGTTTTTGATACATTGAAGAGTTGGTTCTCCCACACTCACCTACAGTGTGAGGGAGGAGTTGTAACATCCACAAATCATGGCGACATATTAGGGATCTGAAAACTAAGGGTCCACCCTTCAGACACTTTCCTATTGCTGCAATCATCAAGTATGTTAACATATACTGCACTTTTTCCATTTAACATTCTTGCAAATATTCAAAAAAGTATTTTTGTGGTTTACTATGTAACAGACCCTCTCCTAGGAACTCTGAAATGAAAGGTAAGTTAATGTGCTTCCTGCTACTGGGGCTTTACATCTGGTGGAGGGACGCAGCCACAGGATGAAGTGAGATCCACAGTGTCCTGGGTCCGAATGTGCTCAGTGCACAGCCTGGGTGTGTCTGGAGAATGGCCAGGAAAGCCTAGAATGAGTTTTGTTCTTCAAAATAGGTAGAGACAATGGGATACATACATGTAATTTATTCATGGTTTTAACAATCATCTCTGAATCCCAGCTAGTGGTATTCTGAGTTCAAGTGTCAGTCTTGGAGGTGACACCAGCTGCACAAAGAAAGGAAGAAGTCAGGTTGGAGCTGGGCTTCATAACTTGGCCTGGCTCTTCACCTGCCCCAAATGGATTTAGAGACCATCTTTCCAGCTACCTCCAATGCTTAAAATGAGGGAAACTGCTCCTATCCAAGATGAAATCTTTATCCTTCAACTCAGCAACTAAACATTGAGAATTCATCTTAAGGAAGTAATCAAATATAAGAAAAAAAGGTTTATTTTTCTGCAAGTATGTATTATAGCACTATCTGTATTTTCCTTATTGGTAACTACCTAAACCTCCAATAGTTCAATCATTCATGCATTCATTTAACAAATATGTATTAAGTACCAAGCATGGACAAACTTAACATTCAAGAAGAAAGAGCACTTCCCCTCATGGAACCTGGGAACAATGGTTACATGGATCATGGCACATAGATAGACTGGATTACCAAACTGTCATTAAAGATGATGTGCTCCAAGAATATTTAACGACTTAGGAATATTATTATGAATAGATGTTAAAATTCTGGCAAGACACAAAAGTGTTAAGAGTGGTTCCCTTTGGGTGGTGAGAAAAGCGATTTGTATTTCTTCAATGTGCTTTTCTGTAGTCTCTGAATGTATCCATGTGTTCATTCTGTGATGGGAACAGATGCTTTGTTGTATAAGGAAGAAATCCTTGTTTGTTAGTCTTTCCTTCCCTAAGCCTAACTTTATCAGTAGTAACCTCTCTCCAGCAATGTCATCCTGAATACACACACACAGTTTAAGTGGACAGCTGCATGGAACAACAGTGTGAAGATGCTTTAGAGTACAAGACACATGCACATCAATAAACACATACTGATCTGAGTAATAAAAACAGTCCATATTACGCAGCTTTCTCATGGGCATAAAACAGCTCTTTACTTCTGCCACCACAGGGGAAGGTAACATGTGTGGTACTTCCAGCAGCCCCCTGTAGACACCATCTGCAGGTTGTAGGTCCCAGATCACACCTTGACCAAACCCTGGGGTCATGGTTCTTGTGGCTTTACCCTATTTCCATCCTCTTGGGCACAACCAATTAATTTTCAAGGGCCATGTCCATCTCCATCTGTGGGGATACGAGGATACATCTCTCCAAGTACAAATTAGGGAGAAATGGTCTTCTAAAAAATAAAGCTCAGGCCAGGTGCAGTGGCTCATGTCTTAATCCCAGCACTTTGGGAGGCCAAGGTGGGCAGATCATGAGGTCAGGAGTTCGAAATCAGCCTGGCCAACATGGTGAAACCCCATCTCTACTAAAAATACAAAAATTAGCCAGGCATGGTGGCATGTGCCTGTAATCCCAGCTACTTGGGAGGCTGAGGCAGGGGAATTGTTTGAATCTGAGAAGTGGAGGTTGCAGTGACCCAAGACTATACCACCACATGCCACCCTGGGCAACAGAGCAAGACTCCGTCTCAGATAAAAAATAAAGCTCAAAAATGGGAAAAGCTACACTCGAAGGCCAGGGGACAACTGGTCACTATGATACATGAAGAAGTCAGGAGGTGCTCCTAGCAGAAGCTTTACACAAGAGACTTCTGCCAGGAGATGGCTGTGATGAGCAGACTATTCTTCCTCCCTTCTAACTCTAAATCATGGTTATCCACTCACTCAGTAAATATTTACTTTACACTCACTATGTGCCAGACACTGTTCTAGGCTCTTGGGCTACACCAGTAAACAAAACAGATTTAAAAAAACAAAAGCAAAACAAAAAACTCTGCCCTCATGAAGAAGTGGACCAGCTACTCAAGGACTTTGGGGTTTGCCCTGAATGGCAGCAGGGCTAAGGGAGGTTTGGAGCAGAGGAGTGATATGACCTCTCTTTTTTTTTTTATACTTTTAAGTTCTAGGGTACATGTGCACAATGTGCGGGTTTGTTACATATGTATACATGTGCCATGTTGGTGTGCTGTACCCATTAACTCGTCATTTACATTAGGTATATCTCCTAATGTTATCCTTCCCCCACCCCTTCCCACAATAGGACCCGGTGTGTGATGTTCCCCTTCCTGTGTCCAAGTGATTTCATTGTTCAATTCTCACCTATGAGTGAGAACATGCGGTATTTGGTTTTCTGTTCTTGCGATAGTTTGCTGAGAATGATGGTTTCCAGCTGCATCCATGTCCCTACAAAGGACACGAACTCATCCTTTTTTATGGCTGCAGAGTATTCCATGGTGTATATGTGCCACATTTTCTTAATCCAGTCTGTCACTGATGGACATTTGGGTTGATTCCAAGTCTTTGCTATTGTGAATACTGCCCGCAATAAACACACATATACACGTGTCTTTATAGCAGCATGACTTATAATCCTTTGGGTATATCCCCAGAAATGGGATGGCTGGGTCAAATGGTATTCTAGATCCTTGAGGAATCGCCACACTGTTTTCCACAATGGTTAAACTAGTTTACAGTCCCACCAACAGTGTAAAAGTCTTCCTATTTCTCCACATCCTCTCCAGCACCTATTGTTTCCTGATTTTTTAATGATTGCCATTCTAACTGGTGTGAGATGGTATCTCATTGTGGTTTTGATTTGCATTTCTCTGATGGCCAGTGATGATGAGCATTTTTTCATGTGTCTGTTGGCTGTGTGAATGTCTTCTTTTGAGAAGTGTCTGTTCATATCCCTTGCCCACTTTTTGATGGGATTTTTTTTTTCTTGTAAATTTGATTGACTTCTTTATAGGTTCTGGATATTAGCCCTTTGTCAGATGAGTAGATTGCAAAATTTTTCTCCCATTCTGTAGGTTGCCTGTTCACTCCGATGGTAGTTTCTTTTGCTGTGCAGAAGCTCTTCACTTTAATTAGATCCCATTTGTCAATTTTGGCTTTGTTGCTGTTGCTTTTGGTGTTTTAGACATGAAGTCCTTGCCCATGCCTATGTCCTGAATGGTATTACCTAGGTTTTCTTCTAGGGTTTTTATGGTTTTAGGTCTAACATTTAAGTCTCTAATCCATCTTGAATTAATTTTCGTATAAGGAGTAAGGAAAGGATCCAGTTTCAGCTTTCTACTTATGGCTAGCCAATTTTCCCAGCACCATTTATTAAATAGGGAATCCTTTCCCCATTTCTTGTTTCTCTCAGGTTTGTCAAAGATCAGATGGCTGTAGATGTGTGGTATTATTTCTGAGGGCTCTGTTCTATATCTCTATTCCATTGGTCTATATCTCTGTTTTGGTACCAGTACCATGCTGTTTTGGTTACTGTAGCCTTGTAGTATAGTTTGAAGTCAGGTAGCGTGATGCTTCCAGCTTTGTTCTTTTGGCTTAGGATTGTCTTGGCAATGTGGGGTCTTTTTTGGTTCCATATGAACTTTAAAGCAGTTTTTTCCAATTCTGTGAAGAAACTCATTGGTAGCTTAATGGAGATGGCATTGAATCTATAAATTACCTTGGGCAGTATGGCCATTTTCACAATATTGATTCTTCCTATCCATGAGCATGGTATGTTCTTCCATTTGTTTATGTCCTCTTTTATTTCACTGAGCGGTGGTTTGTAGTTCTCCTTGAAGAGATCCTTTACATCCCTTGTAAGTTGGATTCTTAGGTATTTTATTCTCTTTAAAGCTATAGTGAATGGGAGTTCATTCATGATTTGGCTCTCTGTCTGTCTGTTACTGGTGTATAAGAATGCTTGTGATTTTTGGTCTAAAATTCTCTTTTTTTGTTGTATCCCTGTCAGGCTTTGGTATCAGGATGATGCTGGCCTTGTAAAATGAGTTAGGGAGGATTCCCTCTTTTTCTATTGATTGGAATAGTTTCAGAAGGAATGGTACCAACTCCTCCTTGTAACTCTGGTAGAATTCAGCTGTGAATCCATCTGGTCCTGGACTTTTTTTGGTTGGTAGGCTATTAATTATTTCCTCAATTTCAGAGCCTGCTATTGGTCTATTCAGGGATTCAACTTCTTCCTGGTTTAGTCTTGGGAGAGTGGAAGTGTCCAGGAAATTATCCATTTCTTCTAGGTTTTCTAGTTTATTTGCATAGAGGTGTTTATAGTATTCTCTGATGGTAGTTTGTATTTCTGTGGGGTTAGGGGTGATATCCCCTTTATCATTTTTCATTGCTTCTATTTGATTCTTGTCTCTTTTCTTCTTTATTAGTCTTGCTAACGGTCTATCAATTTTGTTGATCTTTTCAAAAACCAGCCCCTGAATTCACTGATTTTTTGGAGGGTTTTTTGTGTCTCTATCTCCTTCAGTTCTGCTCTGATCTTAGTTATTTCTTGCCTTCTGCTAGCTTTTGAATGTGTTTGCTCTTGCTTCTCTAGTTCTTTTCATTGTGATGTTAGGATGTCAATTTTAGATCTTTCCTGCTTTCTCTTGTGGGCATTTAGTGCTATAAATTTCCCTCTACACACTGCTTTAAATGTGTCCCAGAGATTCTGGTATGTTGTATCTTTGTTCTCAATGGTTTCAAAGAACATCTTTATTTCTGCCTTCATTTCGTTATGTACCCAGTAGTCATTCAGGAGCAGGTTGTTCAGTTTCCATGTAGTTAAGTGGTTTTGACTGAGTTTCTTAGTCCTGAGTGCTAGTTTGATTGCACTGTGGTCTGAGAGACAGTTTGTTATAATTTCTGTTCTTTTACATTTGCTGAGGAGTCCTTTACTTCCAACTATGTGGTCAATTTTGGAATAAGTGCGATGTGGTGCTGAGAAGAATGTATGTTCTGTTGATTTGGGGTGGAGAGTTCTATAGAGGTCTATTAGGTCTGCTTGGTGCAGAGTTGAGTTCAATTCCTGGATATCCTTGTTAACTTTCTGTCTCATTGATCTGTCTAATGTTGACAGTGGGGTGTCGAAGTCTGCCATTATTATTGTATGGGAATCTAAGAGTCTTTGTAAGTCTAAGGACTTGCTTTATGAATCTGGGTGCTCCTGTATTGGGTGCATATATATTTAGGATAGTTAGCTCTTCCTGATGAATTGATCCCTTTACCATTATGTAATGGCCTTCTTTGTCTCTTTTGATCTTTGATGGTTTAAAGTCTGTTTTATCAGAGACTAGGATTGCAACCCCTGCTTTTTTAATTTTGTTTTCCATTTGCTTGGTAGATCTTCCTCCATCCCTTTATTTTGAGCCTATGTGTGTCTCTGCATGTGAAATGGGTCTCCTAAATACAGCAAACTGATGGGTCTTGACTCTTTATCCAATTTGCCAGTCTGTGTCTTTTAATTGGACCATTTAGTCCATTTACATTTAAGGTTAATATTGTTAAATGTGAACTTGATCCTGTTATTATGATATTAGCTGGTTATTTTGCTCATTAGTTGATGCAGTTTCTTCCTAGCATTGATGGACTTTACATTTTGACATGTTTTTGCAATGGCTGGTACCTGTTGTTCCTTTCCATGTTTACTTCTTCCTTCAGGAGCTCTTGTAAGGCAGGCCTGGTGGTGACAAAATCTCTAAGCATTTGCTTGTCTGTAAAGGATTTTATTTCTCCTTCACTTATGAAACTTAGTTTGGCTGGATATGAAATTCTGGATTGAAAATTCTTTTCTTTAAGAATGTTGAATATTGGCCCCCACTCTCTTCTGACTTGGAGAGTTTCTGCCGAGAGATCTGCTGTTAGTCTGATGGGCTTCCCTTTGTGTGTAACCCGACCTTTCTCTCTGGCTGCCCTTAACATTTTTTCCTTCATTTCAACTTTGGTGAATCTGACAATTGTGTGTCTTGGAGTTCCTCTTCTCGAGGAGTATCTTTGTGGCGTTCTCTGTATTTCCTGAATTTGAATGTTGACCTGCCTTACTAGGTTGGGGAAGTTCTCCTGGGTGATATCCTGCAGAGTGTTTTCCAACTTGGTTCCATTTTCCCCGTCACTTTCAGGCACACCAATCAGACATAGATTTGGTCTTTTTACATAATCCCATATTTCTTGGAGGCTTTGTTTATTTCTTTTTACTCTTTTTTCTCTACACTTCTCACTTCATTTCATTCATTTGATCTTCAATTGTTGATACTCTTTCTTCCAGTTGATCGAGTCAGTTACTGAAGCTTGTGCATTTGTCACATAGTTCTCATGTTATGGTTTTCATCTCTATCAGTTCTTTTAAGGTCTTCTCTGCAATGATTATTCTAGTTATTCATTCATCCATTCTTTTTTCAAGGTTTTTAGTTTCTTTGCACTGGTTACATAGTTCCTCCTTTAGCTCTGAGAAGTTTGATCAACTGAAGCCTTCTTCTCTCAATTCGTCAAAGTCGTTCTCCATCCAGCTTTGTTCCGTTGCTGGCAATGAGCTAAGTTCCTTTGGAGGGAGAGATGCGCGCTGATTTTTTGAATTTCCAGATTTTCTGCACTGCTTTTTCCCCATCTTTGTGGTTTTATCTGCCTTTAGTCTTTGATGATGGTGACGTACTGATGGGGTTTTGGTGTGGGTGTCCTTTCTGTTTGTTAGTTTTCCTTCTAACAGTCAGGACCCTCAGCTGTAGGTCTGTTGGAGTTTGCTTGAGGTCCACTCCAGACCCTGTTTGCCTGGGTATCAGCAGCGGAGGCTGCAGACGATAGAATATTGCTGAACAGTGAGTGTTGCTGTCTGATTCTTGCTCTGGAAGCTTCGTCAGGGGTGTACCCTGCCATGTGAGGTGTGAGGTGTCAGTCTGCACCTAGTGGGGGATGTCTCCCAGTTAGGCTACTCAGGGGTCAGGGACCCACTTGAGCAGGCAGTCTGTCTGTTCTCAGATCTCAACCTCCATGCTGGGAGATTCACTGCTCTCTTCAAAGCTGTCAGACACGGGCATTTACCTCTGCCGAGGTTTCTGCTGCTTTTTGTTTAGCTATGCCCTGTCCCCAGAGGAGGAGTCTACAGAGGCAGGTCGGCCTCCTTGAGCTGTGGTGGGCTCCACCCAATTCCAGCTTCCCGGTGGCTTTGTTTACCTACTTAAGCCTCAGCAATGGCGGGCCCTGACTCTCATTTTTTAAATGTCTCTTTCCTCTTTCACTGGTCATGCAAGCTGGTTGTCTAGCCTATTCCTCTACATTAAGGTCACTGAATGGACCATATCTGGTTCTAACTTTTCCTCTCTTTCCATTAATGGCTATGTTCTAAGGCAAGCAGGAAGCCTCCACCCCACCAGACATCATCAAGACCTATTGTAAACTACAGTGAGTAAGACAGTGCAATGTCAGCACACAAACCCCTAGACAGACAATGGACCCCAGAGCCCAGAAACACACTCGAGGCTGTGGGAGTAAGGCACCTCAGAGGCTCCACTGTAGACTGTGTTCTGAGTCCTCCACACTCCCCACCACGTGGACACTGCAATGTCCCCTCTTTGGTTGCTCTCCCAGGGGCTCCAGCACCCATGCCCTTCCAGCTGCAAGCACTTATGTCATGAAATCAGAGGACCACAGCCACTAAGACTCCCAGAAATAAGTTTCCTCCTTATTGTTCAGAAGGGTTAAAAGCTAGGTTTCTAGGGTGTAGCACCCTTAACAATATTTCATTTTGCTTTCATTTAATCACACTACAAACATAGGAGGGGGACAGTATTCTATCAACCACTTGTCTCAACCCCAGTGTCACCACATGCTCATTTTCATTGACTCTGGGAGGGTTGAAGAAGGTGACCTCAAATCATAAATGAAACCAAACAATTGTTAAAGTGATACAAAATGCAATACAAAATGCAAACTTCTTTAGTCAAAATTGTGGTCAGTGATTGGCTGCAGGTTGTGTGTGGCTCTCGTTTAGCCAGAGGGACCCTCCTCCTCGTTCTCTCCCCCAAGGACACACCCCCCAACTCAGAATCTCCAGCCTGTCAATGTCCAGCCATGCAAGCTGGTAGTGTTTGCCCATCAATTTATTTGCTATACACCCCAAGCCACTCTTTGGCTCTGATCAAGCAGTCAGAAGATGCCTTGGTTATCTTCTATTCTGAGAACTTAAAAAAATCTTGGGCTTGTCCCACACACTCTGGTTACAGCTCTGGCATTTCATTCTCTGCTATAAAAATTAGTGCATGATGAGGCATCTCAGCACCAAAGGAGTTTCCTTCTTGGTTTTCTCTTTTTCAAGAATGTTAAAGATATTCAATGAGAAACTTATTTGTTTCATTTCTGCCAAGGCTAGGAATACTGTTCTATATTGAACTGCAAGTTGTTTAACATTTTCCCTTTTTTCAAGTTGATCAAAAATTTTAAGATTTTCTTTTCTAACATTAAACCCTAAACATTTTTCCTTGGAGTCTAATATTTTAATCTCTAGATTACAAAACTAACTGGTGAAGAGGAGTTGGATGTTTCCAGTTTGTAAACGGATACGATGTAGATTCCATTTGTTACTATGTGTCTCTAAAAACGGAGAAACTTCTGGGTATATATTTTTTTGCTGATTGGTGGTAATTTTTTTTCAAAAAATAATTGTTCTCCCTCCCTCCTTAACAGTTAATTTATAAATAAGTTTATCTGCCCATAGAAAATCAATGTTGACTGTAATTATAAGGGTGCCAAGGTATACAATCAACTTACATTTTCATGTACATTACAGCATCACTGCCATTCACTGTAAACTGAGATCCTCTTCTGAGGCATACTGAAGGTGGAGGTAGAGCTGGCTCATTGGGAGCTGGGTAACACCCCAGTGTGGCTACACAGGCATGTCATGGGCATCAACAGCCTTGGGAAACTGAGTGCCTTTATATATTGGTATCATTTATTATGGCCTTAGCAACTTCACAGCTTAGTGATAAAAATTGAGAAGCATATACTGAAACCACAGGTATAATATACCTTAGCATTTCGCTTGCTAAGCTAATAGTTTATGTAACTGACAATTGTTTACTTCATCATGGGAATTGATTGAGCTTAGAAAAACACTCTGAACATAAAAAGACAGATGCTCTACACTTGTTTTGCTAAGATTCTAAGGAGAACACAACAATCAGCATGGGAAGCAAAGCATCAATGGAGGTATGAAAAAAAAATCCACTGATGGTTAGCCATCTCAGCCATAGAAAACACACTCAGATCATACAGTAACACTTATTGAAAGAGCTCTGATCCCAAGGGGACTATTGGAATTGTAACCTAATTTTTTTAGCTCTTTTATAAAAATATTTCAGTACATGCACAAGTATAGAAAGTAGTATCATGACCCCTCCCCACATACCTATAATGCAAGTTTAACTCACAGTCTATCCTGTTCCACCTATATACTGACTCACCTACTTGTCTCTTATCTGGAATTATTCTGAAGTAAATTCTAGACATTATATAATTTCAGTATGTATCTCTGAAAGCCATAAACTGTTATTTAAACCTAACCACAATACTATTATCACACTTTAAAATTAATAATTTTAATATTAAATATCACTGCTCAAATGTTCAAGTGATCTCAAATATTTATTTACAATGTATTTGTATCAGCATTCAATCACAGCCACATATTGCCTTTGGTTGATGTATCTCTTCAATCTCTTTTCATCTAAGGTTTCCTTCCATCTTTTTCTTTCTTTTGCAATTTATCTGTTGGAGAAACTGTAATTTTTCACAATCTGGATTTTGCTGATTGCATCCCTGTGTCAAAGCTTAACATTCACTGTAACTTAATGTTCCCCATTCTTTCTAACTTAGTTCAGAACAAAGCTCAGAAACAGTCCCCCAGCTTCCCCTCCACCCCAAAAAACTTCTGATTGTCTCTCTAATGGAGCAGATGCTGACAAACCCAAGACTCTGAAAATGGCCAGCAGAGGACAACCCAGCTATGCCTCTAAGCCAGCCACAAGCAACAGCAGTGTCATTGAGAGATGAGGTGCGGGGGCTGCCTGGAGCAGGTGATTGCTGTCCTCTGAAGACAGAAAAGTTCCCAAGTGTTCAAAAGTATCATCTTCAGAGAGAGATAAACTATGGAGAGAAAAGGAGGGTGGGGGAGGGCTGTTCCTGAGTTGGCCTCAGCATGTTAATCAGTTTTAAAGTCGACACTATTAAGAACTAACATTTCAGAGTCCAGAACGGGAGGGCAATGGCAGTCCTGTTGTTTTCCAGAGGGACTCAGGTTGGACTCTGAGGACAAAAGGCATAGACACAGAGCATCAACCCTGGGAGGGCTTGCCAGAGCACAACCACTTAAGTCACAGCACTGTGACAGGCAGCCGTGTGCAAGGGCAATGCAGTCAACCCTACCCCACCCCCACCTGCACAGAGAGCATGGGCTATGCTGGTTTTCTAATAATGGGACACAGTTAACAACAGGATTGGGAGGAAGAAAAAAAAAGACCTTAAATCTCAGCTCCTTCACTTAAACACAGTATAGCCTTAGGCAACCTGTTTAACCTCCTGTGCCTCAGTTTCCCCATCTGTTAATTGGGGATTCCTCATCTGCCTGCCTGCTAGAGTTGTTGTGAGGATATATAAAGCTATACATGGAGGCCTACAGTGCAGCCTCCAGCATAAGTTCATGACATAATAGCCCCTTCCTTTCCAAAGATTGATGCCAGTCTGTTCCAACCCAGATCCTTGCAAGGGGCCATGACAGCACCTGCTGGATGTCTGGCTAGGTTACCGATATAGTCTGTGGCCATGCATGAAACAAAGCCAACTGACCCATGAAGGGTTCAATCCCATGATCCTGATCTCAATAGCGAGGCTCCAACCAACTGAGCTAATTACAGTGGAGTCAGATTCGACTCTGCTTACACGGAGACACTCTTAGCTGTTCATACAACATTCTTAAACATGTTGTCCTAAGATACTATGACACAACACATTTGCCAAGTTTACTAATGATCTCATCTTTTTAAAATCTTAAT